>NC_052148.1:174962451-175262451 GCF_902713615.1 Scyliorhinus canicula | reverse complement strand
AATGCCAAAACCTTGCAGAGGGCGGCTGCCGTTCAATACCGCAAATGAATGAATTATTTCCTCCGTTCTGCCAGGGTACGTCACTCTTCTCATCACTTACAATTACACACTCACAGACCCGTCACACATCTACAGGGATCTCACTCATTGCGAGCTCAAGGGACATCACCACTAACTCTCCCACACGCATTTTCATCTCTCATGCGGGTCGTGTCCTCATCACCTCCCTGGTCTCATTAACCATCTGCACATGCCAGGGGATCCTTATCATTTGTCATGGCATGCGGCCTGCTTACTCCAGTCCCCATTCGTCTTCATGCAGGACAAGCTGGCACATAACAAGAGGGAGGGATCCCAGGCAAGTGGAGGGATGCCAGAACTAAAGTCCTCATGGACTTTGAGGAGAATGCTATTCTGCTGGCCAGTGAGGGCATGGACTGTTCCTGTACTGATGGTAGATTCTGCAGCGATTAACCAAATGATGATCCAGCACTGCAACATTCATTAGAAGGCCATGTTGTGAGTGGTGTCTCCTGTTTCTCCGACCCCTGCCATGCACCTCTCCCTTCTTTCGCAGGCATATCGGTGAAGCAGCCGAGGGAGTCCATGAGCCAGGTTCTCAATTCCAGCCACAAGAGAAGCACAAATCATGCATTCACACACTCAAAAATAGAAGAACCATCACAGCACTTACAGGCACTCTCCAGCCCAGAGACAAACACCTTGGTGGGACCTACCTCTAGTGTAGCCATGGGGTCACAATCTGGTGAGAACATCTGATCCCCAGCAGGCGGCCGGAGACAGGGGTATCCAAGTGTGCCAGCATGCTGGAAGGCAGGAATTTGCTGAGTCGAGTCAGATGGCAAGCCTCTGGACTCGGTCATGCCTCAGTTGCTGGAGCTCCATAGGCAAGGGAGGGAAAATCAGGAGAGGATATGTGGTGTACTCGGGTAGCAAGGCTCAATGGAGGAATCCGTTCACTTTCAAACTGGGATGATAGCACTGACAGGTCAATGTACCAAGGTCAATACTGGCAGGGCAGTGGCCAATGTTGAAACCTTGGTCCAAGACCCCTGTCTTACACTGCTGCAGGAGCTGCACTCAATGGCAAAGATACTTGCTGGCATCTACCATTGTGAACACCAGAGTGGGGGTGGGGTGGGGCTTCTTGAGCTTGCTCCAGCTGCCCCTCCCTCTCCAGGAGGCAGCCAGGGGCCCTCAGGCTGATAGTCCTTATCAGCTAGTGCACACCCTGGGCCATCCATCCAGGTGACTCCAGGGTGTCCCTCATCTGAATCCCATCTTCCTGTGACTGCTTCAGCTCCAGCTTCACAGGCCGAGGAAGGTGGCACTGCCATACAACAGGACCCTGAAAGCAGGTCAGGGTCCTTCAGGGCTTGGCTCTCCAAGGGGATAAGGTAGGAAAGTGGAGTTGAGGATTACCATATCAGATAAGTCCTGATCTCATTGAATGGCAGAGTATTCTTGATGGGTCGAATGGTCTACTTCTGTTCTATTCCGACATCTTATGGTCTAACAGGACGTCGCAGTAAGCAGGCATCCTTCACCTCAGCTGTGGATGTTTTGAATGCACCAAGACGTAGTGGCAGGGGAAATAAGATTAAGAAGTTCAAGTTGCATCGCGTGTGAGGTGTTAATCACTTGTGTATAGTGTTCACTTCTGTAAATAAACTCCACTGATTTCACTTTGCTATGGTAAAAAGTTTTGTGCCCTTATGAAGATTGCAGCCATGACCTCCTTGTGTGCAGAGATTTGTGAAATCATGGGCTCCACAGATGAGACCTCCTCATCTGTGGAGCCCTGGAAGGAATCACTGGTGTAATAATAGAGTGCCGCTGTAACTTTCAGTGACACTGCCAGTGGATGCCTCCATGTCCCTGTGAAACAATGAGTAGGATGTCGATGGGGATCAGGCTGAGGAGTTCCTCAAGGGTGAGGATTCGGCTATGAGACCATGGCGATGTTCTGGTGAGTTTGGTAAGTGCTGATAGCAGTTAGATTTGTGGAGGGTGATGAGGACTTCCAGTGAGGGCACTCCATTATCTTCACATGGCATCTGAGTATTGGACTCATGTCTGATTGATGGTAGCGCACATACCCTCTGTCATAAGACTCCTGTTATGGAGGCACAGCGATTGGCTCTTGTTCCTAAATTCCAGGAGATGAATGAATGAATGAAAATCGCTTATTGTCACAAGCCGGCTTCAAATGAAGTTACTGTGAAAAGCCCCTAGTCGCCACATTCCGGCGCCTGTTCGGGGAGGCTGGTACAGGAATTGAAGCGTGCTGCTGGCCTGCCTTGGTCTGCTTTCAGAACCAGCGATTTAGCCCTGTGCTAAACCAGCAATGACAACATGCATTGAGGACAACCCATAGACTCTCACAGTGAACATCAGACTGATGGAGGTTCACTTGCTCTCAATGATCAGGGTCATATAATGGTGATGCAGGAGGGAACGTTTAAATTCTCCTGAGCCTATGGCATCCTTTGTGAGCTGAACCCTTGAGGGCCAGTGTCACCGGAGACAGAGGCTGATGGGGTGGGCGTGGGAGTTTAAATCTGTCACCTTTACAAATCCTGTAGCAAGTGAAAGATGTGACTAACCAGTTCCCTAGACATGCATAGTATTCAGTGAGCACTTTTTTTCAGACATATGCAGAGATATGGGCAGCACGGTAGCATGGTGGTTAGCATAAATGCTTCACAGCTCCAGGGTCCCAGGTTCGATTCCCGGCTGGGTCACTGTCTGTGCGGAGTCTGCACGTCCTCCCCGTGTGTGCGTGGGTTTCCTCCGGGTGCTCCGGTTTCCTCCCACAGTCCAAAGATGTGCGGGTTAGGTGGATTGGCCATGCTAAATTGCCTGTAGTGTCCTAAAAAGTAAGGTTAAGAGGGGGGTTGTTGGGTTATGGGTATAGGGTGGATACGTGGGTTTGAGTAGGGTGATCATTGCTCGGCACAACATCGAGGGCCGAAGGGCCTGTTCTGTGCTGTACTGTTCTATTCTATGTAGGTGACAAGCTCTGTCTGCAGACCCTGATTTTTGCGAAGCACCGACATGTGACGGCTCTCTGGCATTCATCCTCTATGTGCGGAGCAGGCCCTGCCACCTCTTGATGGTTTTGTTTCTGCCTGTGTCAAACAAGGGCCGCTGTTGACGACTACTCTTCCTCCTCTCCTCCTTCCTCCTCCTTCCACCTCCTCTTCCTCCCCTCTACCTCCTTCCACCTCATCCTCCCCTCTTCCTCCTTCCACCATCTCCTTCCTCCCCTCTTCCTCCTTCCACCTCGTGCTCCTCTCCTCTTCCTCCTTCCTCCTCCCCTCTTCCTCCTTCCTCCTCGCCTCTTCCTCCTTCCACCTCCTCTCCTCTTCCTCCTTCCACCTCCTCCTCCTCTCTTCCTCCTTCCACTGCCTTGTCCTCCCCTCATCCTCCTTCCACCACCTCGGCCTCCCCTCTTCCTCCTTCCACCTCCTCCCCTCTTCCTCCTTCCACCTTCTCCTCCTTCCTCCTCTCCTCTTTCTTCCTCCTCCTTCCTTCTTCCTCCTCATCCTCCTCCTTCTTCCTTCTCCTTCTGACGGTCTCCTCACTGCAGTATAAAAGAAAGACTTGATGGTTAGCATTTGTCTGCTAAGGACCACTCTTTGTCCATTTATCACCTGCAGCTGCCCATTGATTCATGTCCTGGCCACAACATTGACGCCTAGCCCATAAATTGCATGCTGGTTGGGCAAGACCCAACTCCAAACCCGCCCGATAACACGTTACTGAGTGGCGAAAGCTTTGACGACTCAACTGCATCCTGAGCTTTCATCTCAGGTGCAGGCATTGTCCTAACCTTCACTCCATAGGGGGCAGTTGTCAATAGGCACTTCAGCATAGAGCGAAGGATTGGAAGCGCGATCCTTGGGGCAGTGTGTCATGACCCCCTTTATGAGGGGATATTGTTGCTTGCCCAGCCTGGCAGTGGTACTGCCACACCACAACAGTAATTGTTTTGAAGGTCTATGTGCCAAGGGTTAAATTCTGAGCAGCAATCATTGGCATTCTCGCACGTAAATGCTGCATGAGTGAGCACAATTACGTGATTAGCCTGACTCCAAGCATGCCAACTGAGCTCAAGCCAAATGGTCTTTGCTGCAACAGAGTGCTCATCTTTGACATGTTTTTCCATTTCCCTTGTCCTTGTGTTCATTCTACCTCTGTGCACCCTCACCCCTCGTGATTTCCTTCAGTCTGTGCTGATCCCACTAAGCCTGCATACCCCTTGGTAGCCTTACTACCCTTCCCTCTCTACAGTCCTTCAATTAAATTTGTGCCCCGAGTATCCCTTTCCTGCCATCTCTGCAGCCTTTCACTGCAGCCTGCAGTGAAGCCTGTGCCCCAACCTTCCCTTTTCTTCTCTCTGTAGCCTTTTAATGAAGTGCATCCGCCCAAGCTTCCGTTTCCTTCCCTCTCTGCAGTCCTTCAGTGAAGCCCGTACCTCGTGCTTCCCTTTCCTTCCCTCTACAGCCTTTCAATGAAGTACATGCCCGGGCTTCCCTTGCCTTCCCTCTAAGCAGTTAGCACAGTGGTCAGCACAGCTCCAAGGTCCCAGGTTCGATTCCCAGCTTGGGTCACTTTCCGTGTGGATTCTGCATGTTCTCCCCGTGTGTGCGTGGGTTTCCTCCGGGTGCTCCGGTTTCCTCCCACAGTTCAAAGATATGCAGGTTAGGTGAATTGGCCATGCTAAAGTGCCCTTTGTGTCCAAAAAGGTTAATTGTCGTTACTGGGTTAAGGGGGTGGGGTGGAGGAGGTGTGTGCTTGAGTGGGGTGCTCTTTCCAGTGGCTGATGCAGACTTGATGGGCCGAATGGCCTCCTTCTGCACTGTAAATTCTATGATAATGAAGCCTAAGCTCTGGGCTTGCCTTCTGTTTTCCCTTTCCTCTCTCCAGCCCTTTAATGAAGCCTGTGTCCCGGCACCACAAGGGAGTCTCAAAGTCGTTGCCGTTCAGACTTGCCTGTGACCCTCGGGAGAGGAAAACCGTGACCTCTATTTTTTCATTTAAGGGAGCAATCTTTGTGAAATAAAATACTCCCTGCATTTCCAAAAAATCAAAAAAGTGTATATATTTTTCTGTTGGTTTTTTATTGTTGCATCCATTTACAGCAGGGAATTTTTACCGATAATGATTAATTCAATTTTTCTTTTAAGTTTATGTACCATGAAATGTGAGAGCCTTTTTCCTCAGATGGTGATGGCTAGCACGAGGGGACATAGCTTTAAATTGAGGGGAGATAGATATAGGACAGATGTCAGAGGTAGGTTCTTTACTCAGAGAGTAGTAAGGGCATGGAATGCCCTGCCTGCAACAGTAGTGGACTCGCCAACATTAAGGGCATTTAAATGGTCATTGGATAAACATATGGATGATAAGGGAGTAGTGTAAATGAGCTTTAGAGTGGTTTCACAGGTCAGCGCAACATCGAGGGCCGAAGGGCCTGTACTGCGCTGTAATGTTGAAATATTATTCTGTGTTATCTCTGACCAAAGCAGTTTGTAATTTTTGTAAACATTTTTACCCAGAGAGTGGTGACGGTGTGGAATGCACTGCCTGGGAGGGTGGTAGAGGTGGGATGCCTCACATCCTTTAAAAAGCACCTGGACGAGTGTTTGGTACGCCATAACATTCAAGGCTATGGGCAAGTGGGATAAGGTGGGCAGGTCAGGGCCTTTCATGCGGACTCAATGGGCCGAAGAGCCTCTCCTGCACGGTAATATTCTATGATTCTGTAATGTGAATATACCTTTCCGATAGTGATTCAGTTATTCATGGGCAGCTGGATTCTGACGTGACTTAACTTTATCATTGTTCACGCCACATTAAAGAAACCACTTCACACCTGAACGTTTTACCTGGAAAAATTCAACTGACAATTGTTAGGTTTATAATGTCCATATGCTAAATATATTTCATAAATAATGTATCCATGCTTGTTAAGAATTTTGAGAGCCAGAGCCCTGTCTTTCCACTGTTATGTCAAATTAGGTATTTTAGTTTAACAAACCAATATATTTCTGTCTTCACAGCCTGGGCAGTGATCTGACTGGTTGGGTTATGCACCCTTTGTAGAATCTGACTGATTTTCATGCCATTGATATCAATGGAGTGAAAATCAAATGTCTTCTCTAATGGCCAGTCTTCCTGTAAATAAAGGTCATTGCCCAAGTGCTGAAGGTGAAAATCTATGATCAGTTTTGCTGAGTTTAGGAAAGAAAAATACACGTTATTAGGGCATCCTTCAGAACATTCACTAACCAGTTTGCATCTTGCTTTTACTCCATATCTGACCTACCCATTTTTTGGGTGAATTATTCTTCAAGATGTGGGGTTCACAAGTCTTGGGAAAATCTAAAACAAAAGACAAAATGTTGGAAATACGCAGCAGGTTTGTCAGCATTTATAAAATTAAACACCAATATTGCATTTCACGTTGATCCTCTTCCCCAGAGCCGAAAGATAAACAAACCCTTCAGGTAAACAAAAGTGGGTAGGGCTGGGGATGGTGAGGAAATAAAAATCAGCTCAAGAGCTATCAAATGGAAGTTAATACACTGAATGACCTGCAAACTGCTTAATAGAAATGAACTTGTTAAATAATATGAAAAATTGTGAAGTAATGAAAAGGACATAAAAAGAACAAAAATGTGCAAAAATGATGAAACACCAATGCAAGGGAAAATTTAAGGCAGTAAGTGAGATTGGAACAAAAAGTGAAACTATATATGAAAACAGAAAATGCTAGTGGTACAGTGGGTCTGCTTGTTCCAGAATAAAAGCAGACGGCACTGCAGCCTTAAAACATTAATCAACCTCCCCTCTTCACTCTTCCACCCCAGTTCCTCGATATGGTGATGGACCCAACTGCTTGTTGGGGAAAAAGAACTGGGATATGTCAAAGGTCATAGCTGTGAATTGCAGAGTTCTTCGAAATAACTTTGATGCTATTCCTGAAGCTTACATTGTGCTTGGTTGAAGCACAGTGGCAATGGAAGTGGGAATAAAGTGGAGTAATTTTCTACTTTTGATGGTTAGCACCAATCACTTCAAGATCAAAGGTTGGATTCAGTTTAAATCTTCCCCATTCTGTCCCAATAATTTTCTTTGATGCCCAACTTCAGAAATGCACTCCCGAGTGTACCAGTGGACAATTCTTTGATGTGGGGAACTTGTTCTTGAAGATACATTTAGATTGTGGTTTCTGCAGTTTGTAATCACATTCCCCATCTTTGCTCAAGATGGCCAGATACATCGAGGGCCAGTTTTAAAACAAAGGTTTAGACCATGTCCCCTTAATATCCCCAGAATTTTCTTTCATTGCAAATAAATTTAGTTTTGTTAGCCAATTTCTTGTTTCATTATAAAATCACAAATCTGAACAGTTTTTTCTGAACCATCATTAAGTCTGTTAGTATGTCTGTGATGAATGCAATAAGATGCAAAACTGCGTAAGTAATCCGATTAATTGACTACTATTAATGTTGTAAATAGTTTCTGAATTGTTTGGATACTCCAACATTGTATTAGGCCTCATATCCATTGCCATTCGCTGTGAGGGTCTTTAGACGTTTGGTTAACTGATTACTTAGAAACTTTAATTGTAATACTTTCAATATCCTCATGAAAAATAATTCATAAATTGGGAAACCAAACTGATTGCTGTGATATTCCATCAATTACTGCCTGACAAAAGTTTATTTTTGACTACTCTATTTGTATCTTACTATCTATCCAATTCATTGTCCACCTATTCCTTTCTTTCCAAACTATTAGCCATAATTTTCTTCCAAGGGATCTAATCAAATATTTCTGGAAATCCGGATATATAATATCAACCATATCGATTGAATTCCCAAAGAATTCCAATAAATTTATTAGGATTGACCTGCCTTTCATAAACTTATGTTGGCTTGGAACTATTGCCTTCATGCTTGTTAAATTTGCTTGAATTGCTTCCTTCTTTAATAGATGCCAGTATTTTCTCATTATGGATGTTAAGCTTGCATACCATTGAATCCCATGGTGATCTTTCTGACCTGTTTAAAAAATTTGCAGTAACATTAGTTACTTTACAATCTTCTGGTGCCACCCCTGTGCCTAATGAACTGCAAAAATGTTTTGCCACAGCTCCCTTACCTCTCCCATCACTTTTTAAAGTATTCTTGGACATATTCCATACAGTCCGGATGCCATGCTTGTTGTAGCATGTTGAACATACTTAGAGAACATCCTGTCCCTGTATTTAAAAACAGCTATTTTGTCAGCTACTTCATTGGTTATAATGCATTATTGTCCCATGTATCCAAAGATCATTTATTATTGCTCAACCTGTGACCTGGGAGTGCTTTATTGAGACCAGAAAAACACTCTAACACACTAACAGCCCCAATCTTGAATGCAAGAATTAGGAGCAGGGGTAGATCATTCGATCCCTTGACCCCCTTCATCAATACGATCATGGCTGATCTGATAATGGTTTCAATTCCATTTTCCAGTCCAGCTCCTGTAACCCTTGGCTCCCTTGTCGATCAAGGATCTATCATATTCAGCCTTGAATATACTCAATGACCCAGCCTCTCCTGCTCTCTTGGGAAGAGAATTCCACAGACCACACATCCTCTGAGAGGAAAAAAAAAATCTCCCAATCCCTGTCTTAAATGGAGGACCCCTTATTTTTACACTTTGCCCCCAACTTCTAGGTTCCGCCATACAGGAAAACATCTTCTGAGCATCCATCCTGCCAAGTCCCCTCATTATCTTGTATGTTTCAATAAAATCATTCTTCTGAACTTCAGTGGGTTTGATCCCAACCCGTCCAACCTTTTCTCTTCAGACAACCCTTTCATCCCAGGAATCAGTTTAGTGAACCTTCTTAAACTAATGTGGCAGGGGGATGGGAATTAGATTAGGAAGTTAGAGGTCAGTAAAAAGGCAACAACTAAAGCCATTAAGGTACTAGATAATAAACTCATTGTGACTAAGGGGAAGAGTAGACAGGGAAGAGATGATGAATGCAAAGGGACAGGTGGTCTGAGATGCATTTGTTTTAATGCGAGAAGTGTAGCAGGGAAGGCAGATGAATTTAGGGCTTGGATTAGTACCTGGGAATATGATGTCATTGGTATTACTGAGACTTGGTTGAGGGAAGGGCAAGACTGGCAACTAAATATCCCAGGGTATAGATGCGTCAGGAGGGATAGAGAGGGAGGTAAAAGGGGTGGAGGAGTTGCATTACTGGTCAGAGATGATATCACAGCTGTGATTAAGGAGGGCACTATGGAGGATTCGAGCACTGAGGCAACATGGGTAGAGCTAAGAAATAGGAAGGGTGCAGTAACATTGTTGGGACTTTACTGTAGGCCTCCCAAAAGCGAGTGTGAAGCAGAGGTACAAATATGTAGACAGATTATAGAAAAATGTAGGAGCAATAGGGTGGTCGTGATGGGAGATTTTAACTTTCCCAACATTGAACGGGACTCGTGTAGTGTTGGAGGCGTAGATGGAGCTGAATTTGTAAGGAGCATCCAGGAGAGTTTCTTGGAGCAGTATGTAAATAGTCCAACTCGGGAAGGGGCCATACTGGACCTGGTATTGGGGAATGATCCCGGCCAGGTGGTTGAAGTTTCAGTCGGTGATTATTTTGGGAATAGCGATCACAATTCCGTAGGTTTTAAAATACTCATGGACAAAGACGAGAGTGGTCCTAAAGGAAGAATGCTAAATTGGGGAAAGGCCAAGTATAACAAAATTCGGCAGGACCCAGGGAATGTGGATTGGGAGCAGCTGCTTAAGGGTAAATCCACATTTACCCTTAAATGTAAGGGTACATGTGGGAGTCTTTTAAGGAAAGGTTGATTAGAGTGCAGGACAGACATGTCCCTGTGAAAATGAGGGACAGAAATGGCAAGATTAGGGAACCATGGATGACGAGTGGAATTGTGAGACTAGCTAAAATGAAAAAGGAAGCAAACATAAGATTTAGGCGACTTAAAACTGATGAAGCTTTGGAGGAATATCGGAAAAGTAGGACAAATCTCAAACGCGCAATAAAGAGGGCTAAAAGGGGGTCATCAAATATCTTTGGCTAACAGGGTTAAGGAAAATCACAAAGCCTTTTATTCGTATATAAGGAGCAAGAGGGTAACTAGAGAAAGGATTGGCCCACTCAAAGACAAAAGAGGGAATTTATGCGTGGAGTCTGAGGAAATGAGTGATATTTTTAATGAGTACCTTGCATCGGTATTCACCAAGGAGAGGGACATGACGGGTGTTGAGGCTAGGGATGGATGTTTAAATACTCTAGGTCAAGTCGGCATAAGGAAGGGGGAGGTTTTGGGTATTCTAAAAGGCATTAAGGTGGACAAGTCCCCAGGTCCGGATGGGATCTATCCCAGGTTACTGAGGGAAGCGAGGGATGAAATAGCCTGGGCCTTAACAGATATATTTTCAGCACTCTTGAGCACGGGTGAGGTCCAGGAGGACTGGAGAATTGCTAATGTTGTCCCTTTGCTTAAGAAGGGTAGCAGGGATAATCCAGGCAATTATAGACCTGTGAGCTTGACGTCAGTGGTAGGCAAACTGTTGGAGAAGATACTGAGGGATAAGATCTATTCACATTTGGAAGAAAATAGACTTATCAGTGATAGGCAGCATGGTTTTGTGCAGGGAAAGTCATGTCTTACAAACCTAATAGAATTCTTTGAGGAAGTGACAAAGTTAATTGATGAGGGAAGGGCTGTAGATGTCATATACATGGACTTCAGTAAGGCGTTTGATAAAGTTTCCCATGGCAGGTTGATGGAAAAAGTGAAGTCGTATGGGGTTCAGGGTGTACTAGCTAGATGGATAAAGAACTGGCTAGGCAATAGGAGACAGAGAGTAGTGGTGGAAGGGAGTGTCTCAAAATGGAGAAAGGTGACTAGTGGTGTTCCACAGGGATCCATGCTCGGACCACTGTTGTTTGTGATATACATAAATGATCTGGACGAAGGTATAGGTGGTCTGATTAGCAAGTTTGCAGATTATACTAAGATTGGTGGAGTTGCAGATAGCGAGGAGGACTGTCAGAGAATACAGCAAAATATAGATAGATTGGAGAGTTGGGCAGAGAAATGGCAGATGGAGTTCAATCCAGGCAAATGCGAGGTGATGCATTTTGGAAGATCTAATTCAAGAGTGGACTATACGGTCAATGGAAGAGTCCTGGGGAAAATTGATGTACAGAGAGATCTGGGAGTTTAGGTCCATTGTACTAAGAAGGGTCTGGAGTCTGCTTGTGGCAACGCAGGTCGATAGAGTGGTCAAGAAGGCATACAGCATGCTTGCCTTCACCAGATGAGGTATTGAGTACAAGAGTCGTCAGGTTATGTTACAGTTGTATAGGACTTTGGTTCGGCCACATTTGGAATACTGCATGCAGTTCTGGTCGCCACATTACCAGAAGGATGTGGATGCTTTAGAGAGGGTGCAGAGGAGGTTCACCAGGATGTTGCCTGGTATGGAGAGTGCTAGCTATTAAGAAATGTTGAGTAGATTAGGATTGTTTTAGTTGGCAAGACGGAGGTTGAGGGGGGACCTGATTGAGGTCTACAAAATTATGAGAGGTATGGACAGGGTGGATAGCAACAAGCTTTTTCCAAGAGTGGGGGTGTCAGTTACAAGGGGTCACTATTTCAAGGTGAGAGGGGGAATGTTTAAGGGAGATGTGCGTGGAAAGTTTTTTTACACAGTGGGTGGTGGGTGCCTGGAACACTTTGCCAGCGGAGGTGGTAGAGGCGGGCACAATAGCATCATTTAAGATGCAACTAGACAGATATATGAACGGGCAGGGAACAGAGGGAAGTAGATCCTTGGAAAATAGGCGACAGGTTTAGATAAAGGATTTGGATCGGCGCAGGCTGGGAGGGCCGAAGGGCCTGTTCCTGAGCTGTAATTTTCTTTGTTCTTGTTCTTTCTCTGAACTATTATCATATCTTTTCTGAAGTAAGGAGACCAAAACTTTACAAGGTATTCCAAGGTTTCCAGGGACCCGGCTTCAATTCCTGGCTTGGGTCACTCTCTGTGCACAGTCTGCATGTTCTCCCCGTGTCTGCGTGGGTTTCCTCCGGGTGCTCCGGTTTTTTCCCACGTGTCCCGAAAGATGTGCTTATTAGGTGAGTTGGACATTCTGAATTCCCCCTCGGTGTACCCCAACAGGGGCCAGAGCGTGGCGACTATGGGCTTTTCACAGTCACTTCATTGCAGTGTTAATGTGAGCCTGCTTGTGGCACTAATAAAGATTATTATTTGATGCAGTCACTAAAGCCCTGTAGAGTTGAAGCAACGCTTCCCTACTTTTATAATTGATTCCTCTTGCAATCAATACTAATGTTCCATTTGCCTTCCTAATCACTTGCTGCATCTACATACCAACATCTTGTGATTCATGTACCAGGTCATCCAGATCCCTTTGAACCACTGAGTTCTCTAGTTGCTCTCCATTGAAACAATCTACTGTTTTTCTATTCTTCCTTCCAAAATGGCCAAGTTCACATTTCTCCACATTGTACTCCATCTGCCATTTTTTCCCCACTCACTGAACCTATCCAAATCAGTTTGCAGACTCATGTCCTCTTGGTAGCTTACCTCCATGCCCATCTTTGCAAAATCAGCAAATTTAGCTACCAAATATTTGGTCCCCTTATTTTTGTGAGGGCCACAAAGAATCCAGCAGGAATTTGTAGAATCGAAAGAAATAACGTTATTTACTATTACATATCTACAACCGCAGTACTCCACCACTGCTCTATCTTCTAGCTGGTTCGACACTGGCCAGCTCTATTTATGCAGGTGACTGTGCTAATGATTTCTCCGCCCTCCTCATTGGGGGAGCTCATACTAAGGATTGTGTGATTGCCAATAGTCCCCAGCCAATAATCATGCAGGTTATAACACTTATTCAAGTCATCGATCCTCCTCCTCATTCAGGCACCATGTCCGAAGAGGGCATTGGCGACCATGGACTTCCACTGGATTTGCCGTTGCCTTCTGCAGTTTGGCTGACCAGGTCTTACTGCCTGCCACCAGGCGTATTGGAAGGATTTACAGGCTGATTTTGAACCTGTTTGGCCACATTACGAACACACCTTCCATGGCCATGAAGTCCTGAAGTGGAACTTGAACCCTGAGCTTCTGGCTCAGAGATAGGGACACTACCCATTGTGCCACAAGACCACTTTGCAAGTTATTGATCTTGATTGTAAGTAGTTGATACCCTGGAACTGTTCCCTTTGGCACTCCACTAGTTACAAGTTGAGTACTACTCTGCAGCTCCTCACTGCATAGCAGTAAAGTGAGGTGTCATAAATGCAGGGCACAGCCATTGAACACCATGAATCCATTCTTAATATTCTTCCTCCCTGTTTTCAACTCCAGACCCTTCCAAATTCTATCTGTGCATTGCCCTTTAAATACTGGAGTTGACATTGTGGGGCCATGCCAATATTCGAATAATAATCAAGCCCAAACCGGAAAGTAAAATTAAATTAAGGTACCTGCATTGAAATGGCACAGACAGACACTCTGAACTTTCTTCCATGTTTCCAATGTGACCCTGGAGCCCCCCCACCTCCCACCATGGCTTGGAATTGATATCAAGGCTGTTATCTATGTTGTTCAAATAAAAGTATTATTTTCGCTGAAGATTTTGCTTATGGACCAACTCATAATGTTCTCTGGTTAGGTCCTTGTTTCCAATGAGAAACACATTAGTCAAATTAATGAGCTAGATATTACATTTTATATAACATGTTTAAAATGCTGATAATGTTTTAATATGTATTTACCCTTGTGTATGGAACTAAGCAATAAATAAATATTTATTTTAATTGACATCTGTTGTGTATTGTTCAGCCCTTCTGCATGACAGACATTTAAATCTGTGTTGAACTATGTTCAGCATAAAAAGGGTTCAGATAACATTGAAATGCTTGTTCTGCATATGTATACTCAGCTGTATTCGCTGTGACATCATCATTTTATTTTGAATTTGTTCAATTGAAACTTGATGTTAGGTAATTGAAGTTTCACATACACTCAGCATTTTATGTTTACAACTGAGTTATTCTTTGTAATAAACCAACAAATTGTGCTACAGAATTATGGGACAAAGGTCTGTGCCCTCTGTCGTGATGTCCACACATTCAATTTTTAATGTTAATTTTGCCATCCTGAGGACCAAACATTTCCCCATAGGGTTAAAATTTAATAGCCATATGCACTGGGCCACTTGCTTACACTTCCAACTGGTGGGCGATGGAATGCCTTTGAGCAGGCCTGAGTTCCCCATTTGTTATTTGTTTTTCGAATCTCGTTTATTCTTTTTCCTGTGCTACACCCTAGAATGGAAACTGCACTAAATAATACCTGACATTTTATCGCAGAGAAAATATTGAAACTATACAGCTGTCTATCAATATCAGAAGACACAGGGCAAGCTAATGTTTCAGATGGAGTTCTTTCATAAGAATATTCCAACTGAAACATGAAGCTGTTTCTGTTTTATGAGATGCTTGACGGACCAATCATTTTCCAATTACCAGCTGCACAGAACAAAAGAACATAAGCAGTATGAGTAGGCTATTTGACCTTTTAGCCTACTCCACCATTCAAGAACAAAGAACAATACAGCACAGAAACAGACCCTTCGCTCTCCAAGCCTACAACGGTCATGATACCAACCTTTGCTAAAACCCTCAGCGCTTCCTTGTGCCGTATTATCCCTCTATACCCATCCTATCCAGGTGTCCAAGAAGATCATGTCTGATCTGATTGTGGGTTCAACTCCACTTTCCTGCCTGCTCCCATAACTCTTGACTCCAATGTAGGTCATAAATTTGTCTAACTCGGGTGGCACGGTGGTGCAGTGGGTAGCAGTGCTACCTCATGACCCCAAGAACCCCGGGTCACTGTCCATGTGGAGTTTGCACATTCTTCCCTTGTCTGCATGGGTTTCACCTCCACAACCTAAAGATGTGTAGGATAGGGGGATTGGCCACTCTAAATTGGCCGTTAATTTGGAATTTAAAAAAAAGTAAATAAATAAAAATCTGTCTAACTCAACCTTGAATATATTCAATGACTTCGCGCCCACTGCTGTCTGGAGTAGAGAATTAGAAAGATTAACAATCCTCTGAGAGAGGAATTTGCTTCTGATTTCTGTCTTAACTGGAAGCCCCTTATTTTTAAATTGTCCCCCAATTCTAATTTCCCCAAGAGGGTAAAAGTCCTCTCAACATCAACATTGTTCATCTCCATCAGAATTTTATGTTTCAAAGAGATAACCATTCATTCTTCAAAATGCTAAAGAGTATAGGCCAAACCCATAAAACAACCCCTTTATCCCGGAAATCAGCCTATGAATCTTCTCTGAACTGCCTCCATCATGCCTCTGCTTAAATAAGGGGATCAAAACTGTATTCAGTAATCTAGGTGTGCTCTCACCAATGCTCTATACGGTTGTAACAAGACTTCATTACTTTTATATGCCATTATCCTTGCAATAAAGTCCAACATTCCATTTGCCGTCCTAATTACTTGCAGTATCTGCTTGTTAACCTCTTGTGATTCTTGTACAAGGACAACCAGGTCCTATATTGCATCATTATGCAATGTCTCCCCATTTATCATAGATCACTATAAGTTGGCCCAGCCTATAAGACGACCCCATTCTTTTAACTCCAAATATCATGTTTTACATAAATTTGGCATATAATTTAACCTCTCTTTTCAGCACAACACGCTTTACTTGAAGTAATAGTCAGTAGTCAGGCTAAATCTGTTGCGTCACAAATGAATCTTTTACTTAACAAAACCTTAGATGTGTAGGATCAAGCAGGCTACAATGCGAAGATGTGTGGGATTTTAAGACATGCCCACACAGAGCAGATCCTGAATGGCAATTGACAAAGATGGTGACCATCCACACCGATGCCTGCGTTTCACTTTTATACTTGGCATATAAGTCAACTTCCATTTGTGCTTTTATATTCTTCCTACCAAAGTGGACAACTCACATTATACTGCATCTGACAAAAAATTGTGCCTACGCACCTTTTTCAATGGGATGTGGGCATTGCTGGCAAGGCCAGCATTTGTTGGCCATCCCTAATCTTCTTTGAAATAAGAGGCTTGCTTGGCCATTTCAGAGTCATCCAATATATCTTCCAATTAAACATTGGCACCACAAAAGTCAAATCCACCATTAGGTCTATGCCCATCTCACTGATTTCATTCCCCTCTCTGCCCACTTGGCCAAGTTTTGTTCTCTGTTTGATGCAAAACTACATTTCTGACGGCATATCCTTTCCATCACATCCATCACATCACTCATCTCTGCTCTTGCTTCAACCAATTTGCTGTTGAGAACCTTATACAGGCTCGATTATACCAGTGTTCTCCTGATCGGCCTCCCAAATCCCACTCTCCATAAACTTGAGATGCCTCAAAACTATCCTTGCACCAAGTCCCATTCGCCTAACACCCATGGTCTACATTGGCTCCCAGTTCCCAAATGGTTTGATTTTAACATTCTCATCCTCATGGCAAATTCCCTCATGGGCTGAATTTCTAATCTCCTACCCCTTCCATAAACTCTGTCAGCCCAACTCTTTCCCTTTGAATTTAATTTGTCCTACAGTTCATGGCCATTGGTTCAGTTGTGCAGGCCAAAACTCTGGAATTCTCTTCCCAATCTTCTTTTCCTGTCCCTCCGTGTTTAAGTCACTCCTTGAAACCTACCTCTTTGGTTACTGCCCTAATGTCTCCTTCTTTGGTTCAGTGTTTAGCTTGGTGTGAATTTCTGTCATATGCTCCTGCAAACCCCCAGGGGTGTTTTACTATGTTAAATGCACTATACAAGTAGACATTTTTCTTGTAATAGATATAACAATTTTCTGTATTTACTTTTCTGCATTTAGTTTTAAAATCGGTACAATATCTTGTTAATTTTGAATGTTTTCTGGAGAACTGGGCAGACATTTTAATATATTGGAGGAGATTCCTGACTTATATTCACTTGGTTCAGGAATCTATGAAATTAAAGAACACACACCAGGCTGTAATTGCATTTCCTCCTGAGAAAAACTGGTGACTACTTTTGACCAATAGTAAACTAAAGTGTATTGTGGGAAATTACTGCTAATAAGAATCTTCTGCCTTACAATCTCTACCTTTTAACAGCTTGTTTGGAAGAAATGAGAAGTCATCAAGGTTTCTATCAGATTTCTATGGAGATCCAGTATTAAATATTTTGTAAATAGCTTGTAAACACTTTCAGTTAAAGAAGCAACTCTGGGGAGGGGGTGGGTGGGTGGTTGTCTTCATCATTTTTTTTTAGAACTTGTCCTTTCTCCCCTAGGGTCATATACTCATTAAGGGGCTGTCCTTGATCAGTATATTGCTGTTTTTTTGTCCTGCACTTGCTTTTTACATACCACTTGCATTCAATGTCTTTAGTATGTGCAGGTGTATAAATAAAGCTGTTTTCAATTAGCTCTGACCTCGGCCATAACATGCATCTGATCATTTTGTGCTGTGCACCTGTGGTAATAAAACACCGAGCGTGCAGTGATCGTTTGCTGAATCTTAATCAGATGTTGCATTGTTACATTATTGCACAGGTTAAGCTGGCTATTATTGATAAGTTACTTGGGAAAGACTGTTATCAATTGATTCAGGGAGAGAAAGAACTGATTGTATCCTCTCACGCAAATTGCTTTAATTACTGGTTCATAGAAATACTGCCTGTGTTTTGTCAGATGGTTTTGAGGTGAATCATGTGTGAATGTCTTGAGGAAGTGTGCAAAAATTAATGGTAATAATACATTTGTTCATGGCTGTCCTTCCAAACATCTTTGACTGCTGTCAGCAGGGTAGAAGAAGTTTTCATGAAAACTCCCCACATGTTGATTCAGGAGAGAATCATTGCAAGTTTACTAACTAGCTACTCAAAAATAAATTCTGGCAAAGTATTTTAAATATAAAATGTTGGTGGCCTTTATACCTAACATTGTGTTTTAATAATGTACAGGTATGTAAAAAGGTACTTGACTTTGATAAATCAATAGAATTTAAGTCTGAAACTAATTAAATGTGTGGATTTATTCAGGGAAATACAATGACCCAAATTTTGTAATAGGGATAGTGGTGAGAACATCGATGCGTGCAATTATTAAGGAGTAAATTGGACAGTGATTTAACATGTACACAGTTAAATTTCAGAAATCAGGATATCATTGTACAAGTTGTCCTGCTCCTCCTAAATCTTTGCTTAGTAATTTGGCATTTGTATGCAAGAAGAGTGTGAACTTCCAGTATTTACCCATTAGTTGCACATGAAGCTCACCAGAAAAAGCGAGGCGTGTGTCCATTTCAATAAAGCAAATTTTGTCTTAATGATCAAATAAACTTTCTGGCATTGAAAATGTTACCTTTAGAAGTGTGGAGTCTCATCCCTTTTAAATTATTTTCGGAGAACTTTTAAAAATGATATTTTCCCATTTTTCTCTTGGTTTCGCAGATCTCTCTCTTAATTGCATCTATCTTTCCTTTTCTTTCACCATAAATTTGTCTTGAATTAAATATTCTAATTTACACTTCCTGGTTTGGACTCTGCACGCTACTGTAAAGGTTCCTCTATGATTGGTTGAAGAGACACGGGGCAGAACTTTACATTCCCACTGGAAGGTTTTCCAGCATGGGGTGTGGGGTCGGTTGAGCGCATAATTCCTCGGGTGGCTTTCCCACTGGCCTCTCGCCTGCCCAGACCTCTCCTCATTTTTATGGTGGGACAGGCGAGGCCTCAGCTTCTCTTGCCCCAACTGGGGCCTTTAAGTGGCCAATTAATGACCACAATGTTTTTTTTCACACCCAGCCTCAATGTTCTGACTGGTGGGAATTCGGCAACAAGGGGAAGTCCTGCAGAGGCTTCAGCATGAAGGGGAAGGCCGCCTCCATGAACTGCCTCCATTCAACATTGGGGAACCTTTCCCCCGTGTATGCTTTCTCCACCCATGGTCTCCTCACCAACAGTCCCACCTTCTTCAGCCCATTTCCAGACCTCCAAAAATGGGGCTATGCCCCACGCGAGCTTAAAAACACTGTCGTTTCACTCTTGACTTTCCTGAGAAAAGTCTACAGCTCTTCTACTACCTTGCAGGGGCAGGCAGGGCCACAGAGTCCTTCTTGCAGCTTCAGCTGCGGATACGGGCCCCCGCACTTCCAGTCATGAGTCCGCGCATGCGCACGGCGGCGGCCTGCAGCAGCTGTGTCGTGCACGATGGTGGACTCGGACAGCGGAGGCAGCTGCAAGATGTAGGCCTCCCCGAGATGGCACGCGCCTGTGGATCAGAGCCTGCACTGGCCTCCCATGAGGCCCCCACCCCAGGGTATTTGATCCCCCCCACCCAGGGCAGCCGCATATTGAGCCCACAGCCGCCACCCCAGGTTCCTGACGGCCAATACATGGTCAGAACCACACCGTGGGGAAATCGGCCAGTTTTGCCCGGAGAATCGCGGGTGGGGCCTCTGTCCATGGCCCACTAACCACGCCGCGTAAAACGTGCGTGAGCAATTCTCCGGGGTACCGGAGAACCGTGGGAGCAGCGGCGGTTACAATTTCGGCGTAAACGTGAATTCTCCGCCCCCACGCTGAACGCGATTTTGACACTGTGGAGAATCTGCCCCTGATCTGAACTCCCCGTCATGAGACCCCCACACTACGTTGTGCTGGATTTCCAACAATTAGCGCAGGATTTCTGGCCCTTCTTGTCAGTGGGATCTAACGGTGGACCCCCTGTGGCAGGTTTCCTGACAGTGGGGCGGGCTAGCCAGGCAAAAGCCTGTTTACTTTGATGGACTGGAAGATCCCACCAGTGGCCAATGACTTGCTGCATCCGAAGTGAGAAAACCCCTGGGACTAGAGAGCTACAGTGTGGAAACCCCACCATCCTCTCAGTCCTGGCCATAGTGTTTCGTGCCTTATTCACACACTAGAGATCCTCTGTAAAGTGTAGCAGATCAGACTTCCACTTACTGTCAGTTGCTGTGCACAAATCTGTGTCTGTGGTCACTGTAAGGGTAATGAACAGCAATCACTGCTGCTGACTGCAAAACCCAGGCCATTGTTTTAAAGTTCAGTGAATAAAAATTAATAATGTTAAAAGAATATTTCAGACATAATTAGGCAGAAATTCTGATGGTCCCATTGCCCTCCTGGAAATTTAGCACATGGAATTTCCGCCTATGGTTCTGATCTCATTTTAATTATTTCCCAAATCACAAGGCGGCTGAGTTACCTGACCCTTGGAGATAGCTGAAACCATGCGAGCAGAAGAGAAGATTCAGCGTTGGCTCGAACCTTAAGTGTCAATGTAAAAACAATGAGTTACCAGCATGATTACAGGTTGACTCTTCAGAGAAGTTTTATACCTTCTAGGATTAATTATTATTTCCTTCCCCTTTGGTGGGACTTCACTCACCCCTGAATGGGACCTACATCGACTATATAGATTCTACTGAGTCTATCAGGACACTTCAAGTGAAATTTCTAAAGTTGTCCAAAAAGCATTGTTATATTGCATTTTTATAATGTCATATTATCAAGGATTGTCGAAGCAAAGCCTATTCCCTCCATCCAAGTTAATTTGTTGTACTATAGAAATGGGCCAACAACTCAGTAGATGAGCATTTTGATCGAGGGGTCAGTAATCAAAAGGACAGAAATTTAAGACAATTACCCAAAAAAACCTTGGGCTGGATTCTCCGTTTCAGGGACTAAGTCCTACCGCCGTCATGAAAACCGTGGACTTTTACACCAGGACAACTGGCATCAAAAGGCCACAGATACACCATTTTGCTGGGGACTAGCAGGCAGCTTCCGTGGAGCTCGCAGCTCCAGCTGTCTGTACGGCCTCCCGCACTTCCGGGTCAGAGGCCGCGAATGTCCCACTGTGCTACATTATGGACTCAGCCCGCGGACATGGACCGCCAAAATAGTGCCCCGATCAGCCGCTTGCCCGACCCGGACCGCCTGCACACATAGCCCCCAGTCCCGAATGAGGCCCCTCCTGCACTCCGTTCGGCCCTTCCCTGACTGTGGCGGCCACGGACTGAGCCACAGCCACCTCACGAGTTTTCCGAACGACAGGACCACATTAGAAACAAGCTGTCGGGAATTCGGCTGGTCTGGGACGGAGAATAGCGGGGCAGGCCTCAGGGGTGCTGGATACTCAGCGCGGCGTATCCCTGAGTGTGCCACTTTTGGGGGGGGCGGAGAATAGCGGAACCGGCGCCGGTCCCGATTACGTGCGGGAAATGGATTCTCCGCTCCGTCGCCGAATGTGAGAGTTGTTATTATTTGCTGTGCATTATCTGGCTTGGGAAGCCAGAATACAGGACTATAGTCTCAGAATAAGTGGTGGGCCATTTAAGACTATGAGGAGAACTTTTCTTTACTAAAAAGATTATGAATCTTTGGAATTCTCTATCTCAGAGAGCAGTGGATGCCTCAGTCTTTGAGTACAAGTCAGGGGTCAGCAGAATTTTGGCTACAAAGCGAATTAAGTGATGTGTAGATAGTACAGGAAATGGAGTTGAGATAGGAGGTCATCTATGATCTTATTGAATGACTGAGCAGCCTCTCATATTCCCTCTGAGTTCAGTTCTTTTGCCCATGGTTGGATCAAGGCTCTAGTGAGGAAAGGAGCCAAATGTCCTACTCCTGTATTTATTGGTTCTTTCGTGGGATATGGACATAAATGGAAGGCCAGCAATAGTTGCCCATCCATAATTGCCCTTTAAAATGGTGGTCTGCCTTCTTGAACTGCAACTGTCCATCTGTTCTGGATACACCCACAGTGCTGCTGGAAAGGGACTTCCAGGATTTTCATTCCACAGTGTAGAAATGGTCTGTGGCTGAGAAGGGAATGTGCAGGTTGCGGTATTCACATATGTCTGCTGTTCTTGTCCTTCTAGATAGAGAGTTTGGAAGGTGCTGTTGAAGGAGCCTTGGTGAATTGCTGCAGTACATCTTGTAGATGGCACATACTGTTGTCACTGTGTGCCTGTTGATGGATGGGGTTCCAGTCAAATGGGCTGATTTTTCCTGGATGTTGTCCATATTCCTCAGTGTGTCGGAGCCATAGTCATCCAGGCAAGTGGAAAATATTTTATCACACTCCTGACAGGTGCCTTGGAGATGATGGACAGGCTTTGGGGAGTCAGCAGGTGATTTACTCACTGCAGGATTCCTTGCCTCTGACATGTTCTTGTATTTATATGGCTAGTCCAGTTCAGTTTCTGATCAATGGTAATCCCCAGGATGTTGATAGTGGGGGATTCAGCAACGATAATGCCATTGAATGTCAAGGGGAGATGATTAGTTCCTCTCTTATTGGATTTGGTCATTGCCTAGCGCTTGTGTGATGAGAATGTAACTTCTCACATATCAACTCAACACGCTTGAATATTGTCTAGGTTTTGCTGCATCTCGGCACAAAATGCTTCAGTATGTGAGGAGTTGTGAATGGTGCTGACTGAACATTGTGCAGTCATCAGCGAACATCCCTCCTTATGACCTTATGATGGAGGCAAGGTCATTGATGAAGAAGCTGAACATAGTTGGGCCTAGGACACTGCACTGAAGAACTCTTGCTGTGATGTCTTCGGACTGAGATGATTGGCCTTCAACAACCACATTCATCTTTCAACCAGTGATGCACTTTCTGCCTGATTCCCATTGACTTCAATTTTGCCAGGCTCCTTGATGCCACATTTGGTCAAATGCTGCCTTGATGTCAAGGGCAGTTACTCTTGCCTCCTCTCTTGAGGTCAGCAATTCTATCCATGTTTGGACGAAGGCTTTAATGAGGGCAGGAGCCAAGTGGCCTTAGCGGAACTCAAACAGAGCACCCAGTAGCAGGGTATTACTGAGTAAATGCCGCTTGACAGCGCTGTCTATGACACCTCCCATGACTTTGCTGGTGATCGAGACGAGGCTGATAGGCTAGTTATTGGCTAGATTGGAGTTGTCCTGCTTTTTGTGGACGGGGCATACCTGGGTAATTTTCCACAGTTTCTGGTTGATACCAGTATAATAACTGTACTGGGACAGCTTGGCTAGGGGCATGTCTCGTTCTGGAGCATGAGTCTTTGGTACAATTGCTGGATGTTGTCAGGGCCCATAGCCTTTGCAGTATATAGTGCCGTCCGTCGTTTCTTGATTTGACATGGAGTAAAATTGAATTAGTTGAAGATTAGCATCTATGCTGTTGGAGACCTCAGGAGGAGGCCATGATGGATCATTCACCGGACATTTCTGGCTAAAGATGGTTGCAAATGCAACATGCCTTGTTTTTTTTCCAATTATGTGCTGGGCTTCTCCATTATTGAAGATGGAGATATTTGTGGAGTATCCTCCTCCTGTTAGCTGTTGAATTATCCACGACCATTCATGATTGAATGTGGTAGGACTGTGGATGTTTGATCTGATCCATTACTTGTGGCATCTCTTAGTTCATGCTGCTTCCACTGTTTGGCAACTCTGTGTTGTCGCTTCACCAGGTTGATACTTGATTTGTAAGAATGAGCCTGTTGTTTTCTTATGTTTTAACTTGATGAACATAATAAATCATTTGAGGTGAAACATTATTTTTGAATGCGAATTTCATATGTCAACATGGCTATATTTGCAGGGCTCTGACCACAAGGTGGTGGTGTTGCACAAGGCTGTTGTTTCAGGGCCTAAACTAGCATTGGTGGTGTCATGTGAGTTTATACACGCCAGCTTACATTTTGCTTTCTAACAAATTTGCAGATGATTTTCCTCATTTATTGGATATTTAAAATCTAATTTTAATGTTTCAGATGAACGGGCATCCTAGA
Organism: Scyliorhinus canicula; assembly: GCF_902713615.1. NCBI lineage: Eukaryota > Metazoa > Chordata > Chondrichthyes > Carcharhiniformes > Scyliorhinidae > Scyliorhinus > Scyliorhinus canicula. The sequence goes on along the minus strand of NC_052148.1, from coordinate 175,238,472 downwards.
TTCTACTACCTGTTTGTAACACACAATAGTAGAGAGCAGAGCAGAACTGGCAGGGGCAAAGATACCTGCGTCTCCCAAATGGAGGAGATTCTCAGTATCATGGGGTCTTTGCAAAAGGGTCCCTGGCATCCAGTGTCACTAAGACCATTGAAAATTAAAATGGTCTGATGCCCCTTCTCAACTCTCATCACCCCTCACCTTGTGCTATTGGAAAGGATGAGCAAGCTGACGGCATGAGATAGACGTTTTGCTTTACAAACCAACCCTCCCCTCACACTAACCTTCATGTCCTAATTTCCTTCAGCACTAAATCAGGCTCTTTTGAAAAGTATGTTGTTTCTCTTCCTGCACGTGATGCATCTAATTCCCGACCAACTTGTACCTGGAACAGGTCGCTCTCCTGTCGCTAGAGGTTTATAACTTGAGGGGTGCCACCCCAACTAACTGACCAGGCATGGCTGACCAGGAGTCTGTCCTGGTCTTACCAACTACCATTTGTGTATTGGAAGGATTTTGAAGGCTGATGTTCAAGTTGTTGGCCGTGTTATCAACACACCTTCCTTGGCCATCAAGTTCTGGGGTGGGACCCGATCCTGGAGCTTCCGACCGAGAGGCATGGACATTATCCACTGCCCCACAAGACCGCCTGGTTGAACAGACTGTGAGTAGTATCTTATTTATTGTATCAATGGTAACTTATCAAATACAAAAATGGGAAACCCCAACCACTTAAAAAGATTGTGGATTTTCCCTGCAAACAGTATCAATCTTCAATATATTAGCTTTATTTATTATTTTATCAATTGATATTTTTCATTTTTCTATTTTCACTTTCATAACAGTGAGATGTGCCATTTAATTTAAATAAATAGGCAACTATGTACCAATCGTCAGCTTTCAAGTTACTTTGAGACCATTATGTTGTGTAAGATGGAGGTATATTATTAATCTCTAAAGCATGGATTAAGTTTCAGAGTGTTTATTTACATACATTGCCAGACCTTACTTGATGTTCAGAATCATTGATGCAGTATTTTGGGGCCTTAAACATTATAAGGGGAGGTCTACTTTACATTCATCAGAGTATAATCGAAATCTGAGTGCAGCTTGTTCAGTAATTGTAATGGGCACAAAATCCTGTGGGACTCATTTGACCTCAATGTCAAAATTCCCGATGTACACTCCTGGTGGGTGAAACTCCATGCTCATAATATGCTGAATAGAAATTATGTATGCTGCTCCAGCAATGTGTTTTAAAAACTACATAAAACTTTAACAATGGGAAATACTTAATGCATGTATTAATGGAACACATCTACCAGATTTCATCAACCATTTTTGAAAGCATTGTTGCACCTGTTTGCTAATGATTGGGGAATTGGAGGCTCTTTAACAATGATAAAAGTGTTATGTCATGTAACACGGGAAGATTTTCATCTGGCTCGACTCCAATTCATATGATGATTTTCCTCATGGTGGTCAGATCTGTGTTAAGTATCGCCTAGTGTAGCTCAGGAGCCCCACTCTGGCATGGCAGTCTTCGATGTACTTGCTGCAGAGGAAAACAGTGGGCTGAGAAGGTGCAATATTTATCGGCCAGCTGAGCTTACAGTGCCCTCCAAATAGTCAGCCTATAAAGGTCACAGTTGGCAATGACTGTCTCCCAGTTGTCACCGACAATGTCTGTCATTTTTATATCTTACTTGCAGATGTCTCTGTCACAGAAATAAGATGCCCAGGAGGTTGTGACCCAGTTCATTGTACAGAAGGTTTTTGGGTATATGGCAGTTTTCCACCTGATGAACATGGCCCAACCAGTGTACACTTTGATGGCTTAGCATGAGTGTATGCTGGGGGCTGGTTTAGCTCACTAGGCTAGACTGCTGGTTCGTGTCGCAGAGCGAGGCCAGCAGCACGGGTTCAATTCCCATACTGGCTGAGGTTATTCATGAAGGCCCGCCTACTCAACCTTGCCCCTCACCTGAGGTGTGGTGATCCTCAGATTAAATCACACCAGTCAGTTATCCGCCTCAAAGGGGAGAGCAGCCTGTAATCTGGTCATCTTTATGGGGACTTTACCTTTATGCTGCTAGAACTAGCATGCACCAGGACCTCTGAATTGGTGAGCTTGTCCTGCCAAGAGATGCAGAGAATACATCTGAGACAATGAAGGTGGACAATGTTCAGCCTTTTCTTCTGCCTGGCACATGTTGCCTACCTCTCACTATTGCAGTTTGGTGTTCCCAGTCAGGTTGCTGTTGTTCCACAACTCTTATTCAGCTTGGGCACAACAGCTGCAGCTTTTGCGACGTGTGTTGATTTCAATACCAAGGGTAGGATTTAGCGGCTGTGTTAGCCGCAAGTGCAAATCCTTTCGTGGCTGCTAAACCTTGCAAGAGGTCCAGACGGGATTTTTACCGGCAAGATTTCCGATTGCGATCTTCCCGCGTTCTCCCCAAGAAGGGCGTTAACCTGGTTTGCATGAATTTGAATGCATTAACATGCACTGAGCGTATTTAAATTTGCATCTTCAGCCCTCATAGAATCTTCCCAATCACCAGGCATGACATCACGTGGGTGCGAATTACTATAACTTTTTAAAAATGGAAACCAGCGTAGTGACTTCCGAGAGGGAGGAAGGAGGTGAGAACCACTGAATACCAGGGATTCTAAGGGGACAGTGCCCACTGGCCAGCTCTGGGTGGGTGGGGGAGGCTTGGGGTTGTCTGGTGGGGGGGTGGGTTCAGGCATTCCGGGGGATAGGGGCCATGGTTGGTGGGAGTGAACCTGTAGTCTGCTGTCTGTTGGTTAAAAGTGCTTTTAGGACTGTGTTAGTCTGCTGCTTGTGGCATGGGGGTAAAGGATGGGTGCGGCTGTGAGTGACATGGGGTGGGGGTATGGTATAATGAGAGTTAAGGAGCCAGGCATAATAGACTAGGTGGATGAAACCCCGAAATAAAAGGTAACACGGTGCTCCAGCATTGGACATGTGCAGGAGTCTGAAGAGGGATGAAGGAGATTTCACAGTGACTTAATTGCAGTGTTAATGTAAGCCTACTTGTGACACTAATAAAGATTATTATTAGAGAGGCATGACCACAATGAAATCCCTAAAAGCCCTTTTAACCAACAGACAGCAGACTACAGGATCACCTGAGTAAGAAGGGTGCCTTTCAGCTTTGCCTATCCCTGAAGCATTGAACAATTGTACCCTTTAACATTCCGGAAATTCATGCTAGTCAAACTAATTGACGATCAAGAGTCCACCCTTATCAATCAACTGTCCACAGTCGCAAACTGAAGGAACCTTGTCCGGTGGCAGCTCAGGGCCTGGGGTGCTTTATTGACCCTTTTAATCACCATTTGGTTTCAATTTTTAAGTTTCATTTGCTCTTTGTTTTTGTTTAGGGCAGTGCCCCTTTAAGGACCAGCCCCATTTAATTTGTCCCTCAATTTGTTGATTTAGTTTAATTGGTTGAACTTGAAATAGTTTAAACTCAAGGAAAGAGATGAATACACAGGTTTCAGGGCTCAATGCTTGGTTGCACGGGATCAAGAAGCATTGGGCTTGCCAGACTCCAAAGCATTCCAGTCAGGATCCAGTATCACCGTCCAGATGACCCTGCCCATTAGGGGTGTGGGAGCTTCTCACCCTCCTGTCAGAACTCCCAGAATTATGGAGCTTCAGGGAGGGGAGAATCACAATGGGCGAGTCTAGCCTAACTGGCACATCCAATCGATATGGGTATGGAGCCAGTGGAGCTGGTCATTGTAATCATTATTATTTTTAAAAATATACATATTTATTGAATTTCAAAATAGAACAATGAAGACAATATCAACAACAAATTTAGACAATGTATAAGTTAAAAATCAGAAAACTGATACACATATACATTGGTTTTCATAACTATAACAATCAAACTATCCCTATTATAAACTAACTTAACAGTCGATCGTGTCCAGTTCTTTAAAGAATGAAATAAATGGCCACCATCTCTGGTAGAACCTCGCCACTGAGCCCCTAATATATTTAATTTTCTCCAAGTATAGGAATGACATCAAATAATCCAACCAGGCGGATGCTTTAGGTGGTGTGGGAGATCTCCATTTGAGCAATATACTCCTGGCTATCAAAGAGCGAAACCGCCCGCCCTCATCCCCGAGTAGAATCCGGTGAGTCAGAGACTCCAAATATTGCCACCATTGAGCAAGGTTCTAGGATCACCCCCAGAATCTTAGATGTTGTATCAAAGAAGGAAACCCAGTAGTTAGCAAGCTTAGAACAAGACCAAAACAGGTGAGTGTGGTTAGTTGGTGTAAGTAAGCAGCGATTACACTTGTTCTCCACATTTCGAAAGAATCCACTCATCCTCGCCCAAGCCTAATGAGTTCTATGTAGTATTTTGAACTGAATCATACTCAGTCTGACAGAAGACGAAGTAGAATTCACCCTGTAGAACAGGGGTGGGCAAACTACGGCCCGCGGGCCGCATGCGGCCCGCCAAAGGTATTTCTGCGGCCCACCAAGTCATTAAAAAAAAAAAAAAAAAAAAAATTTTTTTAATTTTTTTTTTTAAAATTTTTTTTTTAAGTTAATGGGGGGGGGCTGTTGGGTTACTTACTGGTATAGGGTTGATACGTTGACTTGAGTAGGGTGATCATTGCTCGGCACAACGTCGAGGGCCGAAGGGCCTGTTCTGTGCTGTACTGTTCTATGTTCTATATGAGGCGCCCAGAATCATAACCGGGTGAAGTAATTATTTTACTTAATATACTATGCGGCCCTTTGTGAATTGTGAATTTCTGAATGTGGCCCTTGCATGGAAAAGTTTGCCCACCCCTGCTGTAGAAGGATTCCCTCCAAACCTCATCAATAAGTACAGGGCTTAGCTCCTTCTCCATTAGCTCACTCGGCTAAATCGTTGGCTTTTAAAGCAGACCAAGCAGGCCAGCAGCATGGTTCGATTCCCGTACCAGCCTCCCCGGGCAGGCGCCGGAATGTGGCGACTAGGGGTTTTTCACAGTAACTTCATTGAAGCCTACTCGTGACAATTAGCGATTTTAATTTCATTCATTTCATTTCTCCATTACTCCATCCAAAGGGACCGAATTCGAAGGCAGAATAAGGCCATAAAAGTTTCTGTGAGCTTCTCAAGGCTGGCAAATCTCCCTTCTGAAAACAAGTCCCCGAAATGTACCGGGAAACACCCCTCTAAATGCGCCCACAATGGGGCTCTGATTTTTTTTCTGTTAAATCGCGCCAGGAGCAATTGTTTATTAAATGTAAGGGTAAGGAAATGGTTCCACTTCCACTCTTTCTGACCTTACCTGAACCTACCTGTATTTACAATGGATCATTAAACTACCATAGTCAGAGGTCCACTGCTTGGTAAGGCCTAAGCCTGAAAATAAGAATGGAACTGCAACCATTGCTGCTGGTCCCTCAACAATAGTGGTCTCCAGCTTATGTGGCCACCTTCTGGATGTTCAAAAATAATACTCAAAAGACCTTCCAGTTTGAAGATCCATGAGGAACCTCCTTTCCTAAAGAGGTTTCTTATTCTTTTGGGTACTTCATGGTTTTTCTGCCTTCCTCTCTCAAGCTGTGGATAGTTAATGAAGTAGGCCAAGCAAATTTTGCTCTATGAGGCTTGCTCCTCATTTTGAATAGCCGCAGGAAAAGCTTCCTTGAATAAATTGGCATTTTGCAGACTCAGTTGGTGAATAGGACATGTGGCAAAACTGCAGCTCCTGAAGGATTGTAATTCACGAAATAAGCATGACAACAGAAAAGTAGACTTATTGTTCACAATGGTACAGTGAAAACATATTGACAACACTGCTGCCTTTGGTGCTAAAGAGTTAAAGCTGCTTCTGTTGCTGGATAATGGTAAGTGATTTGCATGATACTTTTTCTGTTGTTAAATGCCATCTGAATATTAAGTGAGTATAAGCACATGCTCTCCATGAAGGCCATTGGATTGATATGAAAAGTCTTGATGTCCACATGGCTTTCATGTGCAACCTTGAGTACATGAGGGAACTCTACTATCACAGTGAAAACAGTGGATCCTGTTTAGCTAATTCTTCCATTGCACAATAATTTTTACAAAGTGGTAGCTGTTGCAAACAGAGTGGTTGGCACTTCCCTGATATATTTACACTGCAGTTTAAATGATAAGGCAGATGTGTCTGAGGTCACTTGGAAGGATGTGGTTGCAAAAAAGCTTCACGCAGTATTAACCTTAATTTCTATGGGATGAACTATTCTGGATCCAGATGTTGTATAAAGATTTTTGCGTAGGAGATGGCACAGTTCTATGACAGCCTGTCTTGTAAAGCAGGGGCAATTTACATCGAATTCCATTTACTTGTACAGCAGTAGGTCTTAGAGTAATGAGTGTGAACAGTAACATCTCGAAGACCATTTTACCTTGTTGACTCCTCTTGAACTCCTTCCTTCTTGTCTCAATTTTGGAGAACATTCCACATTTGATGGCAAGAGTTGATATCTGAAAAATGTCAAACTGCTGAATCATCCTGCCTATGAACTCTATTGCTAGGTGTTTCTCAGTCGAGTCCAAATGCAAATCCTTCCTGACGGACCACATCACAGCAGCAGCATACAAAAATAATTTTAACAAAAAAATGTAAAAACAAACACCTTCTAAGCAAACTAATGAACAACAAAGAAATGCAGGAACTATGTTTTTAAAATAAAAATAAATTTTCAGAAAATCTCAGGTCTCCATTTTAATGATTTACTTTAGCGTGCAGTTTCCATACTTTTGCACCCAAGGAATATGAATGAATCTCACAATGGTTGTATCTCACCTGAACTCAAAAAATTGACAGTCTTGTAAAAGCAGGTATGCAATGATGGTTACAACAGCTTGGCCACTACTTGCACCCAATTTAATGCTTATAAGATTCATAGAGGGTTTATAGCTGTTAAATGTCCCAGAGTCTCGGAGAAACTGACTTTAATCACAAAATTGTACTTCAAATTCTTACACTAAAGTGCCCCATCCATCATTTGGCATTCACAGGGAGCAGAGTCTTGAAAATCATTGGTGATTTTATGTTCATTATTTAAATGGATGAAAAATAATAGACAGCACATCTGTGATTTGCTGAGCTGAGCTCCTTATTTTACACATGAACACTTCTCCTCCTTCTCGTTCAGCCTCCAAAATGAAATGAAATGAAATGAAAATTGCTTATTGTCACGAGTAGGCTTCAATGAAGTTACTGTGAAAAGCCCCTAGTCGCCACATTCCGGCGCCTGTCCGGGGAGGCTGGTACGGGAATCAAACCGTGCTGTTGGCCTGCTTGGTCTGCTTTAAAAGCCAGCGATTTAGCTGAGTGAGCTAAACCAGCCCCTGGGGCAGCACGGTTGCATTGTGGATAGCACAATTGCTTCACAGCTCCAGTGTCCCAGGTTCTGTTCCGGCTTGGGTCACTGTCTGTGCGGAGTCTGCACATCCTCCCCGTGTGTGCGTGGGTTTCCTCCGGGTGCTCCGGTTTCCTCCCACAGTCCAAAGATGTGCAGGTTAGGTGGATTGGCCATGATAAAATGCTCTTAGTGTCCAAAATTGCCCTTAGTATTGGGTGGGGTTACTGGGTTATGGGGATAGGGTGGAGGTGTTGACCTTGGGTAGGATGCCCTTTCCAAGAGCCGGTGCAGACTCGATGGGCCGAATGGCCTCCTTCTGCAATGTAAATTCTATGAAAAGCAGTAAGTAAGACAGGGCTACAAAAGCAGTGTTATTCCTGATTTCATAGGTGTGACAATGTCCTGTTAAAGACAGAGGATCCAAAGTTCTAATTGGATGTTATGTCTATTGGATGTGTGTTATGGATGCCAGAATAACTCTGCCACCCTGACATGCTCTTACTCTGAGGTAAGAAATATAAATAGTAGGTGAAGGGTGATTCTGTAATCCGGTCTCCTCGATATGGACCAATGCTCAAGGGGCACATCTCAGAGACGTTCTCCTTAAGAGTGGTGCTATCCACAGGTATCTGCTAGATCATAGAATGATTCCTATAGCAGCACCTGATTTGTGGCTTTGGTACTGGGCAAGCAAGTTGTGAAGGGAAAAGTGAGATAGGAAAGAGAAACAGAAATGAGCAGTATATGAATGTCAATTTTAAATTATAGCATGGAATAAAGTGGTTGGCTCAGTTTCACAAGGATGCAGCGAAGGGACCGCTAAATCATGTAGAAAAATCTATGCTCTCAGCTGCTTATACATAGAAGTATATGTAAGTCACAATTTAAAGCAGGTTATTGAACCCAGCCAGCCCGAATCATAATTTTCCATCCATGTAGCCTATTTCTAAGTTTTCTGATCCTTTCTCCTTCTGTCCATCTCAACTAACCTTAAATGTTGGCATAGTTTCTACCTCAATCACCAATTTTGAAAGTGCTTTCTGAAGTCTCATAACTCTCCATGTATAGGCATTTCTCCGATCCTCTTAAGTCACATGTATTCAGCCTGCGATCTATAATCCTTTCTTTTCACGTCTTCCGCCATTTGGAACAATCGTTTCCATTTTTTCATAATTTTAAGGAACCAAAAATGTGGGATTTATGGTAATTAAATAGAATTATGACTTGACGATTCATCAGGCAGCAGCAATTTCTGCAATGTCCCAGCACTAAACTGTACTGTAAATCAGATGTCACAGCCCAAACTAATTGTGAAGCAAAACGGGATGAGATGACCTTCTCTGAGGTCGTCTCATCTTGATTTTGTGATCCTTATTGGCCGAGTGTGCTGCGAGCAGCAAATGGCAATGTGAGGTTTATTCCTGTAACTGCAGCCCCAGTGCACATTAAAATCGTTCTGCAGCAGCGCGACAGTTGTCATGTGAATGCATTATTAACTTGCTGCGTAAAAACATGCTACGTGGACCATCAAAATGAAATTATTGGGCAGGCTTTTTAAAATCCCACAGCCAACAGCAAGATTGTGTTATTTTTTTAAAATATTTTTTATTCTTCTCCTTTTTCATATTTTCTCCCAAATTTACACCCACCAACAATAATCAGTAACAAATATGTCAATCCCCATATCAATAACAACGATCCCACCCTCCCACCAAACCCCAAACATTAGCCCACATGTTCACATAAACAAATGACAAAAAGGAATCAGGAATCACCTATAGTCACCATTAACACCCATCGCCCCCCTCCTCCACAGCCCTCCCACCAACCCCTCCCAACTAATGTTCGATGTTATCCAGTTCTTGAAAGCGCATAATGAATAATACCCATGAATTGTAGAACCCCTCCATCCTTCCCCTAAGTTCAAACTGAACCTTCTCAAGAGTCAAGAATTCCAACAGGTCCCCCCGCCACGCTAGGGCACAGGGTGGAGAGGTTGCCCTCCACCCCATCAGGATCTGCCTTTGGGCGATCAATGAGGAGAAGGCTACAACATCTGCCTACGCACCCGTTTCGAACCCTGGTTGGTCTGACACCCCGAATATGGTCTCCCGGGGGCCCGGGTCCAGTTTCACGTGAGGATTTTGTTTTTTATATGGTTTTTTTCATAGTTTTGTTTACAACTTCACAGTAACTATTTGGAATACCATAAACACTGCTACAGAAAATGATGGCAGACAAATATTTTAATGCTATTGCTAAATATTATACAAGCATCACTGTTAATGATTTGCATAATTATCAGTGTGGTAAAGGTTTTATTTTGAAGTAAGAGGCAACTCAAATGTCGTCGTAAAGTTGAAATTAATGTAAGCACTGTTGAATCTTCCATTTGAAGTTGTCTTATTCAATGGTTAACCACATGCAGTTGGGAAAAGAAAGTCCGTTTTCCATATTGGTTACTTTGAAATTTAAGTTATGAAGTGTTTTTGTTGACAGTACACGTTGTAGCATGAGAGCTGTGTGCTCAGTTTGGTACTATGCCAGTGTGGGCAACAACAAATATTGCATTGCAAACAAATTAACTTAATTATTTAATACAATTTATAAACTTGAAAGCAAGACAAACAAACACGTTTAACTGATAACTTGTGCCAACACTGTAATTGCCTGCAATTTCCATCAAACTGTAAGAAATACACTCAAGTGCATGAGAACAGCACAGATTTATTTTTATATACAGGGTAAATAAAGGGTTAGTTAATATTTTGTTCTTCAAATTGTTCAGTGTGATATTAACAGCGGCCATTTTGTAAGCAAATAATACCACCAGCGATGGTTTTATGCCAATACAGTCTCAAAATTAAGTCCGTATTAGTAAATATTCACATCATTGTCTAGAAACCTGACTGCACCTAATTATGGCTCCAATCCAGGAACAGCACACTTAAAAGAAACTGGTGACAGACAATACCACATGAATTTGGTCATTTGTCTATTACCGACAAGCGACAGGTTCCAGAGGCAGCTCATGTTGTGGATGTTGACAGAAACTGGGCAAAAGCTGCAGATAGGTCCATGGTGGTGGTGCAGCATGGATGGCAATTGGAATGAGGTGTGGTGATATGATTAACATAGCTGCCTGCCATTGGTGCAGAATACAGGCTTACCATTGGCCCTAGTCGGTCATGTGCCTCTCGACCAATTGATTGAGACCAGTCATGTGACGGCTCCCCGATTGGTCGAGAGGCTGAGCTAACCCCACCTCCAGGGCGAGGTATAAATACCCAGTACGCCCGGCGGTCGTCCATTTACTGTAGTCGACCGCAGGGCTAACATCTAGCTTATTAAAGCCTAACTTTTGTACAGCAACTCATCTCGCGTTCGATTGATGGTTCATCATGAGGGCGGGCATGGGATGGCAGAAACCTGTGATTTAATGAGTCTGGCTTTTCTGGCTCAACATTCGAGTATGTGTACCATTTTAACTTAACTTTTTGCTGGTAGCCCTTTTAAGGACTATGGATTTGTTTGCTGTACAGTGAAGAAAGTGAACTGTAGCATGGTGAATGCTGCAGTCAGCTGTATTTAATAATATAATAATAATAATTGCTTATTGGCACAAGTAGTCTTCAGTGAAGATACTGTGAAAAGCCCCTAGTTGTCACATTTCGGCGCCTGTTTGGGGAGGCCAGTACGGGTATTGAACCCGCGCTGCTGGCCTTGTTCTGCATTACAAGCCAGTTGTTTAGCCCACTGTGCTAAACCAGCCCCTGTTTTTTTTTAAGAAGGGGATGAAACATGGGCTTGGCCCTAGATTTACATAAGTGATAACATAACATATGTTAAAATGGGTTTCTTCAACACCAAAGGATACCAGAACAAATATGGTGAGAGGTGCACTTCTAGTGCATACTCTACCACACATTTCCCAACCAACCGACACTTCAAAATTAAACTCCTAGGTCCCGGTGTCCTCATTTGTGCCTCAAAAATGTTGTGCTGTTTAAGGTGAGGAAAGGAATGCCTTTCCAGTTTCAGGGTGTTGCAATGTAAGCATCAAGGTAGTGTTAATCATTGGGTCTGAGAGAAAGGTTTCCTCGACTCCTTCAGTTTAAGCTGATGCAGCATTTGCAGGTCCCTCCACTTCTGTTCTTGATCTCAGCAAGGCCTGAAAATTCAGCTCTTAATTGTGGCCTGCACATTGCCAAAGCTAGGAGTTTATATTAATTATTCAAATACGTTGTCCTGACAAACTTGGGCTCAATTGTAGAATTTACAGGGTAGAAGGAGACCATTTGGCACATTGAGTCTGCACCGGCCCTTGGAAAGAGCACCCTACCTAAGCCCACACCTCCACCCCATCCCCGTAACCCAGTAACCCTACCCAAACTAACTTTTGGAAACTAAGGGGAAATTTAGCAAGGCCATTCCACCTAACCTACACATCTTTGGACTGTGGGAGGAAACCGGAAGACCCAGACGAAACTCACGTTGACACGGGGAGAAAGGGCAAACTCCACACGGACAGTCATCCAAGGCTGAATTGAACCCGGGCCCCTGGAGCTGTGAGGCAGCAGTGCTAACCACTTTGCGACCCCACAGTTGCCGCTTCGCAGCACAGTTTGCTGCTAGTCAGCTTGACTATAGTTAAACCAGGCATTTTTAGCTCACAGTTTAGAAGTTTGGCTGCAGCTAAGGTAAAAGTGGGCTACAATTTCCTGTGTATCCTTTCCACTTTCTTGAAAAGAGGGTGTTACATTTGCCAATTTTCAAACCAATGGCAGAAGTCCCATTTCCAAAGATTTTGTAAAATCATGGTTTGTGATTCCATTTTTCACTCCAGTATTCTATGCTTGGTGGCTTTTCTATTTCTTCAGCCCAGTTAATGATTTTAATGCAGCATTTTTTTGAATACTTATATACAGTCATGACGTTCAGACATCTCCTCTGATATTCCCACAATCCCGGTTTTCAGATTTAACACAAAAAATGTATTAAGCATCTCTGTCATTCCCTCTTGTACTGTGCCTTCTTCATCTCCAGGTAATCTCCATGCATTTTTGAATATGTTTGTACTTCCATGTCTGCTCATAAAGGCCCTTGCTATTTCCCTTTATGTTAACTGTCAAATTTTCTTTAAGATTACCTCAGCTTTACTGTTTATTTCCTTTCTATTTATTTTATAACCCTCACAGTCTGTCTTTGATATCCCTCATATGTACTTTATGTCTTTCAAAAATGTATCTTTTTTTGATCAGTTCTTCCATGAAACCCCTGAATTAGAATATTCCTTCCACAGTCACAATGCATTTAAAATATGTGTTATCAAGTTCATTTTAAGTATATCTTACCGCTGGTCCGTTACTTGATATGCCAATTAGGATTTTGCACAATTGAAAACACCTATAAATAAATTAAAAACAGTATAATTATTTAAGGTTTTAGATTATTCAATAAAGCATGAAGAGTTTTGAAAAAACTCAAAGACATCTGTCACCTTGATATAACATTAAAATAAAAAGAGCAAAGCCTAGCTACAGAATTACAAGTAGGGCTAAGGGTATAATCAAACTTTTCATAAAAAGATTTGCCATGGTTCCTTGCATTAACATTTTCCATATGTTAACATCTTCCATATGTTGATGGTTTTTATTTAACTAATATCCTCAGTCAGTTATTGCTTATAATTCTGTTCTGCTGCAAGATGTTACACGTGGTGAAAATTTTCCATGCTCTGAAGCAGGGTGGGAGTATTTTGTGGTGTGTGTCAAATGGTTTGGGAAATAATTTTGTGTCCAGAAGAAAGGAAGCATGAGTGTGCATACCGTATGTGCGCAAGAGCTGCAGAGAGACCAATAGTCTTTGATGGAAAAACACAGTCTTTGAAGATCTGAATCTTTCTGCCATTTTGTGGTTGTAATAAGCAGTACATATCTTTGGTCCCTTGGTATTGAGACCACAACTATGTTTAGAAAACCCAAAGAATCAACCACATTATTAAGATGCAAACAATTATATCAAATTATATCATACAATGCAGCAGCTAATGTTGGTGTGAGTTTATGCTGAGTATCTATACAGCCCACATGTATGAAAGATGGTATGTCATGGGTAGGGGAATCAATAAATCATGATTGTTACAGGCATGAATTAATTGTGTAATCCTGTTTAGGAATGGAATGAGTTTGATAATTAAACAATTTGGATGTACCAGAAACATCAGACAGAATACTCCCATCCTGCCCTCGGCAGGTCCTGGTGGCAGGCAGGAGCAGAGAATCTAGTAGGAGCCACAAAGTTGAAAATCCACCAGCATAAAAACATGTTGCAATTCTCCCGATGGTGACTTAATGGCGGGTCGGTCTTCCCGCTGGTTGGTGGCATGAATGCTATTTGTACCTCATGAATGCTGAATAAAACAGCTGGCCACTGGAATTGGTCAGGCCTTCTAATCCTGTGGTATGCTGGTGGGAACTCAATTCTAGAACCTGATCGGTACAGAGAGGCATGCACAAGGTGGTTCTCTATTCACAAGAGACTTGGTGGTGAGTGAAACATTCAAAGCCAAGCCGCACTGCGTCTGATGCGCTGTTCATCAGTCTACTGGGGCAGACCATTTCCATGCCGTGTTGATCTTCAAGGACAACACTGTGCTGCTGGACCTATGGGCCCTTCTGTATCATTCCGATCAGACTGCACCTGGGGTTGGAGAGTGGAAGAGGTATCCTTCTCCCCCGGTGTCACACATCAGTGTCCATCTGGACATATTGTGCTGTGTAACTGTAATGTGGAAGGAAAGTTGTGCAAAGGGGTTGTGTAGGGATGGGGCTTACGATTGCAGAAAGAGGGGCAGGAGATGGATGAAGAAGATGAACAATGGAAGGCAGAGAGAAGACTGAAGAGAAGAAGGGATGGTAGCTGGACTCAGATAAGGCTGCATGGAATGCTCATGAACAAGGGAGCATAAGGGATGCAAGCAGCCTCCAGAATGTGGTGTGGGGGTGGTGGGGGATGGGAGGGCTGTTAGTGTGGCACATTAAAGATGGTTCTCATGAACACTTAACAGGTTGAAGCTACAGTGGTTTGTGAAGGTCACTGTTCCCCATAATCTTTATAATAAGTTCATGGGCTGGGCTGGTAGACAGGAATCAGAGAGTGCAGACATTCCTGTCGCAAAGTGGAAAGGAGTCACAGGCGGCACAGTGGTCAGCCCTGCTGCCTCACAGCACCAGTGACCTGTGTTCTATTCTGGCCTTGGGTGACTGCATGTGTGGAGTTTGCACTTCCTCCCCGTGTCTGTGTGGGTTTCTTTGGGTGCTCCGTTTTTCTCTCACCGTCCAAAGATGTGCGGCTTAGGTGGCGTTATGGGGAGAAGGAGAGGGAATGGGCCTCGGTAGGGTGCTCTTTCAGAGGGTCGGTGCAGACTTGATGGGCCAAATGGCCTCCTTCTGCACTGTAAGAATTCAGTGGAATTCTATGGTTCACAGATGATAGGAAGTCCTGGGATGACATCGACCTCACAATCTGAAGTCAGAGATGGGTTACAGTGCAGAAGAGCAGTGGCCATGCAGCAGGAACTATCACTGGAATCATACTGTATCCCAGCTACAGGGAGGGGCAAAGGCTGTGTGCTGTAAAAGAAAAATGCGCAACTTGGTGTCCTTGGGTTTGGCAGGCTTTGTACTGGGCTGCAGAGGATATGGTGATGGTCACAGGGAGCATCTACAGCCTGTACATAGGGAACACATACCACTTCCTGTATTATGTGAAGCTGGCATGGCGGAGTGGGGGCTGCACCCCTGTAAGTTACGGAATGCATGGCCTCCAGAAGAAGCGGACACAGGCCCATGTGTGGCATGGGTGCCTCGTAGGTGATATGCTTAGAATGGGGGGGCGGGGGTTTGGCAGCAATGTCTACCACCACAGCAACAGGAGCTCGGTGAATTACATGGGACGGAGATCCCATTGCCCAAGAAACAACAGCCAACCAGAATTCTAACTGCATTTCGAAAGAGATAGGTACAATCAATGTAGCCTCATGAAAAGCTACATCGTGGAAGGCAGGAAGGCAGTCTTGGAGACTGAAGGCTATGTGAAGGGAGCACAGCTGCATCAATTCTGCCATCCCATCAGCGAAGGGAAGTCGCGGGTTAACAATTAATCCCATTCGTCAGTAGCCAAACTGATTCCATTCATTCACTATGAGTAACTGGAAGCTCATAGTTATGCCAAATCAAAGAGTGGAGTTCAGAGCCACATTGGTTCAATCATGTAAATCACAAGTTCTCACCCCCCACTAAACTCCAGATGTTACACCAGTGAAATGGAATTTTGCTCACCTCTATGTGTGTGCTGGAGTCCCGGGGGTAAGGTAGCATGAGGAACAATGCAATCTAGGCTGCCAAAGCTCAGCTGCTCCCACTTCTTCTATAGGTCTCTCATTCACACTTTTTTCTTTTGTACCCTTTAACCATTCTGGTCTTGAATATCGCTTTTTAGAGTGGAGGCAAAAATGAGAATGGATCCAGTAGTCCAGGCAGTTTTCCTCAAAATCCTCATTCGGTGCAGGAGGTGAAGGAGGGTAAGTGATGACCGTGGAGTTCTAGCAGGAGGCATCGCCTGGAGAACATGGCCAGGGGGGAGCTGGATAATCAACAGGAAACTGAGAAACAGACCCAGACAGCAGAGACGACTCTCCACATAAGGGCCTACCATTGACGAGTCTCCAGCCTACACATGAGCGAGACGCAGTGCAGGTCAAGGCTATGATTGTCCAGAGATCTCATGCACCACAAATGCTACATGCTCTGAGAAGACCTCATGCCGTGTGAGTTTTGGAGGCTCCCCCCTACCAGTGTCGCCAGAGTTGACGGCAGCACTCAATTTCTTTGCCTCTGGGTGTTTTCAGGATCAAGTGGAGACCTCTTAATTAACAACACATCATTGCAAAAAGGTGGTGACTGATACCCTTTGCAGGAAGGCCCATCATTGTGTAAACTTTGCTCTGGATGAGGATAGCCTTGGAGATGATTCACGGGCTTTGCAGCTACCTCAGGTTTCCCAAAAGTGCAGGGAGCAATAAACTGCACCACTGTGGTGATACAGGTTCCCTGGCAGCAGCTCTTAATTTTCATAAACCGCAAGGGCTTCCATTTCATCAATGTGAAGTTGATGTGTGACCATCACAAGCACATCCTGCACATGTACAAACAGTTCGCTGGGAGTTGCCATGAATCCTACATCCTCATTCACTCCCAGGTGTCTGGGATCTTCAAGGGGCCAGAACATCTTCAGGGATAATTGCTGGGGAATAAGGGCTAATGACCCACCACCATTCATGCCTGGAAGTGACAGGACTGCAGAGTTTTTATCTGATCCATTGGTTGTGGGATCATTTAGTATGCTGCATCCACTGTTTAGCACACAAACATTCCCGTGTTATAGTTTCACCAGATTCCTTTTTAGGTATGCCTAGTGCAACTCCTGTCATGCTTTCCTACAGATGACAAAATTTGCCCAGGGATGCTGATGGAGTGATCTGGGACATTGGCTGTATGAGTATGTCAAGATGTTAATGATTATCGAGTATGTGAGACAGTTCTCAAAACTTGACACAAATAATAATATGGCTGATCCCAGGGAATGCTCCAGGGTCAGTGGGACTGTCTTTGAGTACCACAATTCATTGTCCTCTTAGAAAAATCCCATTGTATTTGCTTTATATCATTTTTTGTAGCTGGGCAGCACGGTGGTGCAGTGGCTAGCACTGCTGCCTCATGCCGCCAAGGACCCGGGTTCAATCCCAGCCCAGGTCATTGTCCGTGTGGAGTTTTTACATTCTCCCCATGTCAGCGTGGGTCTCACCCCCGCAACCCAAAAGATGTGCAGGCTAGCTGGATTGGCCATGCTAAATTGCCCCTAAATTGGAAAAAAAATAAGTGGGCACTCAAATTTATTTTTTAAAAATATATTTTTTTGTAGCTATAATTGTAAATGCTGACATAAACACCCCCATATCTCTGCTGTGGAATTTGTCCATCCTCTGTTTAAGTTAGAAGGCAAATCAAATAGTTTTATAATTAATTAAGCACCAAATAAACCAAAACATCACAAATTTGGAAATCTTCCTGTGATTGTTGCTTGTGTAACTGACAGTTTTGCAATGTACAGTCTTGTGCAGTATCTTAGATCAGAAGAACTCTTATTAGCATCGTCCAAAATGCAAAGGAAATTTAGTTATTAAAGACCTAAACACAATATGTTATCATAGAACATAGAACATAGAACAGCACAGAACAGGCCCTTCGGCCCTCGATGTTGTGCCGAGCCATGATCACCCTACTCAAACCCACGTATCCACCCTATACCCGTAACCCAACAACCCCCCACCCCTTAACCTTACTTTTTAGGACACTACGGGCAATTTAGCATGGCCAATCCACCTAACCCGCACATATTTGGACTGTGGGAGGAAACCGGAGCACCCGGAGGAAACCCACGCACATACGGGGAGGACGTGCAGACTCCGCACAGACAGTGACCCAGCCGGGAATCGAACCTGGGACCCTGGAGCAGACATAAATCACAAACACACATCCATCCCCATTATATATGTTTCCTTCCCAATCCCTACATTGGTAACTAATCAGTACTTTAGCCCATGACACAGCATCTGCAATCACATTATCCTAACTGGGAATTTTACAATTTTAACATTGAACTGTTGTACTAATAAACTCCAATGGAATAAACTTGTGTTCCGGGTTTTAAACCTTTCTATAAAAGCAAGCAGATTATGGCTTTGCTTATTGTCATGTTGGACATGTACTTCAAAGTGCTGAAGGGCTAATAGCACTGCCATTACCTCCAGGTTACTGGCATCTGTGACCATTTCAAATGATCTGTAGATTCATTCATTCAGGTTCTCTGTAGGTCTTACATTGGAAACACCAGCCCGCACCCTCCCTTTTCTCAGTGCCTGCACATTTTCCGCCTTCCTTAGCAGCGCTTGGCCTTTCACAGTGCATGTTTAATGCTGGCTGTTAATTGGCAAAACGTTCAGGCCTATGATTCTATCTGACAATAGCCATTGTTAAGAAAATATCTATGCTCTAAAATGCTGGTGAATTCTAAATTTTAAATTCAGTTATGGCTAAAGCTGGTCAAACAGTGCGGAACAAAATATTTGCCCTGCAAAAGTACCTTTCCTGCTTCCAGTGCCATATGTGACATTGTACATATTTTTTGTGACCTGCATCAATTGGATTTATATTTTGCACCTAAGCCAGGGTTTCCCAAAACTTCTCAACCACAGAACCCCTCGTGTTCTCCCAAGAACAACGGAGAACCCCAAACATTCCCACTTTTTGCCGTGAAAAAGGTGAGAACATAGAAATTAGGTGTAAACAAGTCTGTCCCAGCTATATCTCTGCATATATTAGGGACAAGGAAAAGGCCAGTCACAAATACATTTTCCCAGCTACGTGCCCCCCTCACAGTATCTCCTGGCCAAACCACCGTCCCAGGACCCCTTAACATTAACCCCTGGAAGAAGTACCCACTTTAGGAGTGGGAAATCTGGTAATAATTTAAAAGTTTTAATGACCCATTTGCATCCATTTAACCGGCCCTGCTTCCTATTCTCCGGCCTTCCATGATTCTCCGGTCCCCTGGACCGGGAATCATGTTGCCGGAGATTACTACAGGTCTTACCAAATATGAGTATGACATGGTGGACGTCACGGTGGACCAAGGGGGTAACTCCTTAAGGGAGATGCCTCCAAAATCCATCCGAGGGTCACCCCCTCCCCAGCCCACAATGCACTACCTACCCACCCTTCCTCTACTAGAAAACTCCCACGCATTCCCCGCAGAGATCTGCATAAATTTGCATGGCAAGGGGTATACAATTTTATCCCGATTTGTACTCCCAGGGGATTGTGAACTGGTTGCTGTTCTTCTCCAGTGGGAGAACATAGGGCGGAATTCTCCATCCCACCACACCTGTTTTCTGGGTTCGGCGTGCTCCCGCTGACAGCGGGATTCTCCATCCCGCCAGCGGGCCAATGGGGTTTTCCATTGTGGGCACCCCCATGTCGTGGGGAAATCCACGGGCTTGAGTGCGCTGTCGGCGAAGCGGAGGATCCTGCCAATAAAGAATTCAGCCCATAGTTTACCAAACGGTGAAGTCACCCCTTGGTTTTAAACACTCTTATGATGATACTGGGTCTCAAAGGCATTGAAGTGTTTGACCAGACATAATTATTGAATGGCTGAGCAGGCTTGACAGGCTGAACAGCCTACTCATGTTCCTATGTATCTATGTGCCTGCATGCATTCAGTAAAATTTCTCTACGTTTATGCTGCATTACATGGCAGTTTATTTCTTAGAAATGGTGACAAAATCCTTTGATTCTGCTGATTAAAAGTTGGTTATTCCTGCAGCTGAAGTTGACGCAATAAAATGGAAATCGTTTTTTGATGTTCGATATTATGGCTTCCTTATGTCTTATTATTGTGTCAGTTTCAGTTAAAGAAATGTTTTTTTCTTTATTTATTCATGGGATGTGGTAGTCACTGGCCAGGCCTGGCCAGCATTTGTTGCCCATCCCTGAGGGCATTTAAGAGTCAAACACATTGCTGTGGATCTGTCAATCTGTATTATCAAGGATATATCTGTGCAGGAACCAATATGTCTTTAGATTGCTAAAATAAAGCAAAGCAGTGAAATTAAAAAATTAAAATCGCTTATTGTCACAAGTAGGCTTCAAGTGAAGTTACTGTGACAAGCCCCTAGTCGCCACATTCCGGGGCCTGTTCGCGGAGGCCGGTACGGGAATTGAACCGTGCTGCTGGCCTGCCTTGGTCTGCTTTCAAAGCCAGCGATTTAGCCCTGTGGTTTCAATATGCGAATATTTGTTTAATGTGAAGTTAGTGTTGCTCCATTGAGAAGCAACGCTGATATCCTTCTATTTAACTGCTAGGCGGGGCAGCACGGTGGCGCAGTGGATAGCACTGAAGCCTCACGGCGCCGAGGTCTCAGGTTCTGTCATGGCTCTGGGTCACTATCCATGTGGAGTTTGCACATTCTCCCCGTGTTTGTGTGGGTTTTGCCCCCACAACCCAAAGATGTGCAGGGTAGGTGGATTGGCCGTACTAAATTGCCCCTTATTGGACAAAATGAATTGGGTACCTTGCTCACGAGGATAGCTTGATGAGCAAACATCTTGGGCTGAAATCTCCAATCCTGAGGCTAAGTGCCAATGCTAACGGAGGATCGGTGGTGTTTCACGACGGGAAAATTGGCGCGAAACCCGCACAGACTCCGCTACTGGTGAGGGGCTAGCACCGGCGCCGCGTGAAACACCCGCAGAACGCTCGGAAAATGGTTGGGGAATCGGCGGGTCTGTGCTGCAGCCGCGCGTACGCCTACAACCCACACATGCACTGACCGTGCCGGAAAACATGGCGCCGGCTTTGCTGGACCGCGCACCCGTCCACCCCGACCCCACAGCCCACCTCCTGGCCACCCACACCACACTCTACAGTCCTGGCAGAAGCTCCCCGGCCAGCCCATTGAAGGCGGTGCACCGCGGGTAGGCCCACTAATAACATTCCGGTGGCGTTGTGACTGCACATGGCGCATATCTCGATGGCGCCGGTTTGGAGGGGGCGGAACATCGTGATTCGGCATCAAACCGACATTTGCTGCGGTTTTGGCGTCAGGAGCCGTTCTCCGCCTGATCACCGTTCCCGATTTCTGCGTCGGGCAACGGAGAATCCCGCCCCTTATGTATTTGAGACAGGGCAGCTTGAGAGATTTGAATTTCTGTTTCCTGAGGTGGACTTCAAAAGAATTATACAGTAAGTGGTAAAAAAATTGTTACCATGTAGTGGGCACACAGAAGGCAGAAATTTGGCGTCGGTAACCTTGTTTTATCAAAAGGCTGCTGAGATGCTGACTATAGTTTTCTCTGTGGGAATGTTGTGCACGTAAAAGATTCAACAATGTTAGCCTCATTAATGGTTCAAGAAAGGTTCAAGTTAGTGGGAGCATGTCTCCTTGCCCTGACTTTTCTGTTGGGTTAGACCGGGATTACGCATCATGTGGCTGCATTCTTAGTGGGCAGCACGGTGGCATAGTGATTAGTACAGTTGGTTCACAGTCCAAAGATGTGCAGGTTAGGTGGATTGGCTATGCTAAATTTCCCTTGGTGTCCAAAAAAGGTTATGTAGTGTTAAGGAGATAGGGTGGAGCTGTGGGATTAGGTAGGGTGCTCTTTCCAAGGGCTGGTGCTGACTCGATGGGCCGAATAGCCTCCTTCTGCACTGTAAATTCTATGATTCTAAGATGTGACACACACAAATTAGCAAAAGTTTCATATGCAACAGAAAGATTGTACTTTTTTTCTTACTGTCTGTAAGAATGGTTGGCATTTGTTTTTTCTTATATTTAAATTTTATTTGTTTTTTATTATCTCTTCAAGTGCTTTGTTTTTTTATTGCTTAGTTTTTTTCTTTCTATCCAGCGGAGTTTCATTGCGGTATGCAACAATCTATACAAGTAGCAAGTATCCTGCTTGAGGATAACGAGGCTATCAGAGGATTTCTCAGAAGGAGATTTGCCTATCCCTGAGCTGGATGGCACATCCTACACCAAGAGAGCTTGTCACAGCCTCTGTCAGCACATATCAGCAGTGATAAGTTTACTGGTACCTCTGCTTGACCAGGGATACATTTCTGCAGGTTGGCAAAATGCTGCCAGTGTAGAACCTGGATCCGCCAGCACCGCAGTCATTTTGCGATGTTGGGATTGAGGGAGAATGTGCACATTGTGACACAAATGCATAATTTACAATTTAACCTGCTGTCAGTAAGGCTTTTCCAAAACCTGTAACAGTGAACACTGGCCTAGAATGATGTACAGAACAATATTAATCCACCCTTTTCCCCTGGAGCACCAATTCGGAAAAAAACATACACAAATACTGGCCTTGATTATATACTTCCATGGAATTGGGGCACATCGCCAGGGTGGAAAAAAATCCCCCACCCAGTATTGCTATGCTGTGCCACAATCCTGGGAAATGTGTTGGAAGATAAATGTCCCTCATCTGCTTATAATACACTTGCCGAAATATGGGTGGGCATTCTGCATGCCCTGCCTGTCTGCCTGCATGTAAATACTGGTGGGAGCACAATAATGCACATTCTCAACCAATTTCCTTTCCCCATAGCTTTCGGTGTAGAAATGTTTGTGATTCCTTCCCAACAATCAAAACTGTCATTCTACTAATCAACTAACGTTTTGGTAACAGTTGGACTTCTGCTGGCAACCATGGAGAGAACGGTCGCACATTTGGGAGCTTCAGCTCAAGGTGAATTGTTTTGGACCTTGCCCCCATTTGTAGAGTGGAAGTTTGGATGGAAAAAGATGCAGGAGAGATGGGAGGAGCAAGATTCCACTTGTGTGGCTGATGGATGGATCCACAGACCAGAAGTGGGTTGAGAAGAAGGGAGCTGGTGGAGCAGAATAATCTTCGTGCACCACAGGTCAAGGTGGAGGAGGGTAAAGAGCCTGTCCTGCCCGCCAGTGGTCAACAGAGCAGCTGGTAGACTTCTTAAATGAGAACTTCAGCCAGCAGAGAAGGGAAGCCCATGAGGATGAAGCCAAGGCGGTGGAGCCGCTGAAGCGGGGATTGACTACGTGGAGCAGAGGCTGGAGTCCCAGGGCCAGGCGATCCAGAAAGCAGAGGAGATGGCAGGGGAGCACGAGGAACACCTTGCCTCATTGGTGGTTGAGATGGGAATTATGTGGGAGACCCAAAAGCGGCTGAAGGAGAAGGTGGAGGATCTGGAGAACTGCTCCTGAAGACAAAACCTGAGGATTATGGGGTTGTCCGAAGGCATTGAAGGAGTGGATGCTGGCATGTATGCTGCCAAGCTATTGGAAATGTGATGGGGGAGGGGGCCTTCAACCGGCCCCTGAAGGTAGACCGAGCGCACAGGTGATGAGGAGGCCGCAGGCGGGTGAGCCACCGAGGGAAATGGTGGTTCAGCTGCACCGTTTCCTGGACAAGGAAAAAATTCTGCGATTGGCGAGGCAGACAAGAAGGTGCACCTGGGAAGGCAGCAAGCTGCGGGTGTACCAGACCTTGGTACAGATCTGGTTAAGAGGTGGGCCGAGTTTAACCGAGTCAAGGCCGCCCTCT
Source organism: Scyliorhinus canicula (assembly GCF_902713615.1). Classification (NCBI taxonomy): domain Eukaryota; kingdom Metazoa; phylum Chordata; class Chondrichthyes; order Carcharhiniformes; family Scyliorhinidae; genus Scyliorhinus; species Scyliorhinus canicula. Next base: position 175,214,859 of record NC_052148.1, on the reverse strand, counting down.
TTAAGAAGGGAGTGACGTTTGGGGTGTTGCACCCGGCTCGCCTCTGGGTGACTTTCCAGAATCGGGAATATTAGGCGAGGAAGTTTTTGAGAGACAGTGGACTGACAGGAGGAGGAGGACATTGAACTTTTGAGGATTTGTGAGGAGGTGTTTTCTTTTAACGGTTTTTGTGGCACTTTTCTCCTCTGAAATGTTTTGCTGGGCTTGGTGGTGGGATGCTTGGGGTCCATTACGGGTGAGTGCACCTTTTTTCTGTTTATTTCTTTTGTGGGGAGTGCAAATGGTGGAAATCAGCGGGGGCGGGGGGAGGGGGGGGTAGGAGGCATGGAGGTCTTGGGCAGGGGCTGCCAGGTTAGCTGAGCGGTCTCGTTAACGTGAGCACAGTGGGGGGTGGTTAATGCAGGGGAGTGGGGTGGGGTTATTGTTTTTGCTTGGTGGAGGGGGTAAGGGGGGCTGCTGACAAGGGTGTGGTTGTTGTGGTGCAGCGGGAAATGGAGTAAAGATGGTGGACATCCGAGGAGGGTCACGTGACACAGGCTGGGGGTTGGCCCATGAAGGGATATGCTTGATTGGCAGGATATGGGGGCAGGGAGCCCCCCCCGCCTCCCCCCCCCCCCCCCCCCCCCCGCCCCACCACTAGGCTGCTCACGAGGAATGTGAGAGGACTGGAGGGGCGAGTCAAATGGCCATGTGTGCTCGCGAGGAGTGTGAAAGCAGACATGGCTTTTTTACAAGAGACACAATTAAAGATAGGGGATAAGACATAGCTGAGGAAAGGATGTGTAAGGCAAGTGTTTCATTCGGGACTGGACCTGGTGTTCGAGGTGGAGAACATTGTGGCAGATTCGGCGGGGGGGATATGTGTGGAAGAGATGGACCCGTGGAGGTTTGGGAGGCCGAGGGCGAAGAAGTTTTCGTACTTTTCTCGTGTGCATCAGGTTTACTCCCAGATTGACTTTTTTTGCGCTAGACAAGGTGCTGTTGGCCAGGGTGGTCGACTCAGGGTATTTGCTGATTGTGGTTTCAGACCACGCACTGCACTGGGTGGATTTGCGAGTTGACAATGTGGGAGACGGGCCCGCAGTGGAGGCTAGATGTGGGGTTGTTGGCGGATGAAGAGGTGTGTGAACGGGTGAGGGCTGCCCTCCGGGTGTATGTGGAACTCTATGATAAGGGGGATATTACAGCTGCCACGCTGTGGGGGGCATTCAAGGCGGTGATTAGGAGGGATTTGTTTTGATTCGGGCGCACAGGGGAAAGGTGGAAAGAGCAAAGATGGCAACGTTAATGGAATAGATTTTGAGGGTTAATAGGAGGTATTCGGAGGAATTTGGTGGTTTCTGGATGGACTGAACTTTTCCAAGGTGGATGAAGGCCTGGTGGAGGGACTGGGGGCCCCCATTGGGCTGATTGAGGTGATGGAGAGTGTTAGGGCAATGCAGGCAAGGAAGGCCCCAAGCCCGGGTGGGTTCCCGGTGGAGTTTAAGAAGACGTTTGGGTGAGGGGAATCTGGGGCACCGGCTGGTGAAGGCATAAAACATGGTTAGGGAGAGGGGTGGAGGGGGAGCTCCCCCTGCACTATTATAGGCGTCTATTTCCCTGATACTGAAGGAAGATAAGGATCCAGAGCAGTGCGGATCCTACCGTCTGATGTCATTGTTAAATGTGGACGGCAAGCTGCTGGCGAAGACGTTGGCCTTGCAAATCAAGGACTGGGTCCCGGGGGTGAGAGGTGAGGATCAAACGGGGTTGTGAAGGGGAGGCAGTTGTTGGCAAATATAAGGAGGTCACTTAAAATGATTAGGATGCCCCCGGAGGGGCAGGAAGTGTAAGTGGCAGTGGCAATGGATGCAGAAAAGGCTTTTGGCCAGGTGGAGTAAAAATTTCTGTGGGAGTAGCTGTGGCAGTTCGGGTTTGGACAGGGGTTGTGGAAAGTGTCCGGTTGCTGGATAAGGTCCTGGTAGCAAGTGTGCGAATGAATCAGGTAAGCTCGGGATATTTTGGGTTGCACGAAAAATAGCCAAAGTCCTCCAAAATCCCCATAATTCTGCAATGCTCCCCAATGGGTCCGAAATATATAGCAATATATAGGTTGTCCGCATACAGTGTGGGACAAGGCAGGGCCGCCCACTCTCCCTGTTGCTGCTTGCCTTGGCGATAGAGCCATTGGCTGTGGTGCTTAGAACGTTGAGAGGTTGGAAAGGGATTGTGCGTGTGTGGGTCGGGGGGGGGGGGGGGGGGGGGGGGGGGGGCTGTTTAACACAGGGTTTCGCTGTATGCGGATGACCTGTTGCTATATATTTTGGACCCATTTTGGAGCATTGGCAGAATTATGGGGATTTTGGAGGACTTTGGCCGGTTTCCCAGATACAAACGGAACATGGGAAAGAGCGAGGCGTTCCCAATTGAGACCAGAGAGCAGGAGAGGAGGTTGGGGGAGCTGCCGTTCAAGGTGGTGGGGGTGTGTTTCAGGTACTTGGGCATCCAGGTGGCGCGGGGTTGGGCACAACTCCATAAGCTGAATTTGGCTCGGTTGGTGGAGCAGATGAAGGGGGATTTTAAGAGGTGGGATGTGCTTCTGTTGTCGTTGGTGGGACAGGTGCAGACTGTGAAGATGACGGTGCTTTCAAGGCTTTTGTTTGTATTCTTTCCAAAGTCATTTATTAAAAAGGTCAATGCATTGATTTTAGGGTTTGTGTATGCGGGGAAGACCCCGTGGGTCAAGAGGGTGTTTTTGGATCGGGGGCGAGGGTGTGGGAGCACTGGCTGGTGTTGCCAAATATAATGAATTATTACTGGGTGGCTAACATTGCTATCGGTCGGAAATGGGAGGTGAGGAGGGGTCAGTATGGGAACGGATTCTTGTAGGAGAACGATTTTAGGAGCATTGTTGACAGCTCCTCTCCCATTCTCAGCCTTGAGGATGTGGGGACAGTGGAGGCAGCATCTGAGATTGGAGGGTGCCTCAGTGTGGTCACCGATTCCTGACAACCACAGTTTTTCACTGGGGGGGCTGGATGTGAGATTTTGTGGATGGTGGCAGGCGGGGATTGAGGGGTTTGGGGACCTGTTTTTAGGGCCAGCTTTGCGAGCTTAGAGGACCTGAAGGAAGAATATGAGCTGGCCGGCAGGAATGGGTTTAGATACTTACAGGTCTGGGACTTTCTGAGGAAGCTGGTGCTGTCATTTCCCGGGTTGCCGCCCTCGGGGCTGCAGGATAAGGTGCTATCGAGGGAGGGGGTGGTGGAGGGGAGGTGTCCGAGGTTTATAAAGATCGAGGGAGCCCCGATGGGAGATTAAGTGGAAATGAGGGGAGGAGCTAGGAAGAGAGGTGGAGGCTGGTTCGTGGGAAGAAGCCCTGTGGAGGGTGAATGTGTCCTCGTCGTGTGCACGTCTCAGCCTTATTCAGTTTAACGTTATTCACGGGGCTCATATGAAGGTGGCAAGGATGAGTAGGTTCTTTGAGGGAGTAGAGAACATGCGGGGAGGCATGCGAACCATGTCCTCTTTTTTTGGGCATATCCAAAATGGAACAGGTCCCGACAGGGGTTTGAAGACATAATGTCCAAGATGTTGGGGGTGAAGGTGACCCTGAGACCAGCGGTAGCGATATTTAGGGTGTCGGAAGACCCGGGAGTAGAGGGGGTGAGAGAGGCTGATGTCTTGCCGCTTGCCTGTCTGATAGCCCGGAGGTGGATTTTGCTTGGGTGGATGGACTCGGAGCCACCAAAAGCAGGGGTGTGGATGAGTGACCTGGCGGAATTCCTGAGGCTGGAAAAGATTAAGTCCGCCTTGAGATGATCGGTTGATGGGTTCGCCCAGAAGTGAAAGCTGTTCATTGACGTCTTTCAGGAGGATTGAGGTGTCAGCAGAGGGGAAGGGGGGTGGTGGATAAGGGGAGTTAAAAATGGGAAGACAGGATGGGAGGTGGGGAAGGGTAGGGGAGTATGGGTGTTAGTTATTTATTACACTGTACAAGTTTGCTTTTGCTCTTATTTGTGTGTTTGTTGTTCACATAAATGCTGTAATAAAATATTTTAAAAATCGTTTTGGTTACAGTTTTTCTTGGATATTTTGGTTGAATGCTAAATGTTGATTAGGACACAGGAAGAACTCCTCTGCTCCTCTTTGAACATTCCATGGGATATTTTACATCCCCTGGTCTAGGTACACAATCTCTTAGTTTCATGCATGATCTAAAGGGTAGCATCTACAGAAATGTCGAACTCACTCAGTACTCTGCTGAAGCGTGGAGAACATCTTCTGCCACTGGCATTGTGGTGTGATGTATTCTTTGGGTTTGGTTCTTGGCCTTCATTATGTATGTCAAAACATGGAAGAAAGTCAATTTAATTTTTAGGAGGAGCAGGAAGCTCTACATTATTGTAGAAAGAAGATTTAAGTGCAAACAGGATTCAAGCAAGAAAATGTTTTTGGGTGACCACTGTGATCCTTCTCCTTTCATTGAAAACATCTGTCCTCAGGCTTGAGGAAATAATTTGTGAATGAGGCTGCCAATAAGTGGCTTCCATTTGAAAGGACGTTCTAAATGACATTGGCTGAGAAACTGTGTCAAATGATAATCAGGTATCCTTGTAATGCAATTTCTAACAAAATATACAAAGTATTGACTCCATCATTATTGAAAGATGATTTTGATTTGTAGCAACTTTGGTTGAAACTTTTGGGTCAGATTTGTGGACAGAGAATGCCGCATTTTCATGGCTGGGCTTCATTAGATTGTAATCTACAACGTTCCAACACTTAACATCAGTGCACAGATTTAGGTGTTCTGCAATGACCAGCTACAGTTTCTTTTTAGGATCACTGATCCAATTGTTTGATTTTCTGCAATTAAAGTTCCCCTGATTCTAACAGTGGGTATGTCTTAGCCCAAATTTCAAGTTAGCAATTAGTTTATACGGTTTCTGTCCTAGAAATATAAATACAAATGTTGTCTGAGTCTGGAAAGTAGCCTACGGTCCTCTGGTACTGTGGTATCTTTCATTTCACAGCTATATGTTCCAGTTCGAGTCACAATAAAGAACTCATATATTCGTTGTAAATTGTTTGTATTCCTGTGACTCCTATATCAGTCACTCACAAAAGGAGCAAATCATATAACAAAAGGGTGGTATTAGTGTCGTCTGCCAGACTGACTTTTGCCAAGGAGAGGCTGATTGCCAACTCTTCGACACTTGCTCCGACCTCCCCATGGACCATTATCCCACTACCAACTCTTAGACAATTGTTTTCAGGACTGTCTCTAACCTCATTGTGGTGATGTGCATCACTGTAAATACACAAGGGGTTAATGTAAATACATGTTGACTAGCTAGACACTAAAGGGAGCACCAGAGACATCACACACACACACTCAACCAAGAAATCAGTTAGATAGGACACGACCAATGGGCATTCACGATACACACACAGGTGACACGACCACAGGAGGGCATTATACCAACCCATATATAAAGGACACCACACACATGATCTGCCTCTTCCAGTGGAGACAGTCAGTGAGTACAGACACAGGGTTGATTCAATATCACTCCCACCACGTGGATTGTAGCAGACTGGTTAGTCAGTCTGGATAGCTATAGTAGGATTAGCAGTAGTGTTGAACCCGAGTAATAGAAGTGTGTATAGTTTAATAAACGTGTTGAAGTTATCTCCACGTCTGAACCTTCCTTTGTCAAGTGCACCACAAGGAAGCCGCGTATGCCACACTTAGAGCATAACAAGACACTCATCTCTGGAGATCTTCCCTCCAGTGCTTCAAATCTCACAGTCCCTTAACTCTGAAGACGCTACTTCCCCTCATTCGAAAGATCCACAAGCAGGATTGTCCTGGTGGACCTATCAGTTCGACCCGTTTCTGCCCGACTGAATTGCTTTTGTCCGATCTCAACACAATTTTTTTCCTTTCGCCCAGTCTCTCCCACCTAACCATTTTTTCTTCACCATGGCCATCAAATCTTTTTACAACTCCATTTCCCACCAGGATGGTCTGAGGGCTCTCTGTTTTAACAGGGCCCGACCAGTATCCATCCACCATTTTCCTCCTCTGCTTCACTGAACGTGTTCTTAAATTGACCAACTGTTACTATAACTCCTCTTCCTCCAAATGAAAGGTGTAGCGATGGGTACCTCCATGCATCCTGGCTATTTCTGCCTTTTTGTGGAATATGTGGATCATGAGGGGCTGGTTTAGCTCACTCGGCTAAATCGCTGGCTTTTAAAGCAGACCAAGCAGGCCAGCAGCACGGTTCGATTCCCGTACCAGCCTCCCCGGACAGGCGCCGGAATGTGGCGACTAGGGGCTTTTCACAGTTACTTCATTGAAGCCTACTCGTGACAATAAGCGATTTTCATTTTTCATTTCATTCCATGTTCCAGTCATACTCGGGGCTCCCTCTATCAATTCTATTTCTGGTAAATTGACAACTGTGTTGGAACCATTTACTGCTGCCTCCCTGCCTTGGAAAACTTTATCAACTTTGATTCAATTTTCCTCCGTTCCTTAATCTTCACAAGATCCATCACCAACTTTCCCCTTCTCTTTCTTGACTTCTCATTGTCCGTTTCTGCTATTTGCTATTGAAAACATTTTGGCTTAAGCCCACTAATTCCTATAGATACCTCAACTACACTTTGTCAGTCCCTGCTTCCTGGGAGGACTCCATCCCATTCTTCCACCTCTGTGTCTCATCTGTTCTGACGATCCAAACTTCCGTACCAGCGCTCCTGATATATCTTTTTTTTTACACAACTGAGGATTCCCCCCGACCCACACTGTGATTGACAAAACCCTTGACCGTTCTGATCCATTTCCTGCACTTCTGCTCTCATTCCTTCCGCTTCTTCCCAAAGCCATGCACAGTAGGTTCCCTTTATCCTCACTTCTGCCCCACGAGTCTCTAAATTCAATGGATCATCCTTTACCATTTCTACCACTTCAAGTTTGATGACACCACCAAACAAGCCCCTCATTCATACCTCTGTGAAATAGCTTTAACTAGGCTGTGATTGACAGCTTCCACACACACATTAACTGTCTGCATTGTTCATCTTCCTTCACGTTTGAATGGCTTTCAAGTACCCAGCTGTAAAACTAACCCTAATGTTTATAAATATCTCACTATGATTGACAGCTTTTGGACCACATCAAAGACAGTTAGATGATTGCTGCCGAGAAAAAGAGGATATTTTAAAGTACTTACCTAGTTAGATAATAGGTGGGCATCTCTCTTATGGGGGTCTCTGGTGGGGGTCTCTGTCTTTGGGGGTATCTGGTGGGGGTCCCTCTCATGAGGTGGTCTCTGGTGGGGGTCAGTAATTTGGGGAGGCCTCTGTAATAGGGACCCAGCCGACAGACTTCACTATCGGGCTGCCCGCTCTAAATGGCGGCACATTAGCGGGATTCACGGTAATCCCTCACAATTCCCGCCATGCATAAATTTGCATGGCAAATGATTGTGAATCACTTCCGGATTTGTGTTCCCTGCGTGGGCGCAAATCAGTTGCTATTAATCTCCGGTGGGAGAACCTAGTCTCCCAAAATTGTGAATTTTGGTCCTCCTCTTTGATTGAGCACATTGCAACTTTTTCGACTCAACATTGATTTCAGCAATTTAGTCTGTAAGCTCTGCCCTCATTTTGTTTTCCTTTGTTACTTATTTCAATCTGTTTATTGTTCTTTGTCTTTGTTTTTACTTTCCGATGGCTTCCATACTGCCATTCAAATCTCATCTCGACGACTCTTTCACCTTTTGGTTCTTGACTTGTCCCGTTACTAGTGATTTTGGCTTGACACCTGCAACTCTTTATTCTTTTAATGTCTCCCATCTTTCTCCTGTGGTGGTATGTCTGTGAATAATATTGTATGCAGTTAGCAATGCAACCTCCAACCAGCTGGTGGTGTCAGACCTCGGTCACATGATGTGGCACACTCATCAGTTGGTAGTAAGGCGTACACTAGGACAGTCGCACATTGGGTAGTTCCAGAGCAACCTTGTCGGTATAGTATTCTGTATGTTATCCTTCCACATGTTAATCAATAAAGCATCATTCTAAGTAAGCCATCAGCATTTCTGTGAGCATCATTGCAATAGCGAGACAACCGAACACGACACCGCCCTATCATAGACCCTCCTTTTTGTTCTTTTTCTCACCCTCCCTATTTCACCTTCTTAAAATCTATTATGTTAGGTCAGGTTATGGGGATAGGGTGGAGGCGTGATCTTAAGTAGGGTGCTATTTCCAAGGGCCGTTTGCAAATGCGATGGCCCGAATGGCCTCCTTCTTCACTGTAAATTGAATGATTCTATGACCGCCAACAATATGTGGACATTGATAAAGACGTCGTGGACAAAAGGACAAAGGGAATGTAAATCATTGTTAAGAAGCGTGCTGATAGTGGCACAGTAAGATATCTGAATGTGTTAAATGCAGAACAAAGATAAACAGTGTATCAAAGGACAACTTAGAGCAGGGAACAGATGACCCGGGTGGGGTGGGGTGGGGGGAGGGGAAACAAAGGTTGGGGAAAAGCGGATTGGTGGAAGAAATGTAGGATGGAGGTGGAGGAGAGAGTTCACAATCTGAAGTTGTTAAACTCAATGTTAAGTCTGGAAGTCGGAAGATGAGGTACTCTTCCTCCAGTTTGCACTGGGCTTCACTGGAACATTGCAGCAGGCCAAGGACTGACATGTGGACATGAGTGCAGGATGGTGAGTTGAAATGGCAAATGACAGGAAGGTCTGGGTCCCGCTTGTGGATGAAATAAAAGCGTTCTGCAAAATGGTCACTCAGTCTGTGTTTAGTCTTTCCAATTTTGAGTAGACCACATTGGGAGCAACAAATGCAATGGAACAAATTGATGGAGGTGCACCTGAAGCACTGCCTATTTCTGACTTTGGCTTCTCAACAGGCTAGATTCCATATTGAGTATCATTGGTTCATCTAAGTTAACAATTATACCCTCTATTCGGACCTGAAACAATTTGCTCTGGTGCTCTGCCGATCAACAATATTGGATTCTTTGGATCCAGTTCTCATGACCATCAAGTCACCATACTGTCAATTTCTTAAACAATTAGGAGAACAAATGAATTGCAAAATGTACTCAATGTACTTAAAAACTGTATGACTTCGATTTTCCAATCAGTTTCCTTGGGCGCGATTCTCCGACACCCCGCCGGGTTGGAGAATCGCCGGGAGACGGTGTGAATCCCGCCCACGCCGGCTGCCGCATTCTCTGGCACCGGAGATTCGGCGGGGGCCAGAATCGCGCTGCGCCGGTCGGCGGCCGCTCACAGCGGCCGATCGCAGTGGCCCCCCCCCCGGCGATTCTCCGACCCGCGATGGGCCGAAGTCCCGCCCGTTCTTTGCCAGTCCCGCCGGCGTAGATTAGACTAGGTCCCTTACCGGCGGGACCTGGCGGCGTGGGCGGGTTCCGGGATCCTGGTGGGGGGCGCGGGGTTATCTGGCCCGGGGGGGGGGGGGGCACGGTGGCCTGGCCCGCCTTCGGGGCCCACCAATCCGTGGGCGGGCCTGTGCCGTGGGGCACTCTTTTCCTACGCGCCGGCCGTGTCAGCCTCCACGATGGCCGACGCGTAGATGAAAACCCCCTGCGCATGCGCGGGGATGACGTGAGCAGCAGCTGACGCTCCCACGCATGCTCGGACCCACGGCAGCTGGCGAGTCCCTTCGGCCCCGGCTGGCGCGGCGCCAAAGGCATTCCACGCCGGCCGGCGGGGCGCAAACCACCTTTGGGGCGGGCCGACGCCGGAGTAGTTCACGCCACTCCGTCCCGTCGGGACCACCGCCCCGCCAGGTACGGGATAATCCCGCCTCTTATCTTTGAGGGTATCCTAAAAAAATAATTTGTTTTTAAAAGAGCTCATTGTCATTGTGAAAAGTAGATGCAGAAACAGAGTAGAGACAAAGCTGTGGAAAACAACTGAACCATTGTCACAAGATCACTGACCACAAAGAAATGCATAGGGTTATTTGTTTTAAGTTGGGATAGTAAGCAAGCGGGTCAGAAAAATGTTCAGATCAAACAGCAGATAAAATCTGTAGCGACTATTCATATTTAATAGAAATATAGCGATGGTTTGATTTTTAGTGCGAGATGTTTACCTCCAGTTTTTCACAGTGCTGATCTTCTACAAACAACAAAGCAAAATAAACTCTCTGTAGGAATTTGAAGTGCTTTTGACATCCTGTTTGCAATAATTCAGTCTTTATTCAATTAGTGTGCTCTTATCGTAATCGGACTTTTCCTGTATACCACACATTTCTTCCTCATGCATCTTGGGCTGGTTTTCCTGTGGATTTTCAATTTCGTAGAAAGTCTGAATGATTTAAGAATCAATTGGAATATTGTAACTTCCCGAAAGCTTTTCTTTTCACCTACTTTTCTTGGTCCTTTCTTTTGGTTTCAAAACATTTCTTTGGAACTTCTTGTATCTTTGCTTCCGTTCTATTTTTGTGGTTTCTTTTGTCTCTTTTTGTTTATCTTTACTTCTCTTGTCCCTTCCCTCTTTCCTCTGTTTGCTTGCGGCTCTATCCATGTTTCGCAACATGCCATTGTTATCTTTTAATTCATTTCTTTTGCTATCAGCTGGCCTGCAGCCAGTTGGAAGCTGTTGGCCTGACATGCTGTTTTCCGTTACATTGCGCTCCTGTAAGATACACCACATACTTCAGAAGATGTTTTGCCTTATTCTGAGTAGAATTTTGGCAATAAATGTTGTCATTTAGAAAGTGCTGCTGGATATTTCTTTCCATAACCAAATGAATATTTGTGCAGGAATCAAGTTAATTATGAGAATCCTCTTTGGTACTTTACTTTTAGTGACCTGGAACTTGCACTTGGCAAGTGTGGTAATAGCACAGTGGCCATGATTTTCCATTGAAAGTCACTTTCCATCACTCGTTTGCAAAGAATCTGACAGGAAACATTGATCTTCCACAGCAGACCAGACTCCATTGCTTTGAGCAAGGCAGTAATGAAACTAAGTTCTGATGGATTTTTTCCTTACATTTTTTGAATTGTTCAAGAAGTTGAGATAATTAGGTTTTGGGTCAGTATAACTTTGAAGGCCAACAGTAGCTCCCTGGGCATTGATGAGATTGCAGAGGAAGATTGAAAACCTGGAGAAGTGCATATTTGCCATGATCATTAGTGACTGCATTATGGTTTGTTCTGGTTGAAGTACAGCAATGAAAAAAAACATTTGTAGCATCTATTTGTTACATAGAAATCTGACTAAAAATTTTTGGATACAATTTTCAAACCTGTTCAGACTTCTCCAGTGGGAGAATGCTTTGGAATGCTGTCAAGGGGCGCGATTCTCCGAGGCCGCGCCAGTTGGGAGAATCGCCGGCCGTGCCATTTTATTGCGCGACGCCGGTCCGACGCCGTCCTGCCATTCTCCCAACCGGCGAGAACGGCCCCATCGAGTTCTGCGCCGCGCTAGCAGGAGAATCGCCCGAGACATTTACAATGGCGATTCTCCAGTACCCCCGCCATTCTCTGACCCGGATGGGCCGAGTAGCCGCTCCGACCCGACAGGTTCCCGCCTGCGCCGTCCACACTTGGTCACTTCTGGTGGGAATTGTGCGGCAACGCTTGGGGGGTGACCTTGGGGAGGATGGCAACCGCACATGTGCGGGTGACTTCATTTACGCAACGCTGGCCGCGTAAAATACGCGACTCCGCTCCTAGCCCCCCCCCCCCCCCCCCGGGGGTGGGAGAATAGGGGGCTGGGAGCGGGCTCCGCTGCCAGAGTGAAACACTCCCGTTTTCACTCCGCCATCGGGACTTTGTCTCCATTTCGGAGAATCGCGTCCAAGGTTCTTGGGGTGTGGCAAGCCCCCCTCCCCTCCCATTAATATGACTAATTAAAGCTCCACAGATGCTGCATGACTTGCTGTGAATTTTCTGTTTTTAGATAATTTTATCTATTCATCGGTGACAAATCTAAGATTCTGGGTGAGTTTGTGACATTTGTGCAATTAAAACTTGCATTGGGAAAAAAATTCAATGTGAGAAATATATGTAATCAGTTTCATGATGAATGCCCAAATTACTATGGCCCTGAATAATATCCAGGAACAGTTTAATTACTCAGTTATTTAAATTATAAGTGCTAACAGGTATTCAGAAATTTAGTTACTTAATCATTTGGTAGCATTTTCTGCTTCCACCAGCAGTGGGAATTGTGGTGGGATGGGGCACTAGATTTGGCATGATGAGAAATGTCAATTCCCCGCCGACAAGAAATTAATTTGAAATTTTGTTCTCCTGATTTTGGCAGTTCAAAGATGGGTTCAGTTTCCCGTTGATCTATATTAGGAACCACATTTGCATTAGGAATGTGGGACTGAGGAGCAGGAGTAAACCATTCTGGGGCTGCTTCACCATTCACCAGACAGATCTGAGGCATTCAGATCAGACGATCCTGACCTATACAAGAAATCCAGGTACGACCTCCGCAAAGCCATCCGAGATGCCAAGAGAGAATAGCAAACCAAGCTAGAGTCACAGACAGACTCTCGGCAATTGGGGCAACGACTAAACAACATAACGGGCTACAAAGCGAAGCGGAGCAGTATCTCCGGCAGCAGCACACCCCTCCCCGATGAACTCAATGCATTCTATGCTCGGTTCGAGCAGGTAACCAACAATCCGCTGTCGAGTGCCCCAGCAGTCCATAACACACCCATACCCACCATCACAGCTTCCAAAGTCAGATCGGCCTTCCTGAAAGTGAACCTTCGGAAGGCGACGGGCCCGAACAGGATCCCTGGTCTTGCTCTCAGAGCCTGCGCGGACCAGCTGATAGAGGTGATAGCGGACATCTTTAACCTGTCCCGACTCCACTCTGAGGTCCCCACCTGCTTCAAGAAGACCACCATCATACCAGTGCCAAAGAAGAACCAGGCAACATGCCTCAATGACTACCGTCCGGTGGCCTTGACTTCAGTCGTAATGAAGTGCTTCAAGAGGTTGATCATGAAGCACATCGCCTCCATACTCCCAGAATGCCTTGATCCACTGTAATTCGCATACCGTCACAACTGGTCCATAGCAGACTCCATTTCCCTGGCCCTACACTCATCCCGAGAGCATCTCGACAACAAGAGCTCCTGCATCAGACTCCTATTTATTGACTACAGCTCCGCCTTCAACATCATAATCCCAGCCAAGCTCATATCAAAGCTCCAAAACCTAGGACTTGACTCCTCACAACTGGATCCTCGTCTTTCTAACCCACAGACCACAATCAGTAAGAATAGACAACAACACCTCCTCCACAATAGTCCTCAATACCGGGGCCTCATAAGGCTGTGCACTTAGCTCCCTACTCTACTCCCTGTAAACAAACGACTGCATGGCAAAATTTGGTTCCAACTCCATCCACAAGTTTGCTGAGAACACCCACAAACAGACTCAAAAACAGCTTCTTCCCCGCTGTTACCAGACTCCTAAATGACCCACTTATGGACTGACCTCATTAACACTACACCCTGTATGCTTCATCCAATGCCGGTGCTTATGTAGTTACATTGTATACTTTGTGTTGCCCTATTATGTATTTTCTTTTTATTCCCTTTTCTTCCCGTGTACTTAATGATCTGTTGAGCTGCGCACAGAAAAATACTTTTCACTGTACCTCGGTGCACGTGACAATAAACAAATCCAATCCAATAGGTTATAGCTGATCGGGTTGTGTCCCAACTCCACTTTGCTGTCTGCCACCATAGCCCTTGACTCCCTTATCGATCAAATGTCTGTCTAACTCTGCCTTGATTAAATTTAATGACCCACCTCCACAGCTTTCTGCGATGAGAATTCCACCATAAGCTAGTTTTTAAAAAAATATATTCCGGTTTTTCATTTTATCCAATACCAAATAAACAAGTCTGTGTCGACCAGATACATTTTACAGGCCAAACATTGGGGGTAACCCAAGACCCTTTCCCTTTAACCCCCTGACCACCCTGTCCTTTTTATTTTACTTTAAAAAAAATTTTGACTTTATTCATCTGTACACTGTACAATAGGTGAGCGAGATGATTCGTATGTACAATTTTGTTGCTGTCGCCCCAATGGCTTTGTTGGCCCCTCTGGCCCCTGCTTGGTCTCTTCCTGTCTCTTCCTATGTTTCCCTGGGTTCCTCCCATGCTAGCCCCCTCCCTCACTTGGTCCTAACTGCCCTCACTGGCCCTCCCTGCCCCCTCCCTTCCTATCCGCTATTGACCTCGAACAGATCTTGGAACAGACTGAAGAATAGTCCCCACGCTTTGTGGAAGCCCTCGTCCGACCCTCAAACGGTGTATTTGATCTTCCCAGATGGAGAAATTCCAACAGGTCTGCCAGCCAGTCCGTAGCTATGGGGGTGGTGACGCCGATCGCCAGCCGAGCAGGATTCTCCAGCATGTGATAAAGGAAGCAAAAGCAAGGACTCCTGGGTCTAGTCTCTTCCACAAGTGGAAACATACTCACAGTATCTACCCTATCAAATCCCCACAGTATCTTAAATGTTCATTTGCATATTGATTTGCATCACATGAATGCTCATTAAGAGGCCAAGTTGTCAGAATTACATTTCCCCCCCCTCCAATTTAAGTGCCCTACTAGGGGATAATTGGAATGGTCTCTTTCCCAACTGATTGTCCAAGGACGAGTCAGAGACTGTTCTGGAGCTGAAGCTGAGGATATCCTGTCAGGACGTATTGAAGAGACTGTCCAGAGGCTGGAGCCATGCTCCCGGGCATATTGAAGAGAAAATCAGGATGCATGTAGTTTCGCAAAGGGGAGGAGTCAGACGTCCTTCAAGTGTCTGAAACGCTATGGGCGGTATTCTCCGACCCCCCGCAGGGTCGTAGAATCGCCCGGGGCCGGCGTAAATCCCGCCCCGCCGTGGCCGGAATTCTCCACCACCCGGGAATCGGCGGGGCGGGAATCGCGCCGCGCCGGTCGGCGGGACCCCGCGGCGATTCTCGGGCCCGCGATGGGCCGAAGTCCTGCCGCTGACAGGCCAATCCCGCCGCCGGGAATCAGAGCACCTCTGGTGCCGGCGGGAGCAGGCGGCACAAGCAGGCTCCGGGGTCCTGGGCGTGGCGTGGGGCGATCTGACCCCGGGGGTGCCCCCACGGTGGCCTGGCCCACGATTGGGGCCCACCGATCGGCGGGCAGGCTTGTGCCGTGGGGGCACTCTTTTTCTTCCGCCGCCGCCATGGCCTCCACCATGGCGGACGCGGAAAAGAGATCCCCTCCACCGCGCATGCGCCGGGTGACGTTAGCGGCTGCTGTCGCTCCGGCGCATGTGCGGACTCACGCCGGCCGGCGAAAGCCTTTCATCCAGCCATTCACGCAGGCTGGTGGGGCGCCAAAGGCTGGTCAGCGGGGCGCCAACCACTCCGGCGCAGGCCTAGCCCCTAAAGGTGCGGAGGCCCGACGCCGGAGTGGTTCTCGCCACTCCGGCACGCCGGGACCCCCCGCCCCGCCGGGCAGGGGAGAATCCCGGCCTATTACACACATTGATGCACTCATGCATGCATGACAGCAGCCTAGCAAGCTGGCTATAAGGGCAAAAATATTTGTCAGTGGTTAGCACTGGACTATCTCAAGAGGGAGCTACCGCCTGCCAGCAGCAACTCCAAATGCCAGCTCTCATATATGATTAATGCAGAGGCTGCAGCTTGATGATGAACAACTAGATGCCATCGGACATCAGGATTCTCTGATCGGTAACACGACGGCATGTACCCAAAGCTGGAAGTTAAGTTTAGTATTGTCCTCACAGAGAGTGGTTCAGCAAGACAACCATGTTATTATTGACAAATAGTCATAACCCTACATTCATCAGAAGCATGCCAAGTTTATGACCTGGGTTGCCTTGGCATTTGAGAGAGATGTGGTCAGTTTTGATGCAGCATTCAATGAACACTTATTCCCTCATCGATACCGTTGAGCACTCATCTGGAGATGTGCCTGAGCTTCATTTTCAGACCATGACAGTCCTCTGCAATGTGATCTCACAAAGGCCAATCATTTCTTCGAATCCTAAATCAATAAGTGCACAGTCATGCCATAATTTAAATACCATGGCATTCCATGAATTACTGCTAGGCAGCCATTCGGAAGCCAACTATGATCCTCATAGCTGAATAGAGGGATACATTAGGATGAGCATACACTTCTGACACCACACACTCACATGCCTGTCTCCGCATACCCAACATTTATTTTGGGGCCGATCGTAGTGGCTTATCATTGGGTTCTCTATATGTCCTCTGAGTGTCAGAGACCTCAGGTTCTGCTTCCTCCAACTGCTATGGATAGGTATCCATGAGATGACACCAGATAGTGCCCCGAATCTACTCTCGCACTAGGACCCACTGAAGTGCGTGCATCTGCGCTGGCGGAGGGTGCAGTTGAACACTGTGATGGTC
Source organism: Scyliorhinus canicula (assembly GCF_902713615.1). Taxonomy (NCBI): domain Eukaryota; kingdom Metazoa; phylum Chordata; class Chondrichthyes; order Carcharhiniformes; family Scyliorhinidae; genus Scyliorhinus; species Scyliorhinus canicula. Next base: position 175,198,383 of record NC_052148.1, on the reverse strand, counting down.
TTCATCTGAAGGTTCCTCAGAATCCTCATCTGTTGTGCCCTGAGAGCGAGGACTGAGGAGCTTGCTTGAACTCTTCTCTGCCTTTTCTTGCTGTCGGTTGGAATAGAGAAAAGAGATGATGAGTGATTGACTGGACAGGCACTAAAGGTCACTCACAATCATTATCTGCATGTGGCTGATGTATACTGGACGGACCCTCGCAGGCTCTTTGGGGGAGGCTGGTTTTGCCTTGAATGCAGCAATCTATGTCTCCCCTCACCAGCTCTGCAGCCTGCTCCTCATGGGAAGAGCGTATCGTCACCTCTGGGATACTGCCTCTTATATTGTTCTCGCCTGTCGATTATCCGCAATCTTGACACAATTTCTTCAGCGGAAAGGCAAATGGAATGACTGTGAGCACTGAGGATGAAAGAGCATTTCAGAAGCATGCATGCCTCCTGTTTGCTTTGAGTCTTCCCCAGCAAGGGATTAAGATGCCATTTGTGTTGGATCTTGCATACATTTGGTGATCCGAAGGTAGCTGGCAGACGTGCAGAGCTAATGTCCATCAGCTGGTCATGTGTGAAATGCCTGTGGACCACAACCTTTAAACTGCCTGATATCCTTATGAAAGTGAGAGTTTGAAGTGAGTAGAAAGTTCACTTACCCTGGTGTAGCAGATCAGATCATTCATTCCCTTCCTGCACAGCAGGATGGCCCTTTTTGTGGGTGCCACAGGTGCAAGTGATAGCTGATGGAAATGTGCAGAGCAGGCAGGTTTACTCCAATTTACTCTCTTTCCCCCCTGACTCCCCATCTTGGCAACCCAAGCAATGGAATTATGGCCAGAGTGAACTAGAATTTCTTGTTTTCTTTGATTGTAATATTTTGGAAAGTTGATCCGATGCACTTTTCAGCAAAGTATTTTTTATCTTGTTATTTTCCACTCAAAAGTTGAATTTTAAAAATTGGATTTGGATTTTTCGGTTCTTTTGGCAGCTGCATTGTTTCATTTTTTAATGCATGGAACAACAGTGATAATAGATAGAGGGTGGGAAATGTGATTCATTTGTGCACATAGAACTCCAAAATGATACTTAGGGCCTGTTTGCTTGTGGGAAAAATCACACCAGATGCCATATTGGTGAAGGCGCCAACCAATGCCCTCTTATAAGCTTGTACAGCTAAAGGTGGCCTTGCACGATAACCTTAAAGAGCTCTGCACATAGAAGCACTGACTATGGTCTGCATATTAATAGCATGTGTGGCAGCATACTACCTGACCGGCTGACAGGCAACTGCAAGTGGCAAGCATTTGTGGTTGAATGTACCTTCGTGAGAGAAGACAGTATTCATGCTCCATGGTACCTCAATATTCCTAGTAATGTGTTGGAGGACAGACTTAGACTGCTCTGATATCTCACAGGCCTCATTGCACACTGAAATCTACAGTTCTAATGGCAGCTGACTGTACTTCCGTGTCAGCAAGCTGACTTTGCGTGGCAGCTTCCACTGCAGCATCTAGACATTGAGTGGGTTTTATTTGTCTGCAATGGAAGCTGTGACATTGGTCATCAGTTGCTGCATCATGGTTGGATCCACAAGTGTGCGATCAGAGTTGGCCACAGCTTCAAACTCTGGACTCTGCATAATGTCCTGTGTCAGGTTAATCCTACATTGACATTGGACACAGGCCTACCAACAGCTTTGCCAATAAATGAAACATTTTAGAACATAGAAAAATACAGCACAGAACAGGCCCTTCGGCCCACGATGTTGTGCCGAACTTTTGTCCGAGATTAAGAACAAATTAATCTACACCCCCTCATTCTACCGTAATCTATGTACCTATCCAATAGCCGCTTGAAGGTCCCTAATGTTTCCGACTCAACTACTTCCACAGGCAGTGCATTCCATGCCCCCACTAATCTCTGGGTAAAGAACCTACCTCTGACATTCCCCCCTATATCTTCCACCATTTACCTTAAATTTATGTCCCCTTGTAATGGTTTGTTCCACCCGGGGAAAAAGTCTCTGACTGTCTACTCTATCTATTCCCCTGATAATCTTATAAACCTCATCTTATAAACCTTGATGGGGAAGCCTACAGAAGATGATGAGTATTGCATATCTTCTTCTTCTGAATCATCTTCTGAAGGCTTCCCCATCATAAAACTCTCCTCTTCAGGAGAACGTGTGCAAGCTCACCCTCCAGTAAGCTGATACAGGCACTGTCCCGACAACCTGCCTTGGTGCCTTGACAAGACACAAGTTACCACTATGCTATCCTCCAGATGGCACACAGTGTTTGTATCTGAATTGATGGCTGTGAGTCTGAACAGAGTGATGATAGACCTTTATCATCACTCTCTTCTTGCTGTTCCTCCATTGACTGGCCAGATTTCACTAGAACAGGGACAGGGAGAATGTAAGTGTTGCATGCTTACAGCAACTACAGCTTGTAGATCAGAATAGAGTGTGGGATGAGGGGAACGTGCAATGTGAGGCGGAGGACTAGATGTGGGAACACTCTCATCGTTGATGGTTTCAGCCATGTCACTGGTCACAGCTTCAATAATGCTGTCCCAGTAATGGCCAACATTGTCTCCTAAGTAATAACAGTGAGTACTATTCCATAAAAAGTACTTGCCTCTAAAGCACTTTGAGATGCTCTGCGGTTGTAAAAGGAACTGTATGCATACAATTGTTTTCTTTTGCAATTTCAAATATATGATATGGTACTTTTACACAATCAAATGGAATTTGAAATGTGGCTGCTTTCAGAACAGGTTGCCTACATGTTAAATAATTGAATCAATTCTCGCTGTTTATTGTAAAAGGGGTATATTTGCGTCACTGATTTATGGTTAAAGCATTATTCATTCTTGCTGGACATGCCATCACAAACAGATAATTACATAGCTAGATGAAAAAATAACATTTGTGCACATAAAATAGCTTTTTGTTTTAAAACCCAATTTTTAAGAAAGATCAAAATAGACAGATTTCTTTTTTTTTTAATTTAAAAAATTAAAAAATTAAAAATTTAGTGTACCCAATTCATTTTTTCCAATTAAGGGGCAATTTAGAGTGACCAGCCCACCTAGCCTGCACATCTTTGGGTTGTGGGGGCGAAACCCACGCAAACATGAGGAGAATGTGCAAACTCCACACGGACAGTGACCCAGAGCCGGGATCGAACCTGGGACCTCAGCGCCGTGAGGCGTTAGTGCTAACCCACTGCACCACCGTGCTGCCCAAAATAGACAGATTTCTGAAAGAATTTGTGAAATCCTCCATGAGCATACATTTTAAAAAAATGCTTTGAATTCTATTCAGTTTGGCAGATAACTTGTAATCTAGTAGTGTGCAAAATGAAGCCAACACTGTCACATTGGGATTATAGGTATGAAATATTATTTACAAATTCCAAACATTGAAGTGTGAGAATAACATTAGCCAGATGGAGCACGCAATACCTTGGACCAGAATAACTTCAAGTGCTCTTGGATTATATTCACGATTTCTGATATACTGGAATCTCTGTAATGCTGCTTAACATTTTTCTCAGTGACAATTTTCCCTGTACTAATTATTTTATATACGCAGCCAATAGCAGGAGAATGGGGATGAGAAAATATCAGCCATGATTGAATGGCGGAGCAGACTCGATGGGCCGAGTGACCTAGTTCTGCTCTTATGCCTTATCGTCTTATGGTCAATAAATTGTTCTCACAATATAACACTTTTAAACTAACATGATACATTTCTACATTCCACCTCCCACATAAATTTATACTTTCAAAGAGAGTTTGGCTGGAATTTTACAAGCCTTTCGGGGACTGGCAGGGAGGTGGGAAGGCATCAGAATCGGAATTTAGCCCCCAGTGTATTTTATTGGGACAAATTCTGATAATTGTGTGGAAAAGCACCAGTCCGATATTTTCCCACCGCCATGCTATTTTGTCAACGGCAGGCAAGTTGCCAATCCGGATGCCCACTAAGAAGGAAGGCAAGCCATTTAAGTGGCCATTAAGGGTCATTTTCTACCTCTGCATGCATTTCCATGCGGCAGAAGACCCACCACCACATGTTGAGACTTCCATGTGAAACCTGGAGGCTTCCATGTGAGTTCTGGGAATTTGGTGGGGTGTGGGCCTCCTTTATGTGTACACCATAGTCCACAGACAAAATCCCTCCCGCCCTTCCCAATCTTCTGATTGGGGGACAGTGTGTTTTGGGATGGGCCATCTTCATTAATTGGATGGTGCCTTCTGAATTTGCTTCCACCAGCTGTACACTTCCTGGGCTTCAACCTCTGGCTGAAGCAGAGCCGCCTTGTTCCCACTTTTAGATTTGGAATTTGAACATCTGCCATCTCAACAAAATTCAGCCTTTTAAAAAATATTTTTGTTCAGGAAATTTTCCATTTTGCAACATCCACAACAGACAATCAACTTTATTTAAATATTATAAAGATATGCCCCCAAACAGTCCCATATTTCCCTCATGTATCCAAAAAACAAACCCCGCCTTTCTCTCCCCCACCTACCCACCTCTGCTCTCCATTTGCTGACAACTACCAATTCTTAAAGAAGGATGTGCTGTACCTTCTTTGATCTTTGATATAAATGGCCTCCACCTCAAATTGAACCCCTACTCCGATCCCCTAATGATATATTTGATTTTTTTTTCCAGGTGCAAAAACTCCGACAGGTCCCCCGGTCATATCATTGCCCTCGGCGGCTCCGGTACCCTCCACCCAAGCTGAACCCTCCTCCGGGTCATCAGAGAGGTGGAGGCCAAGACATTCGTCTTCTTCCCCCTCCTGCAGCCCATCTCATCTGACACCCCAATGATTGCCACCGAAGGGGGCGGCAGCACCGTAACCCCCAAAATTTCTGACATGGTCTCATAAAGAAAGCCCATGACCCAGTCAACTTGGAGCAGGATCAAAACATATGTGAGTCGTTCTACGCACCCCCCCCCCCCACCCTGAACAATGCCCACATTTATCTTCCACCCCCAGAAAGAACCCACTTGTGTCTGCCCGAGTCAATGGAAGTTCTCCCATTGGGAAGCCAATTGGGAGACTCTGAAATAGAAACAAGAAGCTTGGAAGGACGTTCATTTTTACCACCTGGACCCTTCCTGCCAATGATAACGGGAGGGCATCCCATCTTTTCAAATCCGCCTTCTCCCACTCCACCGGACTGGCCAGGTTCAACTTGTGCAGCAAGACCCAATCATGGGCCACCCGTATCCCCAGGTCCTTAAATCTAGTCCTGGCCAGTTGAAATGGCAATCTCACCAAATCAGCTCCCATCACAGAGAGTTCACCTGAAAAACCTTACTCTTGCCCACGTTCAATCTATGTCCTGAAAAAGAACTAAACTCTCTTCATATCGCCATTATCTTTCCCACATTAGAGAGAGGGTCCATAACATACTACAGTAAGTCGTCCGCATATAGGTATACCCATGCTCCCTACCTCCCCTTTCTATACCCTTCAACCTAGTCCGAAACCTAAGCATGATAGCCAACGGCTCAATCGCCAATGCAAAAAGTAATGGGAAAAGTGGACACCCCGCCTGGTATTCCTATTCAATCGAAAGTACCCCGAGATTAATGTATTTGTGCAAATGCTCGCAGTAGGGGGCCTGTACACGATCTAATCCAAAGCCAAACCACCCCAGTACTTCAAAGAGGTACCCCAATCTGCACCCAGTCGAAAGCTTTCTCCATGTCCATTGCGATTATTACCTCTGACTCACCCCTTGATTATCTTGATCGTCTACACCCTCTCCGCCAGGATGAATGGGAGTGCACCCCATCTCTAGGTCCTTATTAACTTCCTCCACCAGTCTGGTCAGATTCCACTTGTGGATCCGTGTCCAATTGTGGGCTATCTGGATCCCCAGGTAGCAAAATTTGTTTTGGGTTATTTTAAATGGGAGAACTTCCAGCTCTGTCCCTCCTCGTGAGGGTTCACCAGGAAAATCTCGCTTTTGCCCAGGTTGAGTTTGTAGCTCAAGAAGGCCCCAAACTCTTCCAGGAGCTTCATGATTTGTTTCATGCTGTTCTGCGGTCCAAGATGTAGAGGAGCAGATCATCTGCATAGAGTGAGAATTTGTGCTTTCTGCCTCCTCTTCAGATACCCTTCCAGCCTTTCGTGTCTCGTAGGGCGATTGCCAGGGTTCATTTGCCATTGTGAATAGGAGCAAGGACAGGGGCATCTCTGTCTCGTGCCTCTGTGCAACTGAAAGTATTCAGAGCTGGTGGTGGTGGTCCGAACGCTCGCCTTGGGGGCGTTGTCCTGAAGTTTCGCCCATGAGGTGAACCCTGTCGTCTGCCCAAACTGCGACAGTACCTCAGTGAGGTACTTCCATTTGACTCCGTTGAAGGCCTTTTCTTAGTCCAGGGAGATGATCGCCTCTGGTGTTCTCTCTCCAGTTGGGGTAGTATCACATTCAGAACCTGCCTGATTTTCACAGTTAGCTGTCTACCCTTGACAAAGCCCCTTTGGTCCTCGATGATCACCCCTGGTATGCAGTTCTCCAGTCTCTTGGCCAGGACTTTTGCGAGTATTTTCGCATCCACGTTGAACAGTGAAATAGGTCTGTATAATCCACATTCTGTCGGGTCTTTGTCTTTTTTAGGTATAAGCGATAAGGTGGCCTGAGTTAGCATTGGAGGCAAGGTGCCCCTCGCTAGCGAGTCTGCAAACATCTCCCGTAGGTGCAGGACTAGAGCCGGTGCAAATATTTTTGTAGAAGTCTGCTGGGAACCTGTCATGTCCAAGCTCCTTCCCCTCCTGCATACTCTCCATGACCTCTCTCAGTCCTATTGATGCTTCCAGCTCCCCCTGTCTGTCATCTCCCACAACTGGCTAGTCCAGCCCATTGAGGAACCGTTTCATCCCCGAGACCAGGTCGGGGGGCTCAGAGGTGTACAGTCCAAGAAAGAAGGCCTCAAATGCTTTGTTGACCTATTTTGGTTCGACTACCAGTCTGCCACTGCTGTCCTTTACCTGAGCTGTTTCCCTTGTGGCCTTTGCAGGGAGTCCCATTTCAAAGCGGTGTTTTTCTCAGCGCTGCAAGCCTCAAGAAATACCCCATTATACGCACCCGTAACAGGACTCTGTTTTTACACGCCTCTCGTTTATAATGAAAAGAACTGGTGCCACAGCAGAGTGATGGGTGGATGGTTAGTGTGGAGGTGGTGGTAGGGCTAGTTAAGTCCTCACTAAGGTTGAGGAGCACCCCCAGTTACAGATAATTGTATTGGGTTTTTATTTTGCTTTTTCTATTACTTTGAATTGTGTGAATCCATGTATAATCCTCAGAAGGTCCATGCAGACCATGTATCCTGGAGATGGAATCCATGGGTTACTTCTGATTCTTCCTTGAGGTTGCCGTTTTTTTTAGAGTAGAGGGGAATGAGCTGGGGCGTACTGCATGGTGGGGTTGGTTAATCCTTGTTCGAATTGTTGAAGTGAGAGTCTATGCTGTGCCTCTTATGTTGTTGGAGCCCATCTTCTGATTGGGAGTAAGCTTGGTGAGGGAGTTAGGCACCCTGTTCGAAGTTGTCTTATAGAATGGTTTCCTGAGTGCCCTCCTCATTGTGATTGGATCTTCAATGGCGGGCAGTGTCTTTGTCTCTGTTGAGGCAATGCTGTCTTCTCCCCTAGTGTTCTTTTACAATGGCATACAGTGCTGGCCTGGGCTAATGTTCCTGGGCTAGCGTTCCTGGGCTAGCTCAGGCATTCCTCCCTTAGGGGGGATTCTTTTTCTCTTCACCTGGATGAGCAGCGGACTGTTATAAACCCTAGTTTGGTAAAATTGGCTATGTGGGGGGGAGGTTTCCCTTATTGTTCCGGGGGAATGTGATCCCCTCCCAAGGCACCCAATTCTTGGATGTCATGATGATTCTTCTTCTCTTCAGTGGTGGGTGTCTCCCCGGTTCAGGCTGGAATGATTAGGGACCTTATTAGGGACCACCTGAGAGGCTGGGTTTTTCTTTTAATGTGTTTGAATGTCCTTAGTTGACGGACTCCTTTGTGCACGAGGGCATGGGGTTGAGCTGAGTCCTGTTCTATGGTTGATATCCTGTTGGTCCCCCCTTATGGTTGGGATGTTCCCTTGTCTGAACGGGTAGTTTTTTTTTGTCCTCTTCTTCACTAGATGGTGGGCATGCACGGAGGAACATGGACTCTTGGCTGGGTCCTGTTTCCCTTTCATCTTTGACCTTCTACCCTGGTAATTCTCCCTCTTTTTCTTTTACCCTGTTTTGGTTAGGTTGTTGGGAAATGCTGACGTCTCTGACCATAATCTGAATCTATGGCTTTGTCCTCTCTCTATAAATATGTGAAATGATGATCGTTCTGTTCTGTGTCTGAGGTAGGGGTTATGTTGTGTTGTGTGGTATATAACATCCTTTTAGAACTGGGTTCTCATGGATTTTCTTTGTATTTTTCCTTTTTTGTTATGGTGGGTATAAAGAATCTGTGAATGGGTACAGATGTGTCTGTTATCTGAGGGGAGGAGATTACAGTATGTCATTGGTGCCTCTGGTGCTGCTGGAGTTGAGGAGATTGTGTGCTGGTGCGCACCCGAACATGGTGCAAAATATTTACCCTGAACTCTCGTGGTCTTTGCGAGCAATTGCCCCATGGGAACGTGTGCATTATTTTACCATGCTTTCGTGGCTTTATCCTTTTCTGCTTTGTTCTCTGGTGGTGTGTATAGATGCATCATGTGGAGTCTAATGATACTGAGCCAGCCATATTGCTGTTTTCCTGTTCCCCTCTGTATTCATGTACGTTGAGACTTATTCTGTTGCTGAGCTGTACCATTCCTGTGGTTAAAATGTAAAACTTCAGTAAATATACTTAAAAAGAAAATTATGGCTTGATTGAGTATAGAGAACATGACGGCGATATTAACATGCCGTGCATGTTCAAGTCATAGCTTTATATTTTTATTATTCTTTCATGGGATGTGGGCATTGCTGGCTAGGCTAGCATTTATTGCACATCTCTAACTGCCCTCGAGAAGGTGGTGATGTTGAGCTGCCTGGTAAACTAAAAACTTCAACTTTGGCCACCCAAAGTTTCGAGTCTCCAAAGACTGGAAATAAATAGAAACTTTCACATGTGATAAGTACAAATTCTTGACTGAATCCTTTCACTCTATTTCCTCCGGTAATTTCTGAAGGAAAGCCTAATGGATCTGCAAACTTGTCAAATTTTTCATGGGCCAAAAAAACTTAAACATTTCTAATCATTCCTGAAGCTCTAAAAACTGATCCACTTGATTTCAAGCTGTAACTCCTTATAAATTGCTGGCTGCTCTGTTGTAAAAATTAGGAGTAGGGTACTAAAATAACAAGATTTATGATAAAGACTAACACCCATATAATAAAATTCTTGACAGCAGGACACATTAGCTTATATTGGAAGACTGCCATGGCATTTTCCTTCGGTCTTCACGTTGTTTGTTTCTTTTCCAGAGCGAGGTAAGATTAAAACAGTTTCTTTCAACAATTCCAGATTTCGACATGATGTATGGACTGTTATGTATTCCTTTTGAACTGAAAGTGTGAAACACATGTAGAATGAGATGTTACAAAATAAGCATTTAAAGTTTAATTCCACTTATACAGCTTAGAAATAGACAATTTGCCGGGAACTGGGTGTTTTCCACCTCAGGATGTTAAAAGAAATAGATGAGGGACTTGCAAATGCATTAGACATGATTTTACAAAGCTCTCTAAATTTGGAAATTGTTACTTCAGATTAAATAAATTGAGTATTTAACACAACTGGGGAAACTGCATGCATGTCAGTTTAGCATGAATTGTGAGGATGCTGAGGAATCTAATAACAGGAACAGTGACTGAGCTATTGAACATTGAGACAATCAGCATGGATTTGTAATGGGCAGATTATGGGCCGGATTCCCCACCTCTGGTAGCGGAGATCCCAATGTGCTGAAGCATCCAGTGTCAGGCAAAAGACTGGCACTGATCCTGTTCCAATGCTCCAGTCCCCCGCTGACGGCAGCATCGAGGTTCACGCCCGTGTCAGCGGGAGGTTCAAATGGATCAATTTGATTATATGGAAGCTCTTGCAGTCCCGGCAGTGCCAGAGCTCATTAGGGGGTGGTGTTGGCACCGTAAGCAGGCCCAGGATGAATATTCCAATGGATCTGGCCCACGGGTAAGTCAGGGGTATTGGGCGGGGAGAAATTGGGCATCTTGTGGAGGTTGGGGTTGAATCTGCAGGTGGGAAGGAAGAAAGGGGAGAAATTATTTATGGAGGGGATGGAGGGCTCCCCCTCTATGTGCAAAGGCCGCCCCTCTCAAAGACAGTACACCCCTCCTTTCCCTTTTAAAAATGTTTTTGAAAGGAAGGTCTGCTCACTCCTGCCTGCCCATGCGATGCCATATTATAGTGTGGGTAGCACAATATTGGGGTTAACTGGCTTGTTAACCAGCTCAATTGACCCCTAATTGTTTATTTGTATATGGTGGGTGGGTTGCTAATTTAATTGTCCGCCAACACCATGTACTATGGGTACAATTCAGGGGTGGGCAAACAGGTTGTGGGCTTGTGATCCCTTCTGCTTCATGTGTTCCCCCTGCTGAAAACATGCTTGGGGCAGGCCATATAATCTGGGTCTGTGATATGCTGTAAAACAGTCAGCACCAGGGGAAACCAAACCAAAGCATTGTTAAACAACTCAATTACAGATCTTTTACACACATCTTCCTGGAGGGGTCCTCTTGTGACATTGGCCGCATGGTAATGATGTCTAAGGCTCTTCGCATCTCTGCATTCTGTTGCAGAGGGGGCTGTGGGAGGGAGTACACAAAAATGGTCACATTTCTGGGTCATAAAGTAAAAATAAAATTGCAAAGAATTAGATGAGACTTGTGACATGAGTTATTGACTGGTGGGATATGGAAATTCTCTGGCCAGATGTGGCAGGTGGTGTTCCCTGGGAATCTGTACTGGAGTCTCGGATATTTACCATATGCATTATTGACTTGGATGAAGGTAAGGAGAGTTGTATATCCAATTTTGCCAATGACATGAAGCTAGGAAGAGCAGTCCATTCTGTAGATGGAAGGAAAATGTTACAAGGGAACACAGACTAAATGATTGGACAGAACATACAAACGCCAGTGAGTGGGCCAAACATAGACAGGCTGAAAGACAAATCAGAACATGTTCTTAATTGTGAGAGAGCAGAAAGTGTGGAGGAGCAAATGAATTAGGGTGACCCAATATACAAGTCATTAAAAGGCAGTGCATAGGTAATCACAAACACAGTGGCTGGTTAACTTTTACCTCAAATATGATTGATTACAAAAGTGAGGAAGTTATGCTTTCATACAAAACCATAGTCAGCCAATAAGGAGTGTGCAGTTTCAGGGCACCGCACCTCAGGAAGGATGTATTGCCTTGAAGGGGTTAGGGTTCAGATTACTTCAAATGATACTGGGTCCGAATGGATTGAATTATAAGAACAGGTTTCAAAGATTCAGAGATGATCCAGTTGAGGAAATTAAAAAGGACAAAGCGATTTGTCAGTGCAGATATGGAGAAACTATGTCCTTGCATGGAAGATTGCAGATTAAAGGACACATTTAAAATTAGAGCTAGATCAGCTTCATAGAGTCAGAGAAACCCTTCAGTGCAAAATGAGGCCATTTGGCCCATCGAGTATGCTCCGATCCTCTGAAAGAGCATTCTACCTAAGCCCATGATCCCGCCCTATCCTTATAGCCCAGTAACCCCACCTAACCTTTTTAAGACACAAAGGGGAAATTTGGCGTGGCCAATCCACCTAACCTGCATATTTTTGGACTGTGGGGGGGAAACCGGAGCACACGGGGGAAACCCGCGCAAACACAGGGCGCACATGCAAACTCCACACAGACGGTCACCCAAGGCCGGAATTGAACCAAGGTCCTTGGAGCTGTGAGACACCAGTGCTAACCCCTGTGCCACCGTGCCTTCCTAATGCCCAGCTTGTCCAACATGTGGATACTGCCTGCAAAGCCCTTCAATGCGGCCCAGTTTTCAAAATGTTAGCGTGGGAAGGGGTGGTGAGAGTGTGTTATGGGGGTATCAAAGTGTGGGATAGGACATGGTGAGGGATTGTGCGGAAGCAGGAGATAATGTGGGGGTGTGTGGGGAGTTGAGTGTGTGAGGGATAGGCAATGTATGAGAGGTAAGGCAGTATGTGCAGAGGGTTAGAGAGTATGATGAGGGTTGAGAGTGTGTGGGGACTGAGTGTGTCTGGGGTGAGAGAACGAGTGGGGTGGGGGAAGAGTGCACGGGTGCAGTGGGGGAAGAGAGAGGTGCAGTAGGAGGGAAGAGAGACCGGGGGGGTGGTGGGGGAAGAGAGAGCAAGTGCGATGGGGCAGAGAGAACGTGGGTGCGGTGGGGACAGAGAAAGCGCAATGCGGTGCGAAGAGAGAATGTGTGGAGTGGATGAAGAGAGAATGTTCGTGGCAAGGAGAAGAGGTGTGAGGAAATGGAGTGTGATGTGAGCTTGAGAGTATGCAGGGGTGGAGAGTGAGGGGGGAAGGAGAATGCATGGGGCAAGTGGAGGAGACTGCGTGGGGGGTGGAGGAGAATGCCTGGTGTCGGGAGGGAGTATGTGGTATGGGGGAGGAGAGAACGTGGTGGGGGAGGAGAGTGAGAAAATGTGAGGGGATGAATGTGATGGAGGGTGAGTATGAGCGGGCGAGAGTGTGGAGGGAGGGAATGTGCGTGGGGGTTGTGTGTGTGCAGGGACGGTGTGTGTCCATAGACTTCGCTCACTCCTAGCTTCAGCGTTCTCATTCATCCTCACCCGCATTTGCTATCATGCACGTTCATTCCCTCTCATGAAGGTTGAGGGGAGTGAGCACCCTGAGACAGTGAGTAAGCCAGACATATGCACACTCACCCTATTACGCTCCAACACTCATCTTTATTTATGAACCGTTGTTTTAATAAACATAGAAACTAGGAACAGGAGTACGCCATTTGTCCCTTTGAACCTGCTCTGCCATTCAATATGATCATGGCTAATGCTTGCTCTCAACACAATACTCCCGTGCTCTCCTCATACCTCTTGATGCCTTTAGGGTCTAGAAATCTTTATGTTTCCTTCTGCGGTCGAGAATTCCGCAGGTTCACCACCCTGAGTGAAGATGTTTCTCCTCATCTCAGTCCTAAATGGCCTACACTGTATCCTAGTACTATGACACCTTGTTCTAGAAACTCCTCAGCCAGTGTAAATAACATTTTTACATCCAGTCTGTCTAGTCTTTTCAGAATTTTATAAGTTTCAATGAGATCCCCCCCCTCATTCTTCTAAATTCAAGTGAATACAGGCCCAGTCAACACAATCTCTCCTCATACGACAATCCTGCCATCCCAGGAATCAGTCTGGTGAACCTTTGCTATGCTCCCTCTCCATGAATTACCTCAGCATAAATTGTTGGTGTCGCTTTGCATCATGAACCATTCATCCAGCTAACTGACCATAAGGTAATGTTATAACCTTGTGGATATTGTAGATTACGAGCTCCATTGATAAGGGGAGGGCACCTATAACAATGCCTGGCTATGAGGGTTTGCCAGTAAGGCACCCGATGAAGGAAAATCCAATCGGGAACTACTGGAGCTGTGGTTAATAGTAGTTGTAAATAAAGTAAGTTTTCGTTCCTACAAAATTCGGTGTGGACTCTTTGCCTTATAAAACTGGCGATGAGGGTTAACAGCTGGATATCTATTGGCGCTGCTGAGCCACCTCCCAGTCTCTATTGGATTCTGGTTAGAAATTTACTTTCATCATGCCTCTTTTCAGACTTTTGGATGTGTTTGATTCCGGCGTGGAAGATTGGAATCAGTATGTACAGAGGTTGCGTTACTTTTCCGAGCCAAGAATATTGCAGAGAACAGCCACCAGGTAGTCATGTTGCTCACTGTCAGTGGTGCACACAGGTTTGGAGTGATATGGAGCCTCACATACCCAGCGTCCCCAGACGCTAAAACCTTTGATGAGCTTGTAGCCTTAGTAGGCCAGCACTTTAATCTGACCATGCTTGTCATAGTACAGCGGTATCGTTTTAACACTGACAGGTGAGTCCATCCCGGGTTTTTGTCGAGGTTACGGAAAAGTGTGAAATTCGGTGATTATGACATTGCCCCATCTGAATTGCTGCATGATCACTTGGTTTGCGGCATTAAGAATGCAGCCTCTCAGAAGAAATCGCTAGTCGAACCTTCCTTGACCCTGCAGCAAGCCTTTCAGATTGTTCTGTCCTAGGACAACGCGGAGCAAGGTGTGCAGTCAATACAGAAGGCCCCTTCTGCTGAGGGGTCCCTCCCCAGACCTGCCCTAGACCAAGCGACATAAGGGCACGACCCTTTGGCTGCAGGAAGTGTCTTCCAGGTTATAGACTTTCCCGGAGTTGATAGAAGGGAGGCCTGGTCATTGTGCGGCTTGTGATTACTGGCCCCGACATAAGCACAGGACGTGAGTGACCAAGAGATCCAGATGTCCCGTTAGAGGTAAACGTCAGCCTAGTGCCCGGAACCTTCCATTTGGATGAACCGGAAGAGGAAGATGACTGCATGAAGTTGCATTGCGTGGCACCCCCCCACCCCCCCCACCCCCACCGAATGCCCCCCCATAGAGATTGCAGTGCAAGTCAACGGGCATTTGCTCAATTTGGAATTGGACACTGGCACAGCGAGTTCTCTGGTCGCACAGAAGACATTTGATCGAATTAAGGATGGGTATTCGGACCTTGGATTTAATGCACACCCAGCCCCGCCCACCTACACGGGAGAACTGTTGGATATTGCTGGTACTACTATGACCCCCAGTTGGTTACAGGTACCTGTTGATGCGCCTCCCGCTTATTGTGCAAAGGGCCAAGGCCCTATCCTGTTTGGCTGTGATTCTGCCATCTGCAGCTGTAGTGGCAGCACTTCCTCCAAATGGTGTCCGGCGGCCTGGGCGAGGTGCTGGGCAAGTAACCCTAGCGTTTCAATCCCTTCTGGGGAATATAAAAAGGGCCATAGCACACAAAGAGGGAGACCCGGAAGCCCTCCCACGGTATTTCCGGGCCCCTCTGGTCCCTGTGCCTTACTGGAAAAGGTAGAAACTGAGCTCAGTCGAATAGAGACCTTGGGTATCATCTGGCACGTACGATTCACTGATTAGGTAGCGCAGGTGGTACCGATAATGAAGTCGGACAAAATGGTCTGTTTATACAGGGATTACTAATTGACAGCAAACATGGCTTTGTGGTTGGACCGTTGCCCCATGCCCCGCATTAAGGATTTCTATGCAAAGCTTGTGGGTGGGCTTTAATTCACGAAGCTCGATATGAGTCCCGCATCTCTGCAGCTCAAGCTGGATCTGGCCTCCTGCAAATATGTTACCATCAATACGCACCACGGAACTTCACTCTTTTCTTCAACTCGTAACTTTTATGGCAAGTTTATCTCAAATTTTGTGACCATAGTGACTCTCTTGTACCTCCTTCTGTAGAAGAATCATGTGTGGGCATAGATCCTGCCATAGAACATAGAACATAGAACGATACAGCGCAGTACAGGCCCTTCGGCCCTCGATGTTGCACCGACATGGAAAAAAAAACTAAAGGCCATCTAACCTACACTATGCCCTTATCATCCATATGCTTATCCAATAAACTTTTAAATGCCCTCAATGTTGGCGAGTTCACTACTGTTGCAGGTAGGGCATTCCACGGCCTCACCACTCTTTGCGTAAAAAACCCACCTCTGATCTCTGTCCTATATCTATTACCCCTCAATTTAAGGCTATGTCCCCTCGTGCTAGCCACCCCCATCCGCGGGAGAAGGCTCTCGCTGTCCACCCTATCTAACCCTCTGATCATTTTGTATGCCTCTATTAAGTCACCTCTTAACCTTCTTCTCTCTAACGAAAACAACCTCAAGTCCATCAGTCTTTCCTCATAAGATTTTCCCTCCATACCAGGCAACATCCTGGTAAATCTCCTCTGCACCCGTTCCAAAGCTTCCACGTCCTTCCTATAATGAGGCGACCAGAACTGTACGCAATACTCCAAATGCGGCCGTACTAGAGTTTTGTACAACTGCAACATGACCTCATGGCTCCGGAACTCAATCCCTCTACCAATAAAGGCCAACACACCATAGGCCTTCTTCACAACCCTATCAACCTGGGTGGCAACTTTCAGGGATCTATGTACATGGACACCGAGATCCCTCTGCTCATCCACACTACCAAGAATTTTACCATTAGCCAAATATTCCGCATTCCTGTTATTCTTTCCAAAGTGAATCACCTCACACTTCTCCACATTAAACTCCATTTGCCACCTCTCAGCCCAGCTCTGCAGCTTATCTATGTCCCTCTGTAACCTGCAACATCCTTCCGCACTGTCTACAACTCCACCGACTTTAGTGTCGTCTGCAAATTTACTCACCCATCCTTCTGCGCCCTCCTCTAGGTCATTTATAAAAATGACAAACAGCAACGGCCCCAGAACAGATCCTTGTGGTACGCCACTCGTAACTGAACTCCATTCTGAACATTTCCCGTCAACTACCACTCTCTGTCTTCTTTCAACTAGCCAATTTCTGATCCACATCTCTAAATCACCCTCAATCCCCAGCCTCCGTATTTTCTGCAATAGCCGACCGTGGGGAACCTTATCAAACGCTGTACTGAAATCCATATACACCACATCAACTGCTCTACCCTCGTCTACCTGTTCAGTCTCCTTCTCAAGGAACACGATAAGGTTTGTGAGGCATGACCTACCCTTCACAAAACCATGCTGACTATCCCTAATCATATTATTCCTATCTAGATGATTATAAATCGTATCTTTTATAATCCTCTCCAAGACCTTACCCACCACAGACGTTAGGCTCACCGGCCTATAGTTACCGGGGTTATGTCTACTCCCCTTCTTGAACAAAGGGACCACATTTGCTATCCTCCAGTCCTCTGGCACTATTCCTGTAGCCAATGATGACCTAAAAATCAAAGCCAAAGGCTCAGCAATCTCTTCCCTGGCTTCCCAGAGAATCCTAGGATAAATCCCATCCGGCCCCGGGGACTTATCTATTTTCACCTTGTCCAGAATTGCCAACACTTCTTCCCTACACACCTCAATGCCATCTATTCTAATAGCCTGGGTCTCAGCATTCTCCTCCACAATATTATCTTTTTCTTGAGTGAATACTGACGAAAAGTATTCATTTAGTATCTCGCTTATCTCCTCAGCCTCCACACACAACTTCCCACCACTGTCCTTGACTGGCCCTACTCTTACCCTAGTCATTCTTTTATTCCTGACATACCTATAGAAAGCTTTTGGGTTTTCCTTGATCCTACCTGCCAAAGACTTCTCATGTCCCCTCCTTGCTCGTCTCAGCTCTCTCTTTAGATCCTTCCTCGCTTCCTTGTAACTATCAAGCGCCCCAACTGAAACTTCATGCCTCATCTTCACATAGGCCTCCTTCTTCCTCTTAACAAGAGATTCCACTTCTTTGGTAAACCACGGTTCCCTCGCTCGACCCCTTCCTCCCTGCCTGACTGGTACGTACTTATCAAGAACATGTAATAGCTGTTCCTTGAACAAGCTCCACATATCCAGTGTGCCCAACCCTTGCAGCCTACTTCTCCAACCAACACATCCTAAGTCATGTCTAATGGCATCATAATTGCCCTTCCCCCAGCTATAACTCTTGCCCTGCGGGGTATACTTATCCCTTTCCATCACTAACGTAAAGGTCACCGAATTGTGGTCACTGTTTCCAAAGTGCTCACCTACCTCCAGATCTAACACCTGGCCTGGTTCATTACCCAAAACCAAATCCAATGTGGCCTCGCCTCTTGTTGGCCTGTCAACATATTGTGTCAGGAAACCCTCCTGCACACATTGTACAAAGAACGACCCATCTAATGTACTCGAACTATATCTTTTCCAGTCAATATTTGGAAAGTTAAAGTCTCCCATAACAACTACGCTGTTACTTACGCTCTTTTCCAGAATCATCTTCGCCATCCTTTCCTCTACATCCCTAGAACTATTAGGTGGCCTATAGAAAACTCCCAACAGGGTGACCTCTCCTTTCCTGTTTCTAACCTCAGCCCATACTACCTCAGAAGAAGAGTCCTCATCTAGCATCCTTTCCGCCACCGTAATACTGTCCTTGACTAGCAGTGCCACACCTCCCCCTCTTTTGCCCCCTTCTCTGAGCTTACTAAAACACCTAAACCCCGGAACCTGCAACAACCATTCCTGTCCCTGTTCTATCCATGTCTCTGAAATGGCCACAACGCCGAAGTCCCAGGTACCCACCCATGCTGCCAGTTCCACTACCTTATTTCGTATACTCCTGGCATTGAAGTAGACACACTTCAAACCACCTACCTGAACACTGGCACCCTCCTGCGAAGTCAAATCTGTGCTCCTGACCTCTATACTCTCAATCTCCCGTACCCCAAAACTACAATCCAGGTTCCCATGCCCCTGCTGAATTAGTTTAAACCCCCCCAAAGAGCACTAACAAATCTCCCCCCCAGGATATTGGTGCCCCTCAGGTTCAGATGTCGACCATCCTGTCTATAGAGGTCCCACCTTCCCCAGAAAGAGCCCCAGTTATCCAGAAATCTGAATCCCTCCCACCTGCACCATCCCTGTAGCCACGTGTTTAATTGCTCTCTCTCCCTATTCCTCATCTCACTATCACGTGGCACGGGCAACAACCCAGAGATAACAACTCTGTTTGTTCTCGCTCTGAGCTTCCATCCTAGCTCCCTAAAGGCCTGCCTGACATCCTTGTCCCCTTTCCTACCTATGTCGTTAGTGCCAATGTGGACTACGACTTGGGGCTGCTCCCCCTCCCCCTTAAGGACCCGGAAAACACGATCCGAGACATCACTTACCCTTGCACCTGGGAGGCAACATACCAAACGTGAGTCTCTCTCGCTCCCACAAAATCTCCTATCTGTGCCCCTGACTATTGAGTCCCCAATTACTAATGTTCTACTCCTTTGCCCCCTTCCCTTCTGAGCAACAGGGACAGACTCCGTGCCAGAGGCCCGTACCCCATGGCTTACCCCTGGTAAGTCGTCCCCCCCACAAGTATCCAAAATGGTATACTTGTTACTCAGGGGAACGACCGCAGGGGGTCCCTGCACTGACTGCTTCTTCCCAGTCCCTCTTACAGTTACCCATCTATCTCCAGTCTTTGGTGTAACTACTTCCCTGAAGCTCCTATCTATGACCCCCTCTGCCTCCCGAAACAGCTTTTCGGCAGGTGAAGAAGCAGTTGTCGTCTTCGGGGTTAGTGACCCGTTACGATCCTGCTAAACCTTTGCTTGTCGCATGTGATGCTTCCCCCTATGGCATTGGGGCCGTTCTGTCCCACCGGATGGAGAATGGAAGGGAACATCTGATCGCCTTGACAAAGAGTCATCGAACTCGAAACGTTAGCTCTTTTCTCTCCCTACAGATGCTGCTAGACTTGCTGAGATTTCCCAGAATTTTCTCATTCGCCTTTTCCTCCAATCGGCTGCAGTGGAACTAAAGTATACACAGATCGGGAACGGCGGTCTGGTGGTGGTGGTCTTCGCGGATAAATGTTTTCCCCAATACCCCTATGGCCACCACTTCACTATTATTACAGACCAGAAACCTTTGCTTGGACTTTTCAAGGAGGATAAGGTGGTTCTGCCCACTGCCTCTGCACAATTCCGCGTGGGCTCTGTTATTAGCTGCCTCCGAGTATTCTTTTGAAAATAGGCCGGGGACATGGGTGGCATGGTAGCACAGTGGTTAGCACTGTTGTTTCACAGCGCCAGGGTCCTAGGTTCGATTCCCGGCTTGGGTCACTGTCTGTACAGAGTCTGCACGTTCTCCTTGTGTCTACGGGAGCTTCCACTGGGTGCTCCGGTTTCCTCCCACAACTCCCGAAAGACATGCTGTTAGGTAATTTGGACATTCTGAATTTCCCCTCAGTGAACCCGAACAGGCGTCGGAATGTGGCGACTGGGGACTTTTCACAGTAACTTAATTGCAGTGTTAATATAAGCCTACTTGTGACAATAAAGATTATAAAAAATGTATAAAAAATTAAAATCGCGAATGTTGACACACTGAGCTGTTTGCCTTTCCCAACTTTCCCCTTATCAACCCCCAGGACAGTCGAGGTAGTCGCGACTTTGAATTTCATGGGCTTCCTGCTTTTGACGGCATCCTGGATCTGCGAATGGACCCTGACAGATTATGTGCTATTAAATATTCGGCACGTGGTAATATACGGAGGGCGACATCAACAGCCTCCAGGCGATTTATGGGCATTTTCGTCAAAGCTGTCCAAGTTCAGCTTGGAGGATGGCATCCTGCTGTGGGGTATGTGTATCATCGTTCCGGACAGAAATCAGAGATCAGAAGTTGATCTTGAAGGACCTCCACAATTGACATCCAGGGATGTCCAAGATGAAAATGCTAGCACAAAGTTATGTATGGTGGCCAGGTCTGGATGCAGACATTGAGAAAATGTCCCAGTGATGCTCTGTTTGCCAAGAGCATCAGAATCTCCCACCAGCTGCGCCCCTACACCATTGGGAATGGCTAGGATAGCTGTGGGCACAGTTACATGCCGACTTTGTCAGTCCGTTTCAAGAATTCATGTCCCTCCTGTTGATTGACGCCATTCAAAGTGGCTAGAGCTGCATGGGATAGCGACGACTGCATCCCGGGCGACTACTGAGAAGTTTCGTACACCGTTTTGCACACATTGCATCCCAGAAGTGCTTGTCACTGATAATGGCAATCGAGTTACGAGTTTCTCAAAGTGAATGGGGTGCGGGATGTTCATACTGCCCCATACAACCCGGCTTCTCATGGCCTTGCCAGCGGCACAAACGTTGAAGCGGGACCTTAAGAAACAGTCTTCTGGATCAATGGACACTAGGCTGGCTCGTTCCTTGTTTTGCTGTAGGACCATGCTAAACGCATTAACTGGAGTTGCCCTTGTTGAATTGCTGATGGGCTGGAGACATACCTGTCAGAGTAGATTGTTCAGGACAATAGGTGTGAAAGTGCTCCATGACAAGAATCAGCAAGGGCATTCCCCATTCAATGGCGACCACCCAGGCACTTCATACAAGGTGATTGGTGTTTCTTTGAATCTTTGCTGATGGCCCCCAGTGGGTCTCCGGCGTTATCCTTTGCCAACCAGGGCCGGTTTCTTACCAGGTTGGATCTTGCAAAAACATCTTAATCTCATTTGGTCTTGGCGACCATTTCTTTACGAACTTCTTTGTCCTCGGAAATGTCTTCTCAAACCACACTTGCCACCTGATCAGGCCATGGCGGAGTCCAAGGGAGTCAAGACGCTGAAATGACTGAGGCCGTCAACCCAGACTCAGAGATGGAAATGCAGGAAGTCTCCGATGGGGAGCTTCTGGAACCGTAGCCTCAGGAATTGCAGTCACCACGACGTTCGTGTCGGAAGCGGCATTTACCTTCTAGATACACACCACCTGACCTGGCATCTCGGGTGCACGCTGTTGGCTACATTTTAAATTACGTTCCTATCTTTTTCACCGGCTGCAACAGGAAATTTCCCTCCTGCAGTGTGGATCCAATGTCGAGGTGATCTGGGAGGCCTGGTAGCAGGGCACAATTTGAGTGCAGCCACACCTCCTTTGATGTCATGAGCTGAAATTCCATCTTCTGAGTCTGCTATTAAAAATGTTCTAAAGTATTTTTAAAGTATTTACAAGGTTTTATTCATTTAACTTTTAATTCTAACATTCCCTCCACCTCCCCCAGCTCTGCTAAGCCCTCTCCCATAACCTCAGCATCATTCACCCCATCACCCAAACCTACACCACAGGCACCACAGCTCTTCTTACCCGCCTTACTATAGGGAAGTATTGAGTGAGAAGAACTCTGGTGGTGAGCAGGGGCTGGTGTGGTTGGGGCTGGTGGAGGGAGCAGGGGAGAGGTGGTGAAAGTGCTGGGGATGCTGCAGTATTTTGACACTGCATCTGGGAGCAAGCCAAAATAAATCAGTGTAAGTAGCAATGAATGAAGTGGGCAAACAGCTGGAGGTAGATCTACACTTTGTAGGACCCTGATCGCTCCTTAATTTCTGCATACATACAGCCGGCCCCTCACCATGATGACTGCTGACCCCGACCAGCTGGCTCACCTCACAACTTACGCCTGGCAACTCGCTTCTTTGTTGCTGGTGAGACTGTCCTGTTCAGCACCGGCTGGGTTGAGTTGCCCCTCGCCTGCTCCCCTCACTGCTCAACGGCTGCTGACTGGCTGGCTCACCTTGTTGCCTGGCTTTCTTTGGCCTTGCACCTCACCTCGTGTTGCTGGTGGCCTGGCCTCAGCCCTGGGTCGAGAAACCTTCTGCCTGCATCTATTTTTGTAAAAGTAAAACATAAGAGGTGGGATTTTCTGTTGCCCGACACCGAAATCGGATCGGCGATCGGGTGCATAATGGCTCCCGACGCAGATGCCGGTTTGATATTGGGTCGCAATATCAAATCGGCGTTATCGAGCCGCGCGGCGTGCACAGTCGCAACTGCATTTCCATATCATTATCAGGCCCACATGATGCTCCGCCTCCGATGGGCTGAGTTCCCGACGGCGTGTGGCACGTGTGGTCTGAACAGTCGTGAGCCTCGCTATGCGGCTGCAGAGAGAGAGAGCGTATGGACAGTGTCCAGCACCGCCATACTTCACCGACAACCGTGCTGCTGGCTGTGGAGCTTCTGCTAGGGCTGCGGGGAGTAGTGAGGGGTGGCCAGGAAGTGGGCTGTGGGGTCAGGGTGGATGGGTACGTGGTCCAGCACAACCGGCGCCATGTAAGCGTACATGCAGCTGCAGCTTTGTCAGCCCTGCGCATCTCCAGCACGGATCTGGCGAATGTCCCACCATTTTCCACGCATTCCATGGGTATTTCACGCCGTGCCGGTGCTAGTGCCTTACTGATAGCGGAATTGGTGTGGGTGTGGCACCGATTTTTCCTTCGTGGAACACTATGGATCCTTCGTTGGCGTTAGCACTTAGATGCAGTAACGGAGAATCCAGCCCCAGATCTTCTGCCTCGCTTCCCCGCCTCTCGTTCTTTGCGTGCCTCAATGTTTGGACTAGTTTATTATCCTGCTCTAAGCGGACACATCTACTCAGAATCTGACGTCATTCTGCATTGCCCGCTAATAGGCTCAAATAGGTGTCAGAGTACCTATTAAATGGAAAGAAGTTAGGTACAGTGGATGCCCAAAGAGACTTGGGGGGGTTCAGGCGCAGAGATCCTTAAAATGCTACGAAGAAGTGCGGAAAATAATAAAAAAGGCTAATGGAATGATGGCTTTTATACATAGAGAATTGGAGTATAAAGACACTTGCGTTATGTTGCAGCTGTACAATACTCTGGTTGGACCCCACTTGAAGTACTGTGCGTGGTTCTGGGCACCTAAGGAAAGACATTTTGGTCTTGAAGGGAGTTCAGCATAGGTTTACAAAAATGATACCTAGACTACAGGAGTTAAATTACAAGGAGAGAACTCTCAAATTAGACCAGTTTTTGCTAGAATTTATAAGGGTGATCTGATCGAGATATTCAGGATATCAACAGGAAATGACAGGGTAGATAAAGATAAATTATTTCCACTGGTTGGAGATTCTAAAACCAGGGGGTATGGCCTAAAAATTAGGGTCAGACCATTCAGGAGAGATGTGAGGAAGAACCTCTTCACTCAAAGGGTGGTAGAGTTTGGAACTCTCTCACACAATCAGCAGTTGAAGCTTGATCAGTTGGTAATTTAAAATTGGAGATAGATAGATTTATGTTCGACGAAGATATGAAAGAATATGGGCCAATAGAGTTGGTATATAGAGTTGGGTCACAGATCTCAAGAACTGGCGGGACAGGCTTGATGGGGTATATGGCCTACCCCTGTTCCTATGTTCCTATATTTCTCAATATCCAGGGTTCACTGTATTTTTTCGTTCCTCCCTTTTTCTTTATTGCAATATGTTGGCCCGGTGTTCTCCCTATTTCGTTCTTGAATGCATTTCACTATTCTGTCACAGATTTCTTTTACCTGAAAGTGTCTTCTCCAAGTCCACTTTGGCCAAATCACATCTGATCTTATTAAAATCGGCATTTCCCCAGTTTCGAACTTTGTCCTTTGCCCATCCTTGTCCTTTTCTACAACAATCTTGAATCTAACGGAGTTTTGATCACTGTCTGCAAAATGCTCTCCCACTGATGCATCAATCACTTGCCCATCGTCATTACCTAAAATTAAGTCCTGAACTACCCCCTTTCTTGTAGGATCTTTTAAGTACTGGCTTTAAAAGTTGCCCTGGGGGTATTTTAAGAAGTCTGCTCCCTCTAACGTTATACTATTGCAGAACGTTATAATTTAACCACATCACATCAAGCCCATTGTACCCCCAATCTAATGGCAAAGCAGAGAAAGGCGTAGGAATAATCAAAAAATTATTCAGAAAAGCACTGAATTACAACAAGGATTCATCTTTGGCACTATTGACGCACAGTCACCTTCCCAGATGTTGATGGAAAGAAAAACTTGCACCACGTTACCAGAAATAACAATTAATAGTACAGATGATTAAGAAATACATCACCGCCTAAGGTTACAAAAACAAAAAGACTACGACAACAATACACAAAATCATTATCAAAGTTAAAAGAAGGAGACTACGTTTGAATACAAAATCCTGATGGTGGATGGCAACATATAGTTAAAGTTTTAAGATAAATTTCACCAAGAACGCATTTGGTGCAGACTGAACAAGGTTCAATGTTTAGAAGAGCATTACTGCAAATAAAAAAACATGTTCCATTTCAAACTCAGAACATTATTACTCAGGATGCCATTTTTCGAACATTGACTTTCCTAATCCTTCATTATCACCAATGCATCAAGCCAATTTGTACGATAACTTGCATACTTTGCCGAAACCACTGAGAAGATCAACGAGAACAAGGAAACCACCGAACAGATTGAACTTGTAATGATTGGGCAGCACGGTAGCATGGTGGTTAGCATAAATGCTTCACAGCTCCAGGGTCCCAGGTTCGATTCCCGGCTGGGTCACTGTCTGTGCGGAGTCTGCACGTCCTCCCCGTGTGTGCGTGGGTTTCCTCCGGGTGCTCCGGTTTCCTCCCACAGTCCAAAGATGCGCGGGTTAGGTGGATTGGCCATGCTAAATTGCCCGTAGTGTCCTAAAAAGTAAGGTTAAAGGGGGGGGGGGTTGTTGGGTTACGGGTATAGGGTGGATTTGTGGGTTTGAGTAGGGTGATCATTGCTCGGCACAACATTGAGGGCCGAAGGGCCTGTTCTGTGCTGTACTGTGCTATGATTGTAATAACTATTAATCTCTCATCACCAATGTGACTTAACATTTATTTTTGCAACTGAATGTAAAAAAAAGTGAATGATAATGTTCGCTAATGTAACGTTCAAAGACAAAATGTTACAGAGTTTCTAACCTTTTTTCCAAAAAAGAGGGATGTGACATTATCATAAATGTAAAGAACCGTAAGGGTTAATTTTATGTCCAAATCAACTACCAGAGGGAGCTAGGTGTAGAACTATATACGGAATTAATGCTGAGCCTTGTGGGTGAGAGGTTGAGGAGGAACCTAGAGGACAGACTGAAGGAAAGATAGTGTGAGTGAGAGCAGATCATAGTTATTGTATTAGTGTAGAGATTAGTTGCAAATGAGTGTAGAGTGTATGTTTATTATCAACTGTTTGCTCTATAGGAGTAAGTGTTGAATCCAATTAAGTAGCATTAATAAAACTATAGCTTTGTTCAATATAAAAGCTATTTGTGGTCTTTGTGAACGCTACGCCAACCATCCGAGAATCAGCAACACAAAGAACATCACACCTGGCATATTCAGATTTCTGAGTGTTGGTATTTGATGACTTATTCATGTTTTACTATACTAACATACTCATGAAATATATTTTAACAAACATAGTGCTATTTTCATTGGGTAATTAACATAACTTGTTGGAAGTTAGGATGTATGTTTTTATTGGTAGCAGTTCCCATGGAAAATGAAGTTTGAAAACCATTACTTTTCTGAATACATCACTCAGTTAAAAAATAAGATTGTGGCTAAACCACAAGCTATGTTTTATTTTGACATATTTAGTGTAAGGTCCAGGAGCGTATACCAAGATGCATTTTATCGTTTTATTATTATGATGCTGTGCTCCCAGTGGGAATCCTCTACTGCTGGAATCATGTATTGGGAATTTAAACAGTCTCTCCTCATCATTTTGTATTCATTTAAAATTAATTATACCCAAATTCCCAATATGTCTTTCTGGCAAATAAAGCTGCCAGGAACACAGTTTCCTGCTAAAGATCAGCATGCGTCCTGCAACGAAAGGTAATTACGCAGTATGTAAGTATTGCACATTTATTTTAGTGAATCTACCTATAAAATATGAATTCATAACATAAAAAGCTTCTGATTTCCTAACATAAAAGGAATGACATTTGAGTACGTTTTCAAAGGTACATAAAGTTTACTCTTTCCAACTGCCCCGAGTTATTTGTTATCCTGAGAGAAAGATTCATAAAATTTTAATTGAATCCCCAAATGGGAATTAAATAGCTTTCTTCCGTCATATTTCTATAAGCCAAACTGTCAGAGTTGATCTGCACAGCTGACATTCTATGGCCTGAGTAGTGTTGGGACCATTGAGCAGCAAGGCATTTTTTTTGCAGTTTATAGTCTAGGTAGTGTAGAAATTGCCCGGTGAAGAACAAATATAACCCCCAACCCTTTTCTCTTAACCAGATATCTGAAGACTTATATTGAAAGAGTAATGCAGCATTAGGAGTCTGTTTCAGATAAATCACCAGTCTGCAAGAGGGCGAGGGGAAAATACCTTCTGAACTCTCACTTTAGCTTGAGGCTCGTTAATTTTGCACCTGTCACCTGTAGTTCTGTAGTCACAGTCCAAACCAAATAACTTGTGTTTAGTTCCGAAATATGATGGGAGTTTGTTTCCAACCCCTGGCATGCAGTGCTATGATGTCATCACTATATTCCAGTATATCAGCAGGGGGAGAAAAACACGATCAACACCAACTTTCACTAATGTAACACTGTTGAAGTTAACGGCACTGCAAAGTATTACATAGTGGAGGTTCAGATGCAGAGCAATGCATAACTTAGAAGGAATGACATTTGAATATGTTATCAAAGGTACATAAAGAAAAAATGGAGGGATTTGTTGAAAGAGTTCCAGAAAAAAAGTAGCAAGTTGCGAACAGTTCTGTTACCAACAATAGGATGAAGGAAAGAGGTTGCAGCGAAAGCAAATTCTGGGGCGGGATTCTTCCCTACCCGGCGTGACGGAGGGTCCCGGAGTAGGGGAGTGGCGCCAACCACTCAGGGGTCAGGCCTCCCCAAAGGTGGTGAATTTTCCCCACCTTTGGGGGCCAGCCCCGCGCCGGAGCGGTTGGCACCAGAAGACTGGCGCAAAAAACCGGTGCCCCCGGCAGCGGGGCTGGCCGAAAGGCTTTCGCCGGTCGGCGCATGCACCTGCAGTGACGTCAGAGGCAGCTGGCCGCTGATGTCACTGCCGGCGCATGCGCGATGTGGGGTTCTCTCCCGCTTCCGCCATGGCGGAGGCCGTGGCGGCCGCGGAGGAGAAATAGTGCATGCAGGGCACTGGCTCGGAGTCTGAGCGGGGGGCCCCGATCGCGGGCCAGGCCACCGTGGGGGCACCACCCCGGGGTTCGATCGCCCCCCCCCCCCCCCCAGGACCCCGGCCCCGTTCGCGCCGCTGATCCCGCCGTTCCAGAGGTGATTCAAACCTCGGCGGCGGGAGAGGCCTCCCAGCGGCGGGACTTCGGCCCATCCGGGCTGGAGAATCACCGCAGGGGCCTCTCCGATCGGAGTGGCGAGATTCCCGCAACCGCCACTTCCCGGGTGGCGGAGAATCTCTGCCACGGCGGGGGCGGGATTTTCGGCGGCCCCAGGCGATTCTCCGACCCTGCTGGGGGTCGGAGAATTTCGCCCCAGATAACCAAAGAATGTGGGAAAATAAGATTGCAGTGATGGAATAGGGCAACACTATGGAGAGATTTGAACACCAGCAATACGAATTTAAAACGTAATACGTTGGGAACAGGACATTAATGTAAGTTAACAAGGACAGAAGTGACGAATAGCTTAGTGTGTTACAGGGTAGGTTGGAATATAAGCTCAACATTACTTGGGAATTGCTGGCTACCTTTTAAAAGCCAGCTGATTGAACTTAAATATTTCAATTACATTTTCCTCAGTTAGTACATTTCTCTTTTTTTACATAAAGGTTCTCTATGCTGCACGGATGAAATTGGTATATCGTGCCTTATTTTTTCAGCACTCAGCTGGTTCCACAGCACTCTGGATGCTGCCAATTCATGATTGATACCCCCACTCATTGTTCTGCCCTCATTGTCCTCTCCCAACAACTTACCTGAAGGCTGCTGCGGCAAGGCACATTGGCCAAAATTAATCTTCTCAAGACACAACAGACAGTTGTCGGTTCTTCAGATTACTGAAAAAGAGGCCCACCAATTTAATGTGAGCCTTAGGCCTTTTAGTTTGTGGTATCAGCACTCAAAGTTGGACCATAAACAATCCCCATCCCTGCATCTCTTCCCAAGCTAAAAGGATGGTTTGAGACCCACTTCCAAGCCTCTGTGAATACTGCTTTTCAACTGGATATCGGAAAGTGTATCAGAGTGACCATATCTATCAAACATCCTGCAAAGTAGGATTTTCCAGTTATGTCCAGCTATTTATTTTTTTCTCCAGCACTACTAGCGACAAAATGAGCACATAATAATTTGGAGCATTGTAGCCCCCTCAAGTCTGCCATGCCAATCATTGAGATAATGATCGAACTACCTCAGCTATATCTTCCCTCCTTATTCCCATATCCCATGATTCCCTTAGTCATCAAAATCTATCTGTCTTGAATATATTTAATAGATGTGTATCCACAGCTCTCTGGAACAGGGAATTCCAAAGGTTCAGGTTCACACCTCTTTAAGTGAACAGATTTCTCATCGTCCCTGTCTTAAATGGCCAACTCCTTACTTGGTGTCACTGACCCATTTTTTTTGACTCCCAGTCTCGGGGAAGCACCCTTGCGGCATCTAACCTGTCAAGCCCCTTAAGAATTTTATATACTTCAGTGAATCAACTCTCTTTCTTCTAAACACACAGAATATAAGCCTAATCTACTCAATTGCTCCGAACAGAATAAACTCCTCATTGTAGCGAGAGATCGGCCCCCGAAACAATTCCCAACCTCCCCCATGCACCCCCCACCTGTCCACCCAGCCCAAACCCACTATCGGTACCAGCAGTGCCAGAGTACCACATGCAGCTGGGGGCTTATGATCCCCTGGGAGACCCCCAGAGTTCTGTTCCATCTGGTCTCCATTGCGGGGACCAGTGCTGAATTGCGCTCGCCCGAGGTCTCTGAGGCACAGGGGTTGGATCCCAAAGCCTCAGCTACCGTGGAAATCTGCACATTAGAGTGAGGCTTACTCACATTGCAACATCGATCTCGCGAGGCGTGGCGAGCCGGGTACATCCCGGGAGCGTGGTCTCCTGGCTTTCAATGGCCATGCTGCACCATGGCGGGCTGCTTTTTTGGGCGCAGCGTGGCCATTGGATCACACTCCCTATGTCCTATGGAGAATCATGTGACTGGCGAGAAGGTAACTGATGGTGGCATTGATGTTGCCTCTGGTGCTGGTGGTACTGCTGGGTGTTGTTGCACCTCTTGCTTTTCATCAGAGGTTGAAGGTAGAGTTGCACAAGCTGCTGCATGTGGTGGTGAAGGCAGGCCACAGGGAAATGCAGATGAATATGAATGGAGTGCAAGGCAAATAAACTGAATTTCCAAAGAGTTGGAAATAACCTGTCAAGTTTTTAGGGGAGCACGGTAGCATGGTGGTTAGCATCAATGCTTCACAGCTCCAGGGTCCCAGGTTCGATTCCCGGCTGGGTCACTGTCTGTGTGGAGTCTGCACGTCCTCCCCGTGTGTGCGTGGGTTTCCTCCGGGTGCTCCGGTTTCCTCCCACAGTCCAAAGATGTGCGGGTTAGGTGGATTGGCCATGCTAAATTGCCCGTAGTGTCCTAATAGTAAGGTTAAGGGGGGGAGTAGTTGTGTTACGGGTATAGGGTGGATACGTGGGTTTGAGTAGGGTGATCATTGCTCGGCACAACATCGAGGGCCGAAGGGCCTGTTCTGTGCTGTACTGTTCTATGTTCTATGTTCTAAGTAGTCAAAGCACTCTTGAGAAGCAGTACTTGGAACAGTAATCTCTTACCTGGCCATAGCTGCAGCTCTTAAGTTTTACTAATCAAAGACTTTCCAACTTGTCAGATTCACAGAAGCACTCCATGCTTTGCTGCATCCCAATGATCCTGGGGAGTTGTTTACAGCTCAGGGAATTTGATCTGCTAGCTCTTAAAGCCAGGGTCCTTGGTGAAATCAGTACTCAATTTCCTATTAGACTATTCAAATCCTTACCTGATAGCCTTCAAACCTGCCCGGCTGAAATGTGGAAAAGCGGATTATGTCACTTTTGCGGTATTTAACTCCCAGATCCACCTGAACCTATGACCCATTGTCATTAAAAATTCCAACCCCTGTCCCTATCTAAATGAGTCGAAGTTTGCATCTGATACTCTATCTAGTCTTGTCAATGACTAATATTTTGAGACATACGTCTTGAGTGATTATCTTACGGTGAATCATGGTTCCTATTTTTCTGGAACCTTTTCTCCTGATTATGTGAATTCCTTCTGGTTGAACTGCCTCTCTTCCTCCAAATTAAGTTTGCCAGTCACTGAATGTTCTCATGTTTACCACTTTTTAGCTTGCATTTGTTCACTGCATCATCTGAAGTACAGAACTTAACAACAGCTCCATTTCATTACCTCGTGCAACTTCTGATAATTCCATCAACTATTCTGATTAGTTTCTACTCATGCCTCCACTTTAGAGCCAATTCTGAGCAGTAATAATAAAGCCCATTCACTATCTAGTCTGACTTTCATCTGTTCAAATAACTGTTAAGTCGAGGCCCCTTAGTCATGAAGGTGACATGTTTGAGAATAAGACCATGGTGCATCTTGGGAGAGAATGGTCTAATGTTCTACGAGCAGGCAAATTCAACATCATTTATCTCCTTGAGGAGGGGGAGCAGTGCAGAGGAATGAAGATCTAGGTACCAGTGGAACCGCAGCAAGAAGGCCACCTACTCCGTGGGCATGCCAGAAAAGGACTCAGGGAAGTTCTGCAAAAGCCTCCCACAGGAATAAGGACATTTCTCTGGGAGAGAGTCGACTGTGCATGGCTCAGCTATCTGCAGATGTCTGAGCAACAATATCAGCACAGACTGAGGCCCTCCAGGGAGTCTGAGTTATCGACCATGCTTCAGGATGAGCTGAGGCACATGGGGTTTGGTGGACACCCAATGCATATGGCCCTGAAGATTACCATGTCTCTTAGCTTCTATGTCTCTCGCTCTTTTCATGGATTCATTTTCATGAGTCATGTGTGGGATCTCCCGGATGTGGACCATCATCGCATCAAAGAAGTGACCAATGCCGTGTCCAAGAGGGCTGGCGACCATGTGCACTATTGAACCAACCTGTCCAGTCAGGCAGAAAACTCCATTGGGATTTCCCAAGGTGCAAGATGTTATTAACTGCATGCATGTGGCCATTCATGGCTCCAACAGACCAGTAAGCAGTTTTCATCACCAGGAAGGGCTTCCACGCCATCAATACAATTGGTTTGTGACCATCAAACGTGGAACCTTGAAGTGTGTGCACAGTTCCTGCGAAGCAATGATGCCGCCTACTTTCGGCAATGTTAGAGAGCTGTTCCAGCCGGTGTGTTTCTGTGTAGGGTATGTGAGAGGTACTATTGTCAATACAATTGGGCATTGAGAAATAAACATTTATCCTTTTTTAAACTTATGAGGAAACCTGGCTTTTGTTTCTTCTTGCGAGTTAGAGCACTCAAGGGATTAAAACATTTTTGCTTTAAAATACATCAGGTGCAGCAGGCGGTAAAGAAGGCTAATGGTATGGCCTTCATTGCAAGAGGTTTCGAGTATAGAAGCAGGGATGTATTGCTGCAATTGTAAAGTGCCTTGGTGAGGCTACACCTGAAGTATTGTGTGCAGTTTTGGTCTCCTTCTCTGAGGAAGGATGTTCTTGCTCTCGAGGGAATGCAGTGAAGGTTTACCAGACTGATTCCAGGGATGGCGTGACTGTCATATGAGGAGAGTTTGACTAGGCTAGGATTGTTCTCGCTGGAGTTCAGAAGAATGAGGTGAGGGGGGATCTCATATAAACTAAGAAAATTCTAACAGGACTAGACAGGGTAGATGCAGGGAAGATGTTACCAATGATAGGTGTGTCCAGAACCAGGGGTCACAGCCTGAGGATTCAGGGTAAACCATTTCAGACAGATATAAGGAGACATGTCTTCACACAAAGAGCGGTGAGCATGTGGAATTATACCAACAAAAAGGAAGGATGGTAGAAAGAGGGAAAATCGACCGTGGATATCTAAGGAAATAAGGGAGAGTATCAAATTGAAGGAAAAAGCACATAAAGTGGCAAAGATTGCTAGGAGATGAGAGGACTGGGAAATCTTTAGGGGGCAACAGAAAGCTACTAAAAAAGCTATAAAGAAGAGTAAGAGTATGAGAGTAAACTTGCTCAGAATATAAAAACAGACAGTAAAAGTTTTTACAAATATATAAAACAAAAAAGAGTGGCTAAGGTAAATATTGGTCCTTTAGAGGATGAGAAGGGAGTTTTAATAATGGGAAATGAGGAAATGGCTGAGGAACTGGACAGGTTTTTTGGGTCGGTCTTCACAGTGGAAGACACAAATAACATGCCAGCGACTGATAGAAATGAGGCTATGACAGGTGAGGACCTTGAGAGGATTGTTATCACTAAAGAGGTAGTGATGGGCAAGCTAATGGGGCTAAAGGTAGACAAGTCTCCTGGCTCTGATGGAATGCATCCCAGAGTGCTAAAAGAGATGGCTAGGGAAATTGCAGATGCACTCGTGATAATTTACTGAAATTCACTAGACTCTGGGGTGGTCCCGGTGGATTGGAAATTAGCAAACGTGACACCACTGTTTAAAAAAGGACGTAGGCAGAAAGCAGGAAATTATAGGCCAGTGAGCTTAACTTCGGTAGTAGGGAAGATGCTGGAATCTATCATCAAGGAAGAAATAGCGAGGCATCTGGATAGAAATTGTCCCATTGGGCAGACGCAGCATGGGTTCATAAAGGGCAGGTCATGCCTAACTAATTTAGTGGAAGTTTTTGAGGACATTACCAGTGCAGTAGATAACGGGGAGCCGATGGATGTGGTATATCTGGATTTCCAGAAAGCCTTTGACAAGGTGCCACACACGGTGCCACACACAGCACGGTAGCATTGTGGATAGCACAATCGCTTCACAGCTCCAGGGTTCCAGGTTCGATTCCGGCTTGGGTCACTGTCTTTGCGGAGTCTGCACATCCTCCCTGTGTGTGCGTGGATGTCCTCCGGGTGCTCCGGTTTCTTCCCACAGTCCAAAGATGTGCAGGTTAGGTGGATTGGCCGTGATAAATTGCCCTTAGAGTCCAAAATTGCCCTTAGTGTTGGGTGGGGTTACTGGGTTATGGTGATAGGGTGGAGGTGTTAACCTTGGGTAGGGTGCTCTTTCCAGGAGCCGGTGCAGACTCGATGGGCCGAATGGCCTCCTTCTGCACTGTAAATTCTATGTAAAAAAAAAGGTTGCTGCATAAGATAAAAATGCATGGCATTAAGGGTAAAGGAGTAGCATGGATAGAGGATTGGTTAATTAATAGAAAGCAAAGAGTGGGGATTAATGGGTGTTTCTCTGGTTGGCAATCAGTAGCTAGTGGTGTCCCTCAGGGATCCGTGTTGGACCCACACTTGTTCACAATTTACATAGATGATTTGGAGTTGGGGACCAAGGGCAATGTGTCCAAGTTTGCAGATGACACGAAGATGAGTGGCAAATGAAAAGTGCAGAGGATACTGGAAGTCTGCAGAGGGATTTGGATAGGTTAAGTGAACGAGCTAGGGTCTGGCAGATGGAATACAATGTTGACAAATGTGAGGTTATCCATTTTGGTAGGAATAACAGCAAACGGGATTATTATTTAAACAATAAAATATTAAAGAATGCTGCTGTGCAGAGAGACTTGGGTGTGCTAGTGCATGAGTCACAGAAGGTTGGTTTACAGGTGATTAA
Source organism: Scyliorhinus canicula (assembly GCF_902713615.1). NCBI lineage: Eukaryota > Metazoa > Chordata > Chondrichthyes > Carcharhiniformes > Scyliorhinidae > Scyliorhinus > Scyliorhinus canicula. Next base: position 175,163,973 of record NC_052148.1, on the reverse strand, counting down.
GAAGGCAAATGGAATGTTGTCCTTCATTGCTAGAGGGATTGAGTTTAAGACTAGGGAGGTTATGTTGCAATTGTATAAGGTGTTAGTGAGGCCACACCTGGAGTATTGTGTTCAATTTTGGTCTCCTTACCTGAGAAAGGACGTACTGGCACTGGAGGGTGTGCAGAGGAGATTCACTAGCTTAATCCCAGAGCTGAAGGGGTTGGATTATGAGGCGAGGTTGAGTAGACTGGGACTATACTCGTTGGAATTTAGAAGGATGAGGGGGGATCTTATAGAAACATTTAAAATTATGAAGGGAATAGATAGGATAGATGCGGGCAGGTTGTTTCCACTGGCGGGTGAAAGCAGAACTAGGGGACATAGCCTCAAAATAAGGGGAAGTAGATTTAGGACTGAGTTTGGGAGGAACATCTTCACCCAAAGGGTTGTGAATCTATGGAATTCCTTGCCCAGTGAAGCAGTTGAGGCTCCTTCATTACATGTTTTTAAGGTAAAGATAGATAGTTTTTTGAAGAATAAAGGGATTAAGGGTTATGGTGTTCGGGCCGGAAAGTGGAGCTGAGTCCACAAAAGATCAGCCATGATCTAATTGAATGGCGGAGCAGGCTCGAGGGGCCAGATGGCCTACTCCTGCTCCTAGTTCTTATGTTCTTATTACCACAGGAAGTAGTTGATGCTAAAACTTTGAATATATACAAGAAGTGGCTGGATATAGCACTTGGGGAGAATGGGATCAAAGGCTATGGGGAGAAAGCAGGATTAGGCTATTGAGTTGGATGATCAGCCATGATCGTGATGAATGGCGGACCAGGCTCAAAGGGCCAAAAGGCCTCCTCCTGCTCCTATCTTCTATGCATCTGTGTATCTATCTCTGGTCAGTTGAGAGGTGTCCAAGTGGAGAAAGAGGGAACTGTCCTATCTGTGCTTGATTGGGAAACATTATTTAAAGGGATGACTGTGTATAGTCAATGCCAAACATTCAAGGAGTGCATGGGGAACTGCCACAATTGTTTATTCCTGTCTGGCATGAAGGTAAAATGGGAAATGTGGCCAATCCATGGCTTACAAGGGAAATTAGAGATAGTATTCGATCCAAGGAAGAAGCATACAATTTGGCCAAGAAAAACAACAGGTCTGAGGATTGGGAGCAGTTTAGAATTCAGCAAAGGAGGACCACTGGATAGATTAAGAAGGGGAAAATAGAATGTGAAAGTAAGCTTGCAGAGAACATAAAAACTGACTGTAAATGTTTCTATTGGTATATGAAGAGAAAAGGATTAGTGAAGAGAAATGTAGGTTTTTTACAGTCAGAAACAGGGGTAATTATAATGGGGGCATAAAAATGGCTGAGAAACTAAATGTGCACTTTGGTTCAGTCTTCATAATTGAATACATGAATAAGGTACCTGAAATGTTGGGGAACGCAGGGATTAACGAGAAGGAGGAACTGGAGATCAATATTAGTAGAGAAATGGTTTGGAGAAATTGATGGGTTTGAAGGCTGATGCATCCCAGGGTATGGAAGGAAGTGGCTTTCGAAAGGTTGGATGAATTGGTGATCATCCTCCAAGACTCTATAGACTCTGGAATAGTTCCTACAGATTGGAGGGTAGCTAATGTAACTCCACTATTTAAACAGAGAAGTAGAGAGAAAACAGGAAATTATAGACCAGTAAGCCTAACGTCGATAGTGGGGAAATTTCTGGAATCCATTATCAAAGATTTTCTGACAGAGCACTTGGAAAACAGTGTGGGATCGGACAGAGTCAGCATGGATTTATGAAGGGGAAATCATGCTTGACAACCTACTGGAATTCTTTGAGGATGTAACGAGTAGAGTTGATGAGAGGGACCTAGTGGATGTGGTTTATTTGGACTTTCAGAAAGCTTTCGACAAAGTCCCACATAAGTGATTAGCATGTAAAATTGGAACGCCTGGGATTAAGGGTGATGTATTGAGTTGGATAGAAAACTGGTTGCAGACAGGGAACAAAGAGTAGGAATTAATGAGTCTTTTCCCAAATGGCAGGCAGTGACTAGTGGGGTACCACAGGGGATCGGTGCTGGGACTCCAGGTATTCACAATATATATTAATGATTTAGATGACGGAACAAAATGTAATGCGCGCGATTCTCCCAAAGGGAGACAAAGGGCGAGATTCTCCGGACTCACGACGGGTCAGAGAATAGCGGGCGTCGGAAATTTTTACGGCGACACTGTTCCGACGCCCTCCCGCTATTCTCCGAACCCCGCAAATTGTCGGAGTCGCGTTTCCCGACAAACGCCTCCTTCCCGCCCCTGACACGACCAGAATCGCCACTGAGAGCCCCCCCGCTATTCACCGGCCCGGATGGGCCGAAGTCCCGACGTCATGGCGCCCTGTTTGGACGTCGTGAAACACACCTGCTTTTTAAATTCGTCAACCAGTCGGCCTGGCTGACGACTGCTTGGAGGAGGTCAGGGCACCACTCTGCGCACCGCTCAGCGCACCGTTCAGCGCACCGCTCGAGTCTGGCCACAACGGGGAAGGCATCCCTGGGAACAGGAGGGGGTCCAGAGCGGGGGCAGTGGGGGGGAGACGGGGGAGGCAGTGGGGGAGACGGAGGGGGCAGTGGGGGAGACGGAGGGGGCAGTGGGGGAGACGGAGGTGGCAGTGGGGGAGACGGAGGGGGCAGTGGGGGGCGATGGAGGGGGGGGTTAGGTAGAGAGTGAGCCGTCCAACCCCGTAACAAAATGTCTGCCACCATGCCATGGTGTGCAGGTGACGAGGACACGGCCGCTGGTTCCCCTGTGGCTTCCGGCCACAGGCCACTGACGCACCCGTGAGGAGGCCATAGTTTACTGGCCGTTGGATGCAGAAAGTGACCAGGGGTTAGGCTGACCGCGTGTCAGCAGCGCGACCAGGCCACCGGGACACACTGGTATCCCATGGCTGGCGGCTGCCGAGGTGTCGACTAACGTCCGTCTAACATGTCCCGTTTCTCTGCCCCCCACCACCCTTCTGTAGGTTAGCACGATGCATGGGAACAGAACGGCTATGTTCTGCGCAGTGGTTGGGGCAGCTCTACTGGATTTGGAGATGCAGCAGCATCCACACCCACAACCCGCAGTGGCTGCAGGGCCAGCTGCAGCAGCAGAGGGAAGGGCCGAGGAGTTGCCAGTCGTCGAGCAGCATGGGGGGGGGGGGGGGGGGGGGGGGGAGGAGGAGGAGGAGGAGGAGGAAGAGGAAGAGGAGAGAGTGAGGGTGCAGCCACGGCGTCAGAGGCGACGACCAAAGCCGAGGGTGTACCGTGTCCGGGTCTCTTTCCTAACAATGCCGGACATCACCTGCAGGAGAAGACTCCGGCTGAGTAGGCAGACGGTGATACATATCTGCGAACTCCTGTCGCACCTCGCCCCACGTGGAACGGGGGGAGGACACGCGATCCCGGTAGCCATCAAGGTGACGGTCGCTCTGAACTTCTATGCTACCGGCTCCTTCCAGTCTCCGAGCGGGGACGTCTCTGGGATCTCCCAGTCATCGGTGCACAGGTGCATCCGGGATGTGACCGACGCCCTCTATGCCATCGCCGATCGCTACATCACCTTTCCCGAGGACCGAGCAAGTCAAGACTCACGAGCCCGTGGATTTGCCAGTGTGGCCGGGATACCGAGGGTTCAGGGGTCAATCGACTGTGTTCACATCCCCATGCGCCCGCCTGCTGTGGACAGGGACGTGTTCACAAACAGGGGGACATACTCCATTAATGTCCAGGTGGTATGCGACCCCCACATGAGGTTCATGAACGTCTGTGCAAGGTTCCCAGGGAGTGTGCATGACTCCTACATACTAGCGCAGTCGTTCATCCCTGCGATGTTTGAGGGACGTCCCCCCCGGCTGAGGGGCTGGTTGCTAGGTGACAGGGGTTATCCGCTGAGGTCTTGGCTGATGACGCCGATCCGGAGGCCTCAGACCAATGCGGAAACACGATACAACGAGGCCCATGCAGCAACCAGGGGTGTGGTGGAGCGCTGCCTTGGCCTCCTGAAGATGAGATTCAGGTGCCATGACCGCTCCGGAGGGGCCCTGCAGTACCAGGCCGACAGGGTCGCTCGCATTGTAGTGGTCTGCTGTGCGCTGCACAACATCGCGATGCAGAGGGGAGATGACCTGTTGCAGGAGGCGGAGGGAGAAGCTAGTGGCAGTGGTGCCAGCACAGAGGAGGAGGAGGAGGAGGAGGAGGAGGAGGAGGAGGACGCTGGCGGAGTGGCGGGCGCAGCACGCAGACACGACCCAGGTGCTGGTGATGTCCAGGAGGCGGCACGACGGACCCGGCAAGGATGGCGGGCACGCGACGCTATGGTGGCAGCACGGTTCACGCATCGCACGTGACGTCCCCGATGAACACCAAACCACCACCTGCATCGCTAGTCATGCAGAGGGTCACCACACAACTGCCACCACCACAACCCCCCCCCCCCCCCCCCCCTCAGTGTACACTGCTCCACTTCGACATGACGCTTATCACTGGGTCCAGACCGAATGGCACAACATTGATGGCTGTGTCAGCGGGTGTGATCAGTGCCATGTGGAATGATGACAGCCCACTCTGCGAAGAGCTGTGAGCTCAGAATCGTTAGAGAGAGTCTGACCCATGGCAATAGCTGAACCATCCACCTTGGTGGCCGCTGAGTTCGTCACTGACACTCCATCACGTGCCCGCGTGGGCTAGCTGTGGGAGGGGGGTAGGGGCAGGGACTGCACACCCGGCACCGAGGTTTCACCACCCGTCACCCCCAGCGACACTCGGTCACCATCACGATTCCTGTGGCTGTGGAACAATCACACGGTATTACAAGTAAGGTGGAACAGTGCGTTTAATATTAACAATTATTTACAGGTGCCCTAGCCCCTACAACTAAACTGTGCCCTTCACCCGTGCCAACTTACTCAGTGTCTATCTTAGTTGCCTTACGGGCCCTACCACTATGTCTAAGTGAATCCCCAGATGATACAGCAGGAGTGGAGGAGGATTGCTGCGAATCGCCCCCCTCGACTCGTTTCTCCTTGGCCAAGCGTTTCCTGGGGCGACCCGGCCTTGATGGGCCAGGCTGCTCTGCGGGCGCCTCGGGTGACATTGTGCCACCCTGCTCTGCCTGCTGCCCACCCGATGCACCAGGGATGGGACGGGGGGAGGCCGAGAATTCCGGGACATCCCGTGATGGAGTTAATGGGACGGGCCCCGAAACCTCCTCCTCCCTCGGGGAGCCCGGTGGCCCCCGGGCCTCACTTTGGGACAGAGGTGCGAGCGGGGAGGTTCCCCGTCGCACCACCGACACCTGGCGCTGCCAGTCCTGGAGGCCTGCAACGGTATCCACCAGGATCCGAAGGTTTGCAGACACGGAGTCCAGGGAGTTAGACATTCCCGCCAGGGACTGTGCGACCTCAACCTGTGAGTGCACGACACCATCCAGCACATGTGTCAGGCGGTTGATGCTCTCGGCGACTGACTGCTGAGACTGGCCAATGACCTGCTGAGACTCGGCCATGGCCCGCAGGGCGCCGGCAATGTCAGTTTGGCTCTGGCACATTGCTGCCTGTGAGAGGGCAACCCTGTCCAGGGCCGAGGATGACGCGTGCACATTAATCCCAACGTCTTGCATAACCTGACCCATTGCCTCCACCGCGGATGCCACCCGTGCGGTGTCGGACTGGGTCTCTGCCATGAGCGGCACCACTCCCTGCTCTTGGACGCGGATCGACTCCTCTAACAGCGTCTGCAGAGTCTGGAAGGAAGCCCTCATCCCGTCATTGTTTCCCTGGGTTTCCTGAGGCATCGGCTGTGCGGGTGGGTTGAGAAACTCCAGGAACTCCGAAAACGTCTGGGAGCCAGCTGCATCCTGGGCCTGGTCTGGCCTCCGCGAGTCCGGGCCCTCTGTTGCTCCGACCTCCACCTGCTGTACCTGCTCATCTGTGATGTGCCAACCAGACTGTGCCCCAGGAGACTCATCACTAAATAGGCCCGCCGGGGTGTGTATCTCTGGGATGATGGAAGTGGTGGGAGAAAGCAGTGCCGCAAGCCCGACGCTCTCAATGGTTAGGTCCTCGTCCAGGGTATGGGGCTGCTCAGCGACAGGAGGGTTGTCCCTGGCCATTTCTGGTGGTGGTGGTGGACTTCGAACCCTCTGTGCGTCCTGGTCCGCAGATTGGGTTGGGGCAGATAGGGCTGCCCGCTGATCGGGCACCCTCTGTTGTGAGGCCCCGGGTGAGGTGGCGGCAGATTCCTGTCTCCGTCTGCAGCCAGACGGCCCTGGTCGTTCGGCATCACGTCCGAGGGAAGAGAATGAGACGGGTTATTTCGATTTGCTCGGCAGGCCGCTGGACGGTCCCAGTGGGCAGGGTGTGTGAAGGGACAGAGGATGGGGAGGTGTCCCAGTGGGCAGGGTGTGTGAAGGGACAGAGGATGGGGGGGGTGTTTGTCAGGGAGGGTTGTCTCACTTGCTGCAGTTCCGCCAACCTCGCATTGCGCGATATCGCGGGTGGCAGACCCCCCAACAAGGTCCAGTGCCCTCTGTTCAAAGGTGCTGAGGGGGTGCATGTTGGGCGAACCCCCTCCAGTCTTGTGCCGCTCACGGTGGTTATGACCGGCCTTGGCCTGTTGGGGGAGGAAACATAGGTAGATCATTACAAAACGGTAGGTATCAGAAGTCCGTTCTGATACTGGCACAGTTTGGGGGGGGGGGGGCAAGTTGTCATCAGATGATTGCATCTCTCCTCGGGGCCAGAGCGCTGGGTCTGTGACAACTTTGTGAACCACCCTCAAATAACTCTGCCCCAATCCCTCTCCCCCCCCCCCCCCCCGGGCAGTTAAGGGGGAGGGATGGTTGTGACTAGGGGGCACCCTCATGGCACTTACCCTGGCAGACCTGGTGAGGTCGTGTAGCTTCTTTCGGCACTGCTCTGCTGAGCGAGGGGTCTGCCCCACAGCACTGACGGCAGCAGCCACGTCACGCCAGGCCTGGCGTACCATGCTGGCAGGTTGGCGATGCCCTCTCCGCGGGCGGATGATGCCCCTCCTCTGCTCCACGGCATCGAGCAGCGCCTCGACGTCTGCATCAATAAAGCGAGGTGCAGCTCGCCTAGGCTCCGACATCCTGCCCGACAGATTCTGTGGTCGCCCGCGCCTTTTTACGGCGTCGGGCGGCGTCACATGGGCGGGTTCGTGTCGTCGTCGCGTTCCGTCGTCATCACGCACGTAATTGACGCGGCCGCGCTGCTAGCCCATTTCCAGGAAGTGAATCGGTCGGGAAATGAAGCCTTCGCGACCGTCGTAAAACGGTCCCGATTTTTACGACCGTTTGCCGACTTTCCGCGGGTGCGGAGAATTTCGCCCAAAGTGTCGACGCCAGAGTGAAAACCGGAGTGTTTCACTCCGGCGTCGGAGGCCGCTCCTCGCCCCCTATTCTCCCACCCCCAGGGGGCTTGGAGCGGCGCCGCATCAATTACGTGCGCCGGGCCTTGATGCCCGCGTCAAAGCGGCGCCGCGTAAATGATGCGGCCGGTGGCGCCTAAATGATGTCACCCGCGCATGCGCAGGTTGGCCGGCATCAACCCGCGCATGCGTGGTTGCCGTCCTCCCCTCCGCCGCCCCGCAAGACATGGAGGGTTGATCTTGCGGGGCGGCAAAGGGAAAAGAGTGTGTTTTTCAGAGACGCCGGCCTGACGATCGATGGGCACCGATTGTGGGCCAGACCCCTCCTGAGCACCCCCCTGGTGCTCGATTTCCCCCCCCCCCTGCCCCCCAGACCCCACATGCAGCGGTCGTGCGCTGTTCACGCCGGCAGTGACCAGGTGTGGTTGGCGCCGACGTGAACCGGTCGTATTAGGCAGGCCGCTCGGCCCATCTGGGCCGGAGAATCGGCGCTCGCCATTAAAAACGGCGAGCGGCGATTCTCCGAGCGCCTGTCGCAAAACGCGACACGCCGTTTTGGGGGGGTGGGAGAATCGCGTGCAGGTGCCAAGGCGGCATGGCGTGAATCGCCCGGCACTCCCGCAATTCTCCCACCCGGCGTGAGGTTTGGAGAATCACGCCCAATATGTCCAAATTTGCAGATGACACTAAGTTGGGTGGGCGTGTGAGCTGTCAGGAGGATGCAGAGATCCTTCAGTATCATTTGGACAAGTTGAGTGAGTGGGCAAATGAATGGCAGATGTGGGATAATTTGGATAAATGTGAGGTTATCCACTTTGGTAACACAACTATTATCTGAAAGGTCATAAATCAGGAGAGGGAAATGTGTAACGAGACCTGGGTCTCCTCGCATACCAGTTGCTGGAGAGAAACATGCACTACAGCAGGTTGCAAAGAAGGCAAAAATGGTATTTTGGCCTTCATATGGAGAGGATTCAAATACAGGATTGTCTTGCTGCAAATATACAGAGCCTTGATGAGGCCACACCTGGAATATTGTGTGCAGTTCTGGTCCCCTCATCTGAGGAAGGATGTTCTTGCTCGATAGGGAGTGCAGCAAAAGTTTACCAGACTGATTCCTGGCAAGGCAGGATGGACGTATGAGGAGAGATTGAGTCGGCTAGGAGTGTATTCATAAGAACATAAGAACTAGGAGCAGGAGTAGGCCATATGGCCCCACGAGCCTGCTCCGCCATTCAATAAGATCATGGCTGATCTTTTGTGGACTCAGATCCACTTTCCGGCCTGAAGAATATGGGGGAATCTCACAGAAACCTATAACATCCGAACAGGACTAGTCAATGTAGATGCAATAACCATGGACGCAATAAGGATGTTTCCGATGGTGGGGATGTCCAAAACCAGGAGTCACAGTCTTAGAGTACGATGGAGACCATTTTGGACAGAGATGAGGAGAAATTTCTTCACCCAGAGAGTGGTAAGCCTGTGAAATCCATGACTACAGGAAGTCATTGAAGCCAAAACATTGTATGTTTTCTAGAAGCAGTTAGATATAGCACTTGGGGCAAAGGGGATCGAAGGATATGGGGGGATGGTGGGATAAGGCTATCGAGTTGGATGATCAACCATGATCATTATGGTGGAGCAGGTGGGAATGGCCGAAATGCTGCTATTTTCTATATTTCTACCATCTCTTGTGTTTGTAGCACAATGCACCCTGTGAGGATCCTTCACCCCATCAAAGGTAGGGGGATGGGGTGGGGAAGGGTGAATGGCTACTGACCTGTCCTGCAAACGCTATCTAGGCTTGTTGGTCAGGTGGGCCGGGCTCTTCCTGCTGATCTTTGGGGACGAGGACCCTCTTGCCTTACCCTTGCAGCCTGGAGAAGCTGCAGGAAGTCATTGCTAAACTGTGGAGCCACCTGGTGTCTGCCTCCTGCTATGGCTGTAGATGAGTTGAGTAACTAGGGCAGCAGAGAGGACTTTAAACTAAATAGTGAGGTGAGCAAGGCATCAAGTTTTGGAAATGTGATAAATTAGAGTGTGGACAAGGCAAAAGGGCAAGATAGAAATAAGCAAATTGAGGGTGGCATTGATACAGTAGATGACGACCTTAGTTCTAAAGATCACAATGTAGAATCAGATTGGGTAAAGATAAGAAATAGTAAAGACAGGAAGTCATCTGTGGGAGTGGTTTATAAGCCTCCAAACAGTAACCACAATGTGGGATGGGGTTTACAAAATATAAAATGGGAGCTTGTGAGAAAGATACAACGATAACCATGAATGACTTTAATCTACGTATAAATTGTCAAATCAGATTTGCACAGTAGTCTGGAAGATGAGTTCATAAGATTAGTTTTGGGACAGTTTCTTCGAGCAGCACGTTCTCAAGCCAACAGAGCAGGTTATTCCAGATCTGGCAATGTGCAATGTGACAGGATTAATTAATGATCTCATGGTAAATGCCACCCCGCCCCCCCACAAGAAGCATGATTGCATTTCACAATAGTTTGAGTGAGAGAAGAGTGGGTCTAAGACTTTTCTTTTGAACTTAAATAAGGGTGATTTGTAAGTATGATGACTGAGCTGGTTTAAGTGAACAGCGAAATTGGGTTAGAGGATAGAGCTGCAGTAACAGACATTTAAGAATACATTTCATAACACTCAGCAGAAATGCATCCCAGTGAGAAAAAAAGACTCCAGGAGAAGTATCCACCATCTATGGCTAACTATGGATGTTGAAGGTGGTATCAAATTGAAAGAAAATGCATACAATTCCACAAATAGTAGTGGTAGGCCAGATGATTGGCCAGAGCATAAAAACAACAAAGAATGACTGAAAGAATAATAAGGAGAAGAAAATTAGAGTATGAGACAAAGCTAGCTAGAAATATAACAACAGATAGGAGGAGTTTGCACGGGTATTTTGACAGTAAAAGAGAAAGTGAAGCGAGTGTTCGGTCTTTTAGAGAGATAGTCTGGGAAATTAATAATGTAAAATAAATAAATAGTCGATGAATTGAACAGATTTTGCATATTTCTTCTCTGTAAAGGATGCAAATAACATCCTAGAAATAATTGTGAATCGAGAGTTGAAAGGGAGTGAGGAAATTAAAACAAGGGAAAAGGTACAGAGAATATTAATTAGAACTAAAAGCTGACAAATCCCCAGTCCCTGATGGACTTCATCCCAGGGTATTCAAAGAAATGTTCGCTGAGATAGTTGATACATTGGTTTGATTTTTCCAAAATTCACTAGATTGGAAAACAGTAAATGTAAACCCTCTTGACAAGAACTCTGCTGGTGTTACCTGCGAGAGTGTCTCAAAATCCTGAAGGATAACCTAAAACACTGGTTCTTAGTGGTGTATTTTGGTTTGGAATAATGTGAGGAACCATGTACAACCCAGTGAGGAACCAGTCCAGTTGTTGTGTAAACAATTAATATAGAATATTTATTAAAGTAAAAGAAAAGAAGCAACACACGACAAAAGATTATGACAGTTTTATCCGAAGTTACCTCTTGTTCGCAAAATATGCCCACGCCCCCTGAACTCAACTGAGACACCCCATTTTCCCAAGCAACATCCAGTTTTTGTAACTCTATAGGTTAAATCCAGCTAGTAGTTTAACTCACAATACCGCTGAGGTGACCGAGTCTGGGAAAACATCTCTTCCTGGTTCAGTGAAGGTACGTAACTGAGTCTTTTAGAGGAGAATCTCTGCTGTGGCTTTAAATGTTAGCTCGGATCACAGATGGAACTGCCTGTCTGCTTGTTGGATGGAAAACTACCTGACTCTTAAATGAGGGTCCTAATAGTTATACTGTTCAATCTCTTTGGTATTCCCAACTGTAGATTCTGCTGTCTACCTCATTCAAATTCCTTGCCCTGAGAAGTAACTATTTGTATAGTCTCATTGGTTTCTGGTAAACAATGGGTGCGTTTCTCCGGCCTCTGCGCCCTCACTCAAGTGTAACAAGGCCGGTAAATAGCGGGAGAGGCCAAATTCGAGATTCGCGCCAGGCGGCAAACAGTTTGTGATCCAACCGGCCCACTCCCCTCGGCGAAATTGGGATCACACCGTAGCGCGGTGAGAAACCAGTATCACCACTTCAGCCCCATTCACATACAATTAACGAGAACAACCCCAAATTCAGTAGCCTCCCGTCATTTAGCGGCCTCCCAGGCAGTGCTCACGTTGGCGCCGATTAGTACTCCTTTTGAAAAATGTGAACCTGGCAGAAGAGCTTCTGTGGGAAGCCGAGGAGGTGAGTAGCCATATTTGCTCAAGGTCAAAGAGCATGGGGGTGCTGGGCTTGCCACCCCATGCTCGGCTGAGGGTGGGGGGACCCTCTGCAGGGGTGAGTCGCCGTGAGGGCGGGAGATGCTGGGGAAGGGGGTGTGGGCAACCGGGAGGCAACCACTCGTGGCACCACCATGCCAACCCAAGATTGTGTGTTCCCATTCCGGGGGCAACCCTTGTCCCTGCCAGTCTGCCCCGACGGCCACCCATAACCCTCACGAACTACTGAGGCCTCTGGCTGCGCGGCTGAAGGCTTGCTCATCGGGAATTGGCAATCGTTGTTAAGTGAGCACTTCACAGATGAAATGAAAATGAATGAAAATTGCTTATTGTCACGAGTAGGCTTCATTGAAGTTACTGTGAAAAGCCCTAGTCGCCACATTCCGGCTCCTGTCCGGGGAGGCTGGTACGGGAATCGAACTGTGTTGCTGGCCTGCTTGGTCTGCTTTAAAAGCCAGCGATTTAGCCGAGTGAGCTAAACCAGCCCCTTGCCAAATGGATTCCAGTGGGTCGACGGGCGATGTAGCAGATGGGACTCATTGCCTAGAATCCCAATCACACCTTGATGCCTGGACACCGTGCCTGAACACTGCGGGAGGCAACACCACACACGCAACATCCGATCATCCAGGGAATGGGACACAACTCCAAGGCCGGAGGGTGGGTGGGTGTAATGGGGAGGGTGGTGGGGAATGCCTGGAGAGATGGGTAAAGGGTCCTGGGGTCAGCCCGCTTTGCGGAAGAAAGTGACAGAGGCATCATAATGGTTGTGCAAAAAGGATGTTATGTGCAGTAGGATACCCCACTCCCGGTGGTGCCGCCACCCCATACCCTCCCACTCCATATCTTCCCTCGCCGTCCCCTCCTCCACCCCGGTGCACTCAGTGATCCTCAATATGCCTGGACCTCCAAGCTCTACCGCTGCATAAGACCATAAGACATAGGAGCAGAATTAGGCCACTCGGCCCATCGAGTCTGCGCTGCTATTCAATCATGGCTGATATTTTCTCATCCCCATTCTCCTGCCTTATTCCATAACCCCTGATTCCCTTATTAATCAAGAATCTATCTACCTCTGTCTTAAAGGCACTCCACAGCCTTCCTTTGGCCTCCACAGCCTTCCGCGGCAAAGTGTTCCACAGATTCACCACCCTCTGGCTGAAGAAATTCCTCCTCATCTCTGTTTTAAAGATCGTCCCTTTAGTCTGAGATGGTGTCCTCCATTGAATAGTGGAACAAGATCAAGGGGGTAAATGACTGCTATTCCTACACTCCTATATGTTGCTCTGATGCTCCTCAAATTGCAAAAGGGATCTTGACTGCCGAGTACCTGTCGGCTTTTGGATTTGCATATTATGACACATGTGGTAACCTCCGTTACTCCAGGAAAATAGTTCAGCACGTACTTTTCAATGTTAGTATATATTAACCTAATACTGGTGAGACTGTTCAGTAATGTTTATGTTATTAAAGTGGACTAGGTGGGGTCTGTGATGTGTGACTAATTGAATAGGATTGGGTGTGAAAGAACTTAGCAGGATATTGTTCATTAGTAAATCAGAACCAGCGGGAGATTGCTTGAGATGATGTACGGTAAAGGTAAAGTTTCATAGTCCCAGATGACCATAGGCTGCTTTCTCCTTTGAGGGAGAGTGCTGACTGGTGGTGGTTTAACCTGAGCTCACCCTATGTCTGACCTATGTTTGTTTCAAGAATAGTTTCTTTGCTGAGACTGCGTAATTTCAGAATTAGCCCCTGAATGTTTCTGATATTAACAGAGGACTGGAATTTGCATTGGTTTTCAGGTAACACCAAAATGTAACCAAGATATTCGCAGCAAGGTTTTCAATTTTCCTTAGTTGAGTTTAACACAAAGCTAACAGTGTAACTCGTGTTTTCCCAGTATGTTAGCATTATATAACTACCTGTTTGAGACCGGTATCTGTACTGCAATAATTATTATGATTACTGTATCAGCAATTCAGCCACTTACAATGCCAAATAAAACATATGGCTTCATGAAAAACACATGAAAAACACATGAAACAAGTTTTGCATGGAAAATCCATGCACTTTGCTGCAGGAAACAGGTGTTATTGATATAGAATATTGAAATTTCATCCCTGCCAACTCCCAGGGCATTAATAGAATATTAATTAATTTTAACAAGACGGATGAAAATGCATGATGTACACCTGTTCTTCTAGGTTGGCTGATTAGTTATAAGGCCATTCCCCTTATCACAGTATCCTGAGCAGCTAACAATAATATTCAAAACCTTTTTAATAGATGGAGGGTGTGATTTTATGGCCACGTTGCGCCCAACGCTGATTCGTCTATTCCCGGTGACTAGCAAGAGAGCCCAAAACTGGATTTTGCGCCGGGCAGCGAGCCGATCATCGCTGCGCCTGACACGATCTGGATCCAGATCAGCTAAATTAAGTTACTAAACTCATTTAAATATATGCATTCCGTTCGAGGCTGGAGCACTAGGGTCCTGGGATTCACTGGCCCCACCGGCGCAGCGTGAGGCTGGTGCAAATCAGTACTGGTCTCCAAAAACAGAAAGCATACGGGATAGCAATGTTGGGGGGGTTTGAGACCATTGGAGCTCCCGAGTGGCTGAGGGCAGGGCACTGTCCTTTGGCACCCAGTCACTGCCCTGTTCCTGTCTCCCTGGCAGTGCCAACCTGGCACCCTGGCAGTGCCAAACTGACACACATTTCAGGGATGCCAGGGGCAGTGAGTAAGTGTCAAGGAGCAGTGCCAGGCTGCCAATGGGGCATTGTCAAGAGGCAGGGCATCCTGTTTGGCCTGGTCCATGTCAAAGTGTATATAGTTAGCTGCCCGGGAAAACAGAGCTGTGAAATGCAACACAAAACCCCGCTCAAGCCCTGGAATGATCCTGAGGCGTAGATGTTCAGGACTGCGATGATCTTGATGGCCACCAGGTGCTGGTGTTCTCATCCTCCACGTAGTGCCAAGTTCACAAGGACAAGGCACAGATGCTGTACTGCCTTCTTGTTGAAGCAGAGCCTTCTGCGGCACACGCTGTCCGTTATTTGTTTGAAAGACCAGCAACGCCTGTACATCTTAGGCCGTGCCAGCCTCCCCCTCTAGGCCCCTCCCTGGCCTGATGGGTGGTCGGGTCCTCAGGTTGTGGGCAGGACCTGCACATGGGCTGCAGCCTCGAGCCTCAGTCGACGCTGCTGCCACCACCTCCTCTGGTGTCTGGCCACCTGGCCTGTCAGCAGCATCACAAGGGCAGCTTCCATGCGGTCCAAGATATCATCCATGTGTGTAATATTTGCAAGGTATTGGAGAGGGTGTGAGATAGACAGCCAACAGTGCCTTCCTCCCGGGACCCTCCATTCCTTCAATGCTTCCCACCCCCCCCCCCCCCCCCCCCCCCCCCCCCCCCCCCCCCCCCCCCCCCCCCCCCCCCCCCCCCCCCCCCCCCCCCCCACATTCCCTAACATCCAACCCACCATGTCCATGAACCCCGGGCTACAGTGGGGGCCCTGCTGCCCGGACCACATACCCTGTACCCCAGTCACTTGCACCTAACATTACCTGGCCCGAGCACTGGTTACCTCCCCGTGCACACACCCATTCTGGTTGCTGATATGTCCCCAGGGCCCAGTCCGGGCGTTTGAATGTTGGCTGCTGTGTCCATGGTGTTGCCTCCCGCATTGTTCAGGCACAGTGTCCAGGCATCACGGTTTGATTGGGATTCTAGGCAATAATTTCCACATGCTTCATCTACAGGGATCCACTTGGGAGGTGTGAAATGCTCACTTAACTACCATTGCCAATTCCTAAATGGCAATAGCATTCAGCTGCGTGGCCAGAGACCTCCGCGGTCAGTCAGTGCTATCGGTGGACAGTGGGGCTGGCGGGCTGGTGTTGCCCCTGGATGATCCAGGGGTTGGCATGGTTGACTCGTGGATGCTGAGACACCCATTCCACCTCCCGCCCCCCCATGGGTGGCCACACCTCCCTGCCCTTCAATTTCCCCCTCTCCCCAACCGATGACAGGTACCCCGACTGGGATTGTCCCCCCCCCCCCCCCCTGGGAATTCCCCCATTCTCCACTGAGCACCGGGGCAGCAGCCTCAGTGACCCTGGGTTCATTGCCTGGGAGCGGAGATAGCTACTCACCTCCTCGGGTCCCCGCAACAACCATTCAGCCAGCTTCACTTTTTAAAAAGGTGTATGAATCGACGCCCGCGTGACTACTTGCTAGGGAGGCAGTTAGATCACATGAGGGCGTTAGATAGGGGTTCGCTCCGATTAATTGTATGGAGGTTGGCTTTAAGTGGTGATTATTGGTTTCTCGTCACGCTACGGCGGGATCCTGATTTTTGCCAATGGGAGCGGCCCTGTTAGATCACAAACCAATTGGTGCCCGGCGCTGTTCTCATTTTTGGCCTCTCCCACAATCTAACGGCCTCGTCGTGCTCTCGCTTAAGTGCAACGCAGCCATTAAATCCCTCCCATAGTCATTTTTTGGGGAACTCGTGCCCGGAATCTTCAGATTTCTGAATGTCTGTGTGGTTCTTGTGACTTTTCTGGTTTTCAATTCAAAATTATTAGTCAGCTCAGGAATCTAAAGAAGTGATTTCAACCCAACCAGCCTGGCGGAGATAGGAAACCTGGGATGGGGTCTACTGGTGTTGCTCGTTCTGGGTGAGTGTGCTTTACACTCAATTTGGCTCTGTTTTATTGCTTGGCTCTAGAGTCGCCAGGTATTGTTAAGATACCGCCACAAGTTTCAAGTTCAGACCAATAACTCAATACACCAGTTACTAAGTTCAAACAAGACACGTTTATTATAATACAGTTATCTACTACTTATGCATATAAAACTACAAGACTAGGCTAATCCTACCACTAACAGGCCAATACTTATCTGGAATAAGGGAACTGCCAGATCAGGGAACAATGGCCTCTTGCTTTGTCCTGGATCCGCAGGCTTCCAGTCGGTGTGGACTAAAGGGGTCAGGAGTGTCTACTCTCATAGCGTGCGTTGTATGACACTTACTTGATGGCAGCTGCTGTTGGCCAGGCCTCTGCTTCTCAAGGTTCTTTGAGAGCTGCTAAGATGTTCTGCTGGGAGGGCCGGCTAAGAACGCTGGTCAAGAGAAGCGCTGGGAGGCTGGTCAAGAGGATGAATCAGTCCTGGGACCTGACTTTTATAGGTCCCAGGGGCTTCGCATCCTTCTGGGCGGACCCTCTATAAACCTGCCATCGATTGGGTCTCTTCCCAATCGATTGATTTGAATTTCCCCAATAACGGGGCGGTTCCTCGATCACCGGGCGGTTCCTTAGACCTTATTAGTGTCCTTTGTCTTAGACTCCACTGGCGCCGGAATGTCTGACCTTCCATAGAATTTTAAACTGTTGTGTCCATTGTACCTGGGAATCACCGTGAATCGCTTCATTAATATGCGCAGCTCGTTAGTTACAATTCTGTCGGGTTTCTGAGGCAGCTAGAATACAGGGGATTCTGCAGACTGCTTGTTTCTTTGCCAATGTCCATTTTACCCTGTAATCTTTGCGTTCTTCCATTTTGTGTGAGGAATTGGCACCCGAAAAGCAGCACTTTTTAGAAAGGCTGCATATTAGAGTGAGCCAGCTGGTCTCACTCTAATATGTGTTCCCAAGATCTAACCAATGCGTGGGATCTAACCCCCTCGCTGGAAAGAACACTGCCAGGCTGGCAGTGCCAAGGTGCCAAGTTGGCATTTTTTGAGGGATGGGATTGGGCCGAGGGTGCCCTATGTGGGTGTGACGTGGTCCCGGGGACCCCCTTATAGTGGTTTGGGGCTTGGGGATTGGGTTCGGGGGCCTGAGAGATCGGGACGCCATTTACTGAGGATTTCCGGCGAGTGGGCCTCCTTAGTGCAAAAAATGGAGCTAAGCGCGGCCCTGTCAGGGGTTCCCCGCTGAGGCCCCTGATCTACTCGGAAGGGCGTTAGATAGCGGGGTATTTCTCGGTGCTCAGAGCGCTGGGAAACACCTGAACAATCGAGCGCTGTACGGGACTCTGTCCCCATTTGGGTAGATTTTTCCCTTGGCTTTACGTTCTGCTGCTTATCGTCTTGTTTTAGTCACTTAGTCAGAGCTAGGTGATGAGCTCATGAATGCATACAAATCAGCGAGCTATTATATCATTAGAACTCCATTGTCATTTAACTGAAAATCATGTATGTCCCAGTCAGCTCTCAATGCACCAGTAAAATCTCACAGGACTGGTCGTTCAGAAACACTGGAGTTTGTAATGAAAGGAGAGCTGAACTACAGATAATTAGATAGCAGGATTCATGTGCCATTTGCTCTTTGGATTGTCAGATCAGTTTTTAGCCCTAAAATTGATTCTTTCTGAAATATTTTGTCTTGTGGTATTTACTTTCAGTACGATCTGCCTCTCTTGGGTCCAAAAAGAGGGGAATAGAACCACAGCAATTGTCACAGTACCTGGCACAAGCTAGTCAGCTGAGCCTATGAGAAGACAGCAGGCTAGGGGGCTGTTTATATGAGCACTGTGGATATGTGAGCCAAGAGTCAGTTTCAGAATGAATCTGAAGGGCTATGCATCCGCAAGCTGCCCATCTTTAGGAAGCTGGCTGCAACAAAGTCTTTGCCAGCTGTACCAGTGGATTGTGCTTTGCCAGTAGCTGTCAATGTTATCCGAGCCCCTCTTTGCCACTGGTTCCTTCCAGTTTGCTGCTGGGAATTCTGCACCTCATAGTTTGCAGTAAATAGCTGCATTAATTCAGTAAGACACCAATGCCTTATTTCCCAGGCTAACTGGTACTCTGTTACTGTTATTATTATTATAATTATTATTATAAATTATTATTATTACTGATGTCTGCAATTCAAAGGAAAAAGCTCAAGGATTTGCATAAGTGACTGATTTTTCTTCAGTACAGGGTGCCCTTAATTATACATGTGTTGCCATAATACATCGGAATGCCAGCCAGCAGCATATGCAAGTGGAAAGAGTTCCTCAATTAATGTGCAGTTCATGACTGACCATATAAACAAGACAATGAAATTTAATGCAAGATGTACTGGCAGCTGTCGCTGTGTTTTTATCTTGCGACACTCAGCACCCCAATATTCAATCCAGTTATAATCAAAGCAAATGGATCATCGGGATCAGAATTGTGCACACTATAAGGCCCCTCAAAGTGAAGTACAGGGTTATTGAAAGTTCTACGGTGCTCCTCAAAGATTCTCCCTCATATGTTATGCTTTATCCTACGAAACCTTGTCATACAGAGAGTTGCAGCAGCATTTCTCATGGGAGAAGAAATCACGGGTGAAGGCAATAAAACAAAAAAACCAGAGGGTCACCGTAACATCTTGCAGCAAGTGACATGAGGGATTGATTAATGCACCATGACTCCAGTGACCTGTTTCTTTCTCTGGCCTGAGAACTTCCACAAAGCTCCTTTACATTAACAGCCTTGTAACTCCCTTAATCCTACATTAATGAAAGTTGTCAGACTGCTTGTCCGACATTGATTACTCAGGAACACAAGAATTAGGAGCAGGAGTAAGCGATTCATACCCCTGAGCCTGTTCCACCTGTTGACAGCTTTGACAAAGAGTAATCGGACTCGAAACATTAGCTCTTTTCTCTCCCTACAGATGCTGCCAGACCTGCTGAGATTTTCCAGCATTTTCTCTTTCGTTTCAGATTCCAGCAACCACTGTAATTTGCTTTTAAACAGCAATGGGATATTGACCAGATAATGGTTTTTCTTGTTAGGTCAATGGGTCCACTCCCCTGCTCTTCCGAAAATAATACAACCTCAGAGGGTATACTTTTAAGAGAGTTTAATGTCCCATTTGAAAGATGGTACCTGCAACAGGGCATCATTCCCTCCACAGAGTGTTAACTTTTTTGTGCACAAGTCCTGGAGTGGGACTTGAGAACACAGAACCTTCTGACTGAGAGGCAAGAATGCTACCAACTGACAGTATTGACTTTGGATTGAACTTAAGCTTGGAACATGATTAAAATTTATGCCACTGTCCTGTCTATGTCTCAGGACCACTATTTGTCAATTATAAGCAGGTACCTCTCTGGGCCACCTATTTGAAGGCCCCCAACAAAATTGCCATTGGGCAGATCAGGAGCATGAGTGGGGTGAAAATCAGCCCGACAACCTGCAGAGACTGATGTCCAGTCCTTGCCAGTGGAGGCCCTGAAAACAAGGAAAAAGGAGGAAAATTCAGAATAAAAGACGAGAGATCAATACAATAAAAGAGCAGAGAACTATGATGAAGGATATGAAAAGAAAACAAAATTCACGAGTGAGAGACTTTGGTTAACACTTTTATGTAAGTAAATATGCAGAGGGCACAAGCTGAAAGTTTTTGAAGGAAACATAGTCTTAAAACAGTTAGGAACTACTGAATCAGTCAGTTTTATTTATCTATTAATAATCGCTCAATTAGTTTGGGCAAAAGTGTTTGGAACATGTTTGTAGATAGACGAGTCTACATTTTTGTTGCTTGGGTTTGTTCAATGTGACACTACTTCAATTGAGTTTTACTGGGGGTATAAAGAACTCCAATCTGACGTAAAGTCAAATTTAATCTGATGTAAAGTCAAATTTAATAGGCTAATTGCCTATTTAATGAAAATGAAATGAAAATCGCTTATTGTCACGAGTAGGCTTCAATAAAGTTACTGTGAAAAGCCCCTAGTCGCCACATTCCGGCGCCTGTCCGGGGAGGCTGGTACGGGAATCGAACCGTGCTGCTGGCCTGCTTGGTCTGCTTTAAAAGCCAGCGATTTAGCCTTGTGAGCTAAACCAGCCCCTAATGACCTGCAGACTTTAAAAACTTTAATGTTAGGAAACAGCTGATACTCCATCGAGCTCTATTCTAATAGTCGCTTGTATAATCAGCCAGTCTGCAAAGCTTCGCACATGCAAGCTAGCAGTATAATTCAACCGCGCAACACTGCACGATATAGAAAAATAACTGGAGTATATGCACCTCCAAATATGCAACAATATAATTCAGTATTAACAAATACTGTTAAATAAGTTAGTTGCCTCATCTTTAACTGACTCAGTGGCTGGAAAATTGCAGGCAATTTTCTGATTAACCTCCTGATGCATGTGATCTCAGAAAATTTACCTCTAAATCTCTTTTTACCCATTTGTACAATTTGTTAGTTAAAATTTTATTATATTTGCAATATCGAGCGACAGCATTTTCTTTACACAGGACTCGAGAAACTCCCTTGCATGCTTGAACTATCCAAAGACCTCAGCCCCAAAGGAAAAGGAATCCACTATTGTGTACCGACTGAATAGCCCTATGAAAACTAAAAACACATAGAAGTTGTATTTCAGCAGTTCATGAAAGCCTTGTGCACCACTCTTCCAGTTTGGAAATACATACAAAAGCCTGCCTTTTAAAAAAATATATTTTTATTCTCCTCCTTTTTCACATTTTCTCCCAAATTTACACCCAACAATAAACAATAATCAGTAACGAATGTAATGTCAATCCCCATATCAATAACAACGATCCCATCCTCCCACCAAACCCCAAATATTAGCCCGCATGGTCACACAAACAAATGACAAAAAGGAATCAGGAATCACCCATAGTCACCATTAACACATAAAGTCCATCTCCCCCCCAACCCCTCGCAGCTCCCTCCCCACCTAATGTTCAATGTTCGAAGGACAGCACGGTAGCACAAGTGGATAGCACTGTGGCTTCACAACACCAGGGTCCCAGGTTTGATTCCCCGCTGGGTCACTGTCTGTGAGAAGTCTGCACATTCTCCCCGTGTCTGCGTGGGTTTCCTCCGGGTGCTCCGGTTTCCTCCCACAGTCCAAAGACATGCAGGTTAGGTGGATTGGTCATGATAAATTGCCCTTAGTGACCAAAAAGGTTAGGAGGGGTTATCGGGGTTACGGGGATAGGGTGGAAGTGAGGG
Source organism: Scyliorhinus canicula (assembly GCF_902713615.1). Classification (NCBI taxonomy): domain Eukaryota; kingdom Metazoa; phylum Chordata; class Chondrichthyes; order Carcharhiniformes; family Scyliorhinidae; genus Scyliorhinus; species Scyliorhinus canicula. The sequence goes on along the minus strand of NC_052148.1, from coordinate 175,142,270 downwards.
CTTAAGTGGGTTGGTGCAGACTCGATGGGCCGATTGGCCTCTTTCTGCACTGTATGTTCTATGTAGTCCAATTCTCGAAAGTGCATGATGAATAACGCCCATGAATTGTAGAACCCCTCCATCCTTCCCCTCAGTTCAAATTTGACCTTTTCAAGCATCAAGAATTCCAGTAGGTCCCCCCCCGCAACACCAGGGTACAGTGTGGAGAAATTGTTCTCCATCCTATCAGGATCCGCCTTCGGGCGATCAATGAGGCGAAGGCCACAACATCTGCCTCCACGCCCGTTTCCAACCCCGGCTAGTCCAACACCCCGAATATGGCTTCCCGAGGGCCCGGGTCCAGTTTTGCGTGCAGCACTTTAGAAATTACCCTAAAACCTCCTTCCAGTAATCCTCCAGCTTTGGACAGGCCCAAAACATATGAACGTAGTTTGCGCCCTCCCCCCCCACCCTCCCGCAATGTTCACACACATCTTCTACCTCCTGAAAGAGCGCCTCATCCTCGCCCTTGTAAGGTGTGCTCGATATGCCACCTTCAGCTGTATCAGCCCCAACCTCGCACACAAGGAGGAGGCGTTCACCCTCCGGAGCACCTCACACCAGAATCCCTCCCCCATGCCCTCTCCCAACTCTTCCTTCCACTTTGCTTTGATCCCTTCCAGCGGCACCTTTTCCTCCTCCAAAATAGCCCTGTAAACCGCTGATACTACCCCCTTCTCCAGTCCCCCGTCACAGCACCTCCTTCAGCAATGTGGAAGCCAGCTCTGTATCTTCTTTCTCGCAAAGTCTCGAATCTGCACGCATCAAAATATTTCCCCTTGATCCAGCCCATACTTCGCTCCCAGCTCCTTCAATCCCGCAAACCGACCCCCAAGAAACAAATCTTTTAGTGTCTTATTTCCTTTCTCGTCCCATCTCCGAAAATTTTCATCCCACTTCCCTGGCTCAAATCTATGGTTCCCCCGAATCGGCATTTTCCTTGACCCTGCCCCCAACCCAAAGTGCTGGCAAAACCGCTTCCAAATTCTCAGCAAAGCTAATACTAGCGGACTCTCTGAGTATCTCCCCGGGGCTGTCGGGAGCGGCGCTGTCGCTAGCGCCTTCAATCCCGATCCCTTACCCAAACTTCCCTCCATTCTGACCCATTGGGAGTCAACTCCTCTGACCCAGGTCTGTATCTTCTCCACATTCCCCGCCCAGTAATAATAGATCAGGTCGAAAGACCCAAACCCCATGTCTGCCTTCCTCTCTGTAGTAAACCTTTGTAATTCTGGCCACCTTCCCTCCCCATATGAATGAGGAAACTATCCCTTCAATCTCTCTAAAAAATGCCATTGGCAGGAAAAACGGCAGGCATTGAAAAATAAACAGGCATCACGGCAGCACATTCATTTTAACCGCATATATCCAACCCGCCAGTGACAGAGGGAGACCATCCCACCTTGACAGATCAGCTTGCACCCTCCCCACCAAACTAGAAATGTTGTACCTACGGAGACGCCCCCCCCCCCCACAATATTCAAAAGCCTTTCTGACGTTAAAAAAAACACAGTTGCTTCAGAGATAGACATAAGGAAAAAGGTGAATCAGGAAGTTGCAGATTAGCTTTATCAGTTAAATGGATTTTAAAAGGACCCTAAAGGAGGATAGAATAGGTTTTGGAAGAAAATCCCACAGAGTCGGACCCAGCTGACTGACAGCTCAGCCAGCAATTGTTCGATGAATGGAGAGTAATGAACAAAGTGCCAATGTCAATGGAATGGAGTGGCCGGTGACAATCTTGGGAATGGAGGAAATTGTGAATACAAAATAGCCCCAGGGGCTGTTTAGCACAGGGCTAAATCGCTGGCTTTGAAAGCAGACCAAGGCAGGCCAGCAGCAAGGTTCAATTCCCGTACCAGCCTCGATAGGCTAAGATTTGTGGCATCTTGGGACATATACTTGGGAAATTATATTTAATGGTGAATTTGGTACACTAGTCTTTACAAAACAGAAAATTATGAATTTTTATCTCAACAGAATTGCCTCACCGGTTTAATGACTAAGTCATGTGCTCAGTGGCACACAATATACCTTGGTTTGTGTTCCTTGCCACAGAAGCTTTACAGTGTAGAAGGATGCCATTCGGCCTATCAAGTCTGCTTGGCTCCTTGAACGAGCATTTTACCTAATCCCATTCCCTTGCCTTATTCCCGTAACCCTGCATTACTCTTTCTTTTGAGATAGCATCCAATTCCCTTTTGAATACCTCGATCGAACCTGTTTCCACCGCTCTTTCATGAAATTCGTTTCAGACTCCAACCACCCTCTCGGTGTTAAAAAAAATTCTTCACATCACTTTCAACTTCTTTTGCCCATTATTTTCAATCTGTGCCTTCTAATTTTTGAGGTTGAACTTAATATTGGCCGGGCAGCTGCGCGCCCAACTCGGACGTCCGTGAGCTAGCGCTTGATGACATGGGGCGTGCATCTGATATCATTGAGCCCTCATGCGATATCTTACGGTCACAGGCGCAAATCAGACACATGCCCGCTGACAATTGTAAATGTAATTGAGGGGATTAGAACCCCAATTGACCCAAATTTCACATTGTCCGTACGATTCATCAAAGAAGGATGAAGGGATTGATTAAGAAGGAGAAAGTACAGTACAAAAGGAACCTTGCAGGGAACATAAAGACTGACACAAAAAGTTTCTATAGATATGTGAAGAAAAAGAGATTAGTAAAGAGAAATGTAGCCCCCCCCCCTACAGACAGAAATAGGGGAATGCATAATAAGGGGCAAAGGAATGGCTGAGAAATCGAATACATACTTGGTTCTGTCTTCACAAAAGAGGGCATAAATCAGATACCAGAAATGCTGGAAAATGAAAGGTTTAATGAGAGGGAAGAACTTAGGGAGATCAACATTAGTAGGGAAATGATGCTGGGAAAATTGATGGGATTGAAGGCGGATAAATCCCCAGGAGAATCTGCATCCCAGAGTGCTTAAGGACGTGGCTCTGGAAATAGTGGATGCATTGGTGGTAATCTTCAGGTATTCTATAGACTCTGGAACTGTCCCTGTAGATTGGAGGGGAGGTCACGTCACTCAGACATTCAAAAAGAGAGGTAGAGGGAAAGCCGGGAATTATAGACCAGTAAGCCTAACATCGGTAGTGGGGAAAATGCTTGAATCTATTATCAAGGACTTTATAGCGGAACATTTAGAAAGCAGTGGCAGGATCAGTCCGAGTCAGCATGGATTTATGAAGGGAAAATCATGCTTGCCAAATCTGTTAGAATTCTTTGAAGAAGTAATCAGTACAGTTGACAAGGGGGAGCCAGTCGATGTGGTATATTTGGATTTTCAGAAGGTGTTTGACAAAGTCCTGCATAAGAGATTATTGTGTAAAATTAAAGCGTATGGGATTGGGGAAAATTTATTGAGGTGGATAGAAAACTGTTTGGCAGAGAGGAAACAAAGTGTAGGGATTAATGGATCCTTTTCAAATTGGCAGGCAGGAACTAGTGGGGTACCACAGGGATTGGTGCTGGGACCCCAGCTATTCACAATCTAAATTAATGATTTGGATGAGGGAAAAAAATGTAACATCTCAAAGTTTGCAGATGATACCAAGTTAGGTGGGAGGGTGAATTGTGACGGGAATGCAGGGATCCTACAGCAAGATCTGGGCAGGTTGGGCGAGTGGGCAAATCAATGGTAGGTGCAGTATAATTTTGGTATATGTGAGGTTATTCACTTTGGAAGCAAAAACAGGAAGACAGATTACTACCTGAATGGTTATAAATTGGGAGAGGGGAGTGTGCAACGGGACCTGGGTGTCCTTGTGCACCAGTCGCTGAAGGTAAGCATGCAGGTGCAGCAGGCGGTAACGAAGGCTAATGGTATGTTGGCCTTCATTGCGACAGGCTTCGAGTATAGAAGCAGGGATGTGCTGCTGCAATTATACAGGGCCTTGGTGAAGCCACACCTGGAGTATTATGTGCAGTTTTGGTCTCCTCCTCTGAGGAAGGATGTTCTTGCTCTCGAGGGAGTGCAGCGAAGGTTTACCAGACTGATTCCAGGGATGGCGGGACTGTCATATGAGGAGAGATTGACTAGGTTGGGATTGTTCTCGCTGGAGTTCAGAAGAATGAGGGGGGATATTATAGAGACTTATAAAATTTTAATGAGACTTGACAGGGTAGATGCAGGAAAGATGTTACCAATGATAGGTGTGTCCAGAACCAGGGGTCACAGTCTTGAGGATTTAGGGTAAACCATTTCGGACAGAGGTAAGGAGACATTTCTTCACACAAGAATGGTGAGCTTGTGGAATTCATTACCACAGGAAGTAGTTGATGCTAAAACGTTGAATATATTCAAGAGGTGGTTAGATATAGCACTTGGGGAGAATAGGATCAAAGGCTATGGGGAGAAATCAGGATTAGGCTATTGAGTTAGATGATCAGCCATGATCGTGATGAATGATGGAGCAGGCTCGAAGGACCAAAAGGCCTCCTCCTGCGATCTTGTACGTATCTATGTATTTTAAGCTCTTTCCATGGGCAACACGACCAGGCGGACCAGACAGCATTTATCTTTTTTCATTCATGTGCGGGATAAAAGTCCCCTGCAGCAAAAGCTGACTATGGAGTTAAGACATTTGTCGGGGTGAGGTGAGTTAGTGGTCTGGAGTGTTGATTGAGTGTTCCATGTGTTGGGTACATCAGAGTGTGGAGCCGAAATTAGATTTTTGCTAGCTGGCATCAGAGGTCTGGTCCCTCTGTCACCCTTTGCTCATGGGGGAGCCCCGTTTGCCACCCTGCTGATGGGTATTGAATACTCGACAAGGAGCACCTGTTCCTCTCAGGAGGCGAGGGAACAAAGTTGACGAGGCCTGTTTCTCATTTGTAACCTGTTGGGCAGATGTCCTGGCACAGGATGACCAAGACCATCAAAGAGGGCAAGGAGACTGCCCCTATAGAGGACACCACTACTCAGCACCCAGGGTGCAGGCAGCTGTCAAACTACCTTGACATGATCGACGTCCAGTGCCGCAGGAGGCTCCGGCTTTCAAGGGAAGCCATGACAAGCAACTCCCAAATGATTGGGCCTGAGATAGCCTTCAATTGTATGGAAGGCCACCCAGTGCCTGTGACTCAGAAGGTTACGGTGGCATTAACATTTATGCCTCTGGATCTTTCCAGGGTGCTGTGGTGTTTCACAGTCAGCTGCACACTGCTGCGTCAAGCATGTGAGCAGTTTCATTTGTTTCAGGACGGACCAGGTCAACCAGGCTGAGCGGGCAAGAGGATTCACAATCGTTGCAGGGTTCCCCCGCATCCAGAGTGCCATTAATTATATCCATGTGGCCATCAAGGCACCACCTGGCCAGCCGGGAGCCTTTGTGAACAGAAATGTGTTTCACTCAATGAACTTTCAGATTCTGTGTGACCACGAGACCCAGATTCTGCAGGCCTGGGCAAGGTACCAGGGCAGCTTGCATGATGCCTACATTGTTTGGCACTTTTAGGTGCCCAGGCTCTTCTCATCGGCTTGTCGAGATGGATGGTTGATTGGTGACAAGGGTTACCCACCGAAAATGTGGCTGATGACACCAAGGACAGACGCTGAGGACAGATACAACCACTGCCATGTATCCACAAGGGTGATGTTGGAGAGGGCCATTGGGCTGCTGAAGATAATGTTCAGATGCCTCAAGTGATCCAGGGGTGTCTGCAGTACCCGCTTGAAAGGGATTATTATTTGAATGATAAAATATTAAAACATGCTTCTGTGCAGAGTGACCTGGATGTGCTAGTGCATGAGTCGCAAAACGTTGGTTTGCAGGTGCAACAGGTGATTAAGAAGGCAAATGGAGTTTTGTCCTTCATTGATAGAGGGATGCAGTTTAGACTAGGGAGTTTATGCTGCAATTGTATAAGGTGTTAGTGAGGTCACACCTGGAGTATTGTGTTCAGTTTTGGTCTCCTTACCTGAGAAAGGACGTACTGGTGCTGGCGGGTGTGCAGAGGAGATTCATGAGGTTAATCCCAGAGCTAAAGGGGTTGGATTACGAGGAGAGGTTGAGTAGACTGGAACTGTACTCATTGGAATTTAGAAGGATGCGGGGGGACCTTATAGAAACATATAAAATTATGAAGAGAATAGAGAGGATAGATAAAGGCAGGTTGTTTCCATTGGCGGGTGATAGCAGAACTAGGGGGCATAGCCTCAAAATAAGGGGAAGTAGATTTAGGAGTGAATTTAGGAGGAACTTCTTCACCCAAAGGGTTGTGAATCTATGGAATTCCTTGCCCAATTAAGCAGTTGAGGCTCCTTCATTAAATGTTTTTAAGATAAAGATAGATAGTTTTTTTGAAGAATAAAGGGATTAAGGGTTATGGTGTTTGGGCCGGAAAGTGGAGCTGAGTCCACAAAAGATCAGCCATGATCTCATTGAATGGCGGAGCAGGCTCGAGGGGCCAGATGGCCTACTCCTGCTCCTAGTTCTTGTGTTGAGCACGTGTCCCTCATTGTAGTAGTCTGCGATGCTGTTCACAATCTTGCTCTCTCCAGGGAGGGAACGTCTTGAGCACGAGGATGATGATGCAGTGGTACCTGCCATTGACGTGGACACCGACGAGGATTCTGATGCTGATGCCGGGTAGCCAGAGGGCAGGACAACACGGATACAATGCAGAACCTCCAGGGAAACCAGGGTTGTGCTGTCTCAGTGGTTCTTTAAATAGGGGCATACTCGGCCTTCCCGCAGTGCCAGTGGATAATACCGTCAACCTGACACAGAATAATATTTATAATAATCTTTATCAGTGTTACAAGTAGACTTACATTAACACTGCAATCATTCATTCCATGAGGCCACTCCAACCAAATATACCCTGGACATCTCTGATCAGGCAGTGATTATTCTAACACCAATGCAGCACAAAGGACACAAAGGAGTGTAGAATGATATTTAAGGTGATAAATTCGGAAAGATACAAAAAGAAGGTAGATCAACCTGGATCATAAAGATAACTTTTTAATTTGAACCAAATCAATAGCACCCAGTGCGGACCGCTGCTTGGGGTCTAGTGTGTCTTCAGGGTACGTTTCTGGGTGCTATGTCTAGGTGTCTCCCCCAACCCCCACCCACTCACTGACAGTGGCATTTGTGGAAGTTTGCTGACCTTGTTGCCATGTTCGCACAGATGACTTTGGCGGTTGTCCATCTGTGATGCCAGACCTACTGAGTATTTCCAGCATTTCCATTTTGATATTAGATTTCCAGCAGTATCAAAGTATTTTGCTTTTGGATGGATTTTTCAGATGTCTTTATAAGTTGAGCAATAAATGGTGAAAATCACAGCCACTTCTGGTAACATGGGAAACCTATACTAATAGGTTTCTCACAGAACAAAGGAGGAAGAGACACAAAAATGTCAGTCTCCACCCCTCGCTTACATGAATGAAGCAGATTTAGTTGAACAGTTCACTGTTTTTTTCAGCTGGTTTGGATGTTCAGTGCAGTGCAAAGACTATAATAAACCAGCATACAGAAAATCTATGAAGAATAAAAAATAATCAGCATTATTCTTCTTTGCTCAAGTTTTTATTTGACACTGAACTGATGTAAATAGTAGTTTTTGAACGGTTTATCTAGAAGTTTATTTGGGGAACAGGGAGAAGTTACTAAAATGGTGAAGTTGTGATATACTGTAAGTAGTAATAAGGTATTATTGGATTTTGCTTTATTTCACTGACCCACAGAAGCTTTCTTATTAATTTCTATAAAATTGACAGTTGTCAAATTGGCTTTTTTCCATCTGTCTTTTTTCATTTTGTAAAATACCTTTCTTTTAATTAAAGATGACTTTTTTCCTAGTGGTTATAATGTACATGATGTAAGTTAAATGCCTTAATTAGTGCATCAGTTAGGAGGAAAAACTATTTATCATAATAAACACAGCAATATATATACTTGTGAAACTTTACTTTACATTTTTATCTTACTCTTTCAAGTTTGAAAATTGTAAGCAAACAAAATATGTGAAACTAATAAGAATCATTTTTATTTGATCACAGCCATGTCAGAAAATGGTGCTAGAGTCAAGGATACATTGCTAGTTTCCTCCCCGTTAGATTTTGCTTTTCTAGATAATTCTGAATAAAATTTATAAATTTGCTGACAGATTCTAGACTTGCCAGTCCTGATATTGGAATGAAACTATCTTCAGTTCAAATGTTCGACAGATCCTGCAACTATTTTAAGTTCTGAAATTATAGTGTTGTAAAATCAGACGTTTTTTCATTGTTAGCATAGCTTTTTTAGGCATTTTGGTGGAATGCGATTTATTGCTGTTCAATATTGAAAACATTTTATCTGCCAAAAAGCATGTTGGTTTGGAATTTGCAGCACATGATGATCGAATGGCGTCAAACATTCTTTGAACTTTGTCATCTCACAGACGTTATATGGATTTTACACCAGAACTTATGGTGATTCAAAATCTGTTTCAATGTGGTGCCATCTACAGGGGATCCAGAACCTGTATGAATAAAGCAAGCCAATAGGTATCTCCTAACCCAATCAAATTGAAGAATTCTTATTGAGGTGTTCATAGTCTGAAGCTGGTAGTGTCAGTTAGGATGAAATGAAAATTGCTTATTGTCACAAGGAGGCTTCAAATGAAGTTACTGTGAAAAGCCCTGAGTTGCCACATTCCGGCGCCTGTTCGGGGAGGCTGGTACAGGAATTGTACAAGCCAGCTATTTAGCCCAGCTATTGTGCTAAATCAGTTCCTCACCAACAGGATAGTTAATTCAATGCAAAATTAAATGTAAAAAGAGAAATAGAGGGGAAAAAATAAGATCAAGAGGCAGAGAGATAAAAGAGACAGAAAGAAAAGGTTGAGATAAATAATTCTTTATTACTTTAAATATCCAACAATAATTAAAATCTGAAGGAATTAGGCTCTGCATTTATAAAAGTACATTTCCTGCACCAGAGAGGTTGTTTGAAAGTAATTAAGATTTATCACACCATTAAAAATTTACTTACAGCAGAATGGGCACACCCTAATCTTTTTGGGGGTGTTAAGTGGATAACTATCATGTGAGTGCCACAATTTCACACAATTCTCTGTGTTTCAATTCTAATTCGTGATTCTCCCGATCGGAGACTAAGTTCACTTCCAGCGGGAAAACCAAGGTCTTGCTGGTACTAGGGCGACACCGACATGCCATTCAATGGCACTTTGAACATTTTTAACCCTCAATCAGGATTTCAGTGCCATTTAGTGGCACATCGGGGTTTTTGCTGGACCTGAGAGGGGCGAGACCTAATCTTTCTGGTCCAGGTCCTCATAGATCTCGGCACATATTTTAAAGGCTGTTCCAATCTCAGAATGCTGCTGTAGATAAACCCCCCATCCCGGATTGCTCCCAAGCTGCCCCTCCCCCCAATCGCTGGCATCGGCCACCCTCAGTTTCCACTTCACACCCCTCCACCCCCTTCAGCCCCTCCTCATTCCCCACAGACCACCCTTCAGCCCCCCCCCCTAATCTCTCCCCTTCAGATACCACCCCTTCGCAGTGCCAACCTGGAACCTTGCAGTTCAACGGGTGGCATGGGGCGAGTATTCTCCCTGCAATTGCTTCCAGGGTGCCAATGGGGGTCCTTCATGGGAGGTTGGAGTAATGGGAGATTGTGTGGGGCTGGAGAGGCTCAGGCCTGGGTTCTTTCCTGGATGGGGGTCCATTGGTTGCTCTTCCCATTTGCAGCCTTATATACCTTTAAAAGGTCTGTCAGTATATCAAAAATACAGTTCTGTGATAATAAAATGAAAGTGTTCCCATCTGTACTCCTAAACCATTTTAACAGTCTGTCAATATGCCAAATTCAAAGATCTGTGAGAGAAAGGCAAAATGTTTCCCTTTAATGTGGTGGAAATCTTTGAAGTGATTCCATTGTCCTTGATCTTTTTTCAAGCCCATTTGTATGCTTAGACATCTAAAAGCTTTGAACTGGATTGCTTGCATTCAATTTCAAGGATCATTGTCTTTTACAAGCTTTCTGATTGACAGTTTCAAAGGGAGGATTAAGATTGTTTATCTATATAGCTCTGCAGGAGTCCATGTTTATCTATGTAGCTCTGCAGGGATCCATTAAGTCAGAAGAGCAGCTGTTTTTTTAAACCACACTTTAAAAAAAAAATAAACTGTCTCTTTGATCTCAGCTCCTGGAAGCTCTTGAGAACAAAGAGACAGCCTCATAAAAAAATTGCAGGCTGGGAGTCTCGCAATGGGTGTGAAACCTGTTTTTGGCCTGACGATTGATTGACCGAGACATTGGAATTCCCTCTGCTGGTAGAGGACCCTGGTGAATCCCGGCCCGAGTCTCTCAGAGGCATACTATTATAATGTGTCTTCTGGAGGTTCAGGGTAACTCAGACAGCAATCTTCTGATTTAACTATGCATGTGCAGTTGCTGGAAGTTGCTGTCGTATTTACTCTTGAGTAATGGTGAACACAAGTGTAATTTTTACAATCAAATCTGGGCCATGGACTTGTATCTAATAATTTCCTTTAGGTTGCAAAGGGTTAAAGTAGTGTATTTCAGCAGTCACTTGGATTTCTTGGAAATTTGCGGATGTTTTTCTCTAATCCTCAGATTCTAGTTTATATTAGTTGATTTAGGGAAACCATTTACCTGAATTACGTTTGACATATATGCAAGTGTAAAATTCTAGTCTAATGACTGAGACTAAATTATGATTTTGTTAAAATATGTTTGCATTTATGTGTTCTTAGCATAAAATTTGTGGGAAGCACAGTTGAAGGGATGGTCATTGGCAAAGGTACAATACAGTTACACCCTTAACCAGCCTGTTTTACAAACAGATATTATTGCATACCAGTTTTTCTGTTGAGAGCATTTTGTACTCTAGTTTTAAATTTCCAAACTAGCTCAGCTTTGAATCTTAGAAAACAATAATTTCTGCATGATCACAGTATTATGTTCCCCTGAATTTAAGAATGAAAATGTAACTTGGCAGCCAGCTTTGTTTCAGTGGTGTAAATTACTTCAAGCTTGCTTTGGGTTTACATTTAGTTGCTCATCTTATTTTTTTGTTTTTATTAATTTTCACATTTCCAAAAATATTAATGTTAGAAATGTAACACGCACCATTGGGAAGAATAGTGTTCCTTGATATCCATAGCAAACGTGTCAGCAAAATGCATTTGTCTGCTATTGGAGTTGAAGCAATTTCATACAGATAAATTAACTTGTTTGTTATTAATGTTGCACTGTTGATTGTACTTGAGTAATTTTGTGACAATAACCTTTAAAATTATATTCGACTATACGTCTATTTTAGCAACCATAAACATGTATATTCACATATATTAGACATGTGCGTATTTCCATCTATATTTAATTAAATCTTTGTGGCTGCAGAATTTGGCTCTGCAGCACCGATAGAATGGGCACTTAAGGAGCCAGAGGCCCCAGGAATGGCAAGCACAGTGCTTCCGGCCACTTCCAGAATGGTGCTTTGCACCACATGCTTGAAAAGGTGGCAGCAGGGCATGTTATATGCGCACCGAAAACTTTTGACAGTGGGGAGATTGTGGTGTCAAACAGTCTCTATGGCCAATTTGATGCACGTTCTGCAAACTGGGACTGTACAGGCCCAGTTAACGCCCTCTCCTAATCACTCACAGCTGTACATGCATTCAGCTACATGAGCAAGTGCTGCCTCCCTGTTTTCACCAGAGTTATTTAAAGGGCCAGCCCCCATCCAACTTGCAAGGTGAGCCGCTTTTGAATTATTTTTTCTTTTGCAAAGTTTGAGGAAGCACTTTGATGTGTTCTTGGAGGAGTTAAGTAAGCTCAGGGAAGGTGGTAAAAGAGGGGGAGAGGTGACATTGTTAGTCAAGGACAGTATTACGGTGGCAGAAAGGACGTTTGATGAGGACTCGTCTACTGAGGTAGTATGGTCTGAGGTTAGAAACAGGAAAGGAGGGGTCACCCTGTTAGGGATTTTTTATAGGCCTCCGAAAAGTTCCAGAGATGTAGAGGAAAGGATTGAAAAGATGATTCTGGATAGGAGCGAAAGTAACAGGGTAGTTGTTATGGGGGACTTTAACTTTCCAAATATTGACTGGAAACGCTATAGATCGAGTCCTTTAGATGGGCCCTTCTTTGTCCAATGTTTTTGCAGGAGGGTTTCCTGACACAGTATGTAGATAGGCCAACAAGAGGCGATGCCGTGTTGGATTTGGTACTGGGTAATGAAGCAGGACAGGTGCTAGATTTGGAGGTAGGTGAGCACTTTGGTGATAGTGACCATAATTCAATTACGTTTACTTTAGCGATGGAAAGGGATAGGTATGTACCGCAGGGCAAGAGTTATAGCTGGGGGAAAGGCAATTATGATGCAATGAGGCAAGACTTAGGATGCATAGGATGGGGAAGGAAACTGCAGGGGATGGGCACAATTGAAATGTGGAGCTCGTTCAAGGAACAGCTACTGCGTGTCCTTGATAAGTATGTACATGTCAGGCAGGGAGGAAGTGGTCGAGTGAGAGAACTGTGGTTTACTAAAGTAGTTGAATCACTTGTCAAGAGGAAGAAGGAGGCTAATGTAAAGATGAGACGTGAAGGTTCAGTTAGGGCGCTCGAGAGTTACAAGTTAGCTAGGAAGGACTTAAAAAGAGAGCTAAGAAGAGCCAGGAGGGGACATGAGAAGTCTTTGGCAGGTAGGATCAAGAATAACCCTAAAGCTTTATATATGTATGTCAGGAATAAAAGAATGACTAGGGTAAGAGTAGGGCCAGTCAAGGACAGTAGTGGGAAGTAGTGTGTGGAGTCCGAGGAGTTAGGAGAGGTAAATGAATATTTTTCGTCAGTATTCACGCAGGAAAAAGACAACGTTGTCGAGGAGAATACTGTTGTACAGGCTACTGGACTAGAAGGGCTTGAGGTTCATAAGGAGGAGGTGTTAGCAATTCTGGAAAGTGTGAAAATAGATAAATCCCCTGGGCCGGATGGGATTTATCCTAGGATTCTCCGGGAAGCTAGGGAGGAAATTGCTGAGCCTTTGGCTTTGATCTTTATATCGTCATTGTCGACTGGAATAGTTCTAGAAGACTGGAGGATAGCAAATGTTGACCCCTCGGGCGCGATTCTCCGCAAATGCGGAGAATCGTAAAGGCTGCCGTGAAACTGGCCGTGTTTCACGGCAGCCTCTGCGCCCCCTCCCGGGACCCGATTGTCCCCCCCGGTCGGGGCTAGCAGCCGCCCCGTGAAGAACGGCATCGCGGGCTTAGCGACCGTTGCTAAGCCCGCGCGCCAAGCTTCACGGCGGCTGACACGCACGATGACGTCAGCCGCGCATGCGGGGGTTGGACGGCTCCAACCCGCGCATGCGCGGATGACATCATCACGCATATGCGTCAAACCCGCACATGCGTGGGCCGTCATGCCCCTCAGCCGTCCCGCGGACTGATCCTGCGGGGCGGAGGAGGAACAAAGAGTGTGTGGCACCGATCGCGGGCCCATGCCACCCTTGGCACGGCCGTGGTGCGGCCGTGGTGCGGCCGTGCCAATCGGTGCCATGGTTGTCCGGGACGGCACTTTGCGGCCGTTTTCACAAACGGTGAGAGCAGGTGTGTTTGCGTTCGTGAAAACGGCCGTAAAGGCCTGGGAACTCGGCCCATCGGCCAGGGGAGAATCGCTGTTCACCGTAAAAAATGACGAGCAGCGATTCGTGTCGTGGGGCGGCCGTGGGGGGGGGGGCCGAGAATAGCGGGAGGTCGGGAAAAATGTCGGGAAGGTCCTCCCGCTATTCTCCGACCCATCGTGGGCAGCGGAGAATCGCGCCCCTTGTTCAAGAAGGGGAGTAGAGAGGGGCCATATTGTTGGAGAGGACAGCGTGAAGCAGACTGATAAGCTTGAGGAGATACTTCATGTGGATGAAGGTAAAGCAGTGGATGTAGTGTACATGGATTTTAGTAAGGCATTTGATAAGGTTCCCCATGGTAGGCTTATGCAGAAAGTAAGGAGGCATGGGATAGTGGGAAATTTGGCCAGTTGGATAACAAACTGGCTAACCGATAGAAGACAGAGAGTTGTGGTGGATGGCAAATATTCAGCCTGGAGCCCAGTTACCAGTGGCGTACCGCAGGGATCAGTTCTGGGTCCTCTGCTGTTTGTGATTTTCATTAACAACTTGGATGAGGGAGTTGAAGGGTGGGTCAGTAAATTTGCAGATGATACGAAGATTGGTGGAGTTGTGGATAGTGAGGAGGGCTGTTGTCGGCTTCAAAGAGACATAGATAGAATGCAGAGCTGGGCTGAGAAGTGGCAGATGGAGTTTAACCCTGACAAGTGTGAGGTTGTCCATTTTGGAAGGACAAATCTGAATGCGGAATACAGGGTTAATGGTAGGGTTCTTGGCAATGTGGAGGAGCAGAGAGATCTTGGGGTCTATGTTCATTGTTCTTTGAAAGTTGCCACTCAAGTGGATAGAGCTGTGAAGAAGGCCTATGGTGTGCTAGCGTTCATTAGCAGAGGGATTGAATTTAAGAGCCGTGAGGTGATGATGCAGCTGTACAAAACCTTGGTCAGGCCACATTTGGAGTACTGTGTGCAGTTCTGGTCACCTCATTTTAGGAAGGATGTGGAAGCTTTGGAAAAGGTGCAAAGGAGATTTACCAGGATGTTGCCTGGAATGGAGAGTAGGTCATACGAGGAAAGATTGAGGGTGCTAGGCCTTTTCTCATTAGAACGGAGAAGGATGAGGGGCGACTTGATAGAGGTTTATAAGATGATCAGGGGAATAGATAGAGTAGACAGTCAGAGACTTTTTCCCCGGGTGGAACACACCATTACAAGGGGACATAAATTTAAGATAAATGGTAGAAGATATAGAGGGGATGTCAGAGGTAGGTTCTTTACCCAGAGAGTAGTGGGGGCATGGAATGCACTGCCTGTGGTAGTAGTTGAGTCGGAAAATTTATGGACCTTCAAGCGGCTATTGGATAGGTACTTGGATTAGGGTAGAATAAGGGAGTGTAGGTTAACTTCTTAAGGGCAGCACGGTAGCATTGTGGATAGCACAATTGCTTCACAGCTCCAGGGTCCCAAGTTCGATTTCGACTTGGGTCACTGTCTGTGTGGAGTCTGCACATCCTCCCCGTGACTGCGTGGGTTTCCTCCGGGTACTCCGGTTTCCTCCCACAGTCCAAAGATGTGCAGGTTGGGTGGATTGGCCATGACAAATTGTCCAAAATTCTACGATTAACCTAGGACAAAGGTTCGGCGCAACATCGTGGGCCGAAGGGCCTGTTCTGTGCTGTATTTCTCTATCTCTATCTATCTAACCCCAGTAACTGTAGACCAGTGAGCCTTACTTCAGTTGTGGGCAAAGTCTTGGAAAGGTTTATAAGAGATAGGATGTATAATCATCTAGAAAGGAATAATTTGATTAGAGATAGTCAACACGGTTTTGTGAAGGGTCAGTCGTGCCTCACAAACCTTATTGAGTTCTTCGAGAAGGTGACCAAACAGGTGGACGAGGGTAAAGCAGTTGATGTGTCGTATATGGATTTCAGTAAAGCGTTTGATAAGGTTCCCCACGGTAAGCTATTGCAGAAAATACGGAGGCATGGGATTCAGGGTGACTTAGCAGTTCGGATCAGAAATTGGCTCGCTGTACAAAGACAGAGGGTGGTGGTTGATGGGAAATATTCAGCCTGGAGTTCAGTTACTAGTGGTGTACCACAAGGATCTGTTTTGGGGCCACTGCTGTTTGTCATTTTTATAAATGACGTGAGGGAGGTTGCAGAAGGATGGGTGAGTAAATTTGCAGATGACACTAAAGTCGGTGTAGTTGTGGACAGTGCGGAAGGATGTTGCAGGTTACAGAGGGACATAGATAAGCTGCAGAGCTGGACTGAGAGATGGCAAATGGAGTTTAATGCAGAAAAGTGTGAGGTGATTCATTTTGGAAGGAGTAACAGGAAGACAGAGTACTGGGCTAATGGTAAGATTCTTGGTAGTGTGGGTGAGCAGAGAGATCTCGGTGTCCATGTACATAGATCCCTGAAAGTTGCCACCCTGGTTGATAGGGTTGTTAAGAAGGCGTACGGTGGGTTAGCTTTTTTAAAATAGTTAGAGTACCCAATTCATTTTTTCCAATTAAGGGGCAATTTAGCATGTTCAATCCACCTAACCTGCACATTTTTGGGTTATGGGGGCGAAACCCATGCAAACACGGGGAGAATGTGCAAACTCCACACGGACAGTGACCCAGAGCCGGGATCGAACCTGGGACCTCGGCGCCGTGAGGCAGCAGCGCTAACCTCTACACCACCGTGCTGCCCAGGGTTAGCTTTTATTGGGAGAGGGATTGAGTTTTGGAGCCATGAGGTCATGTTGCAGCTGTCCAAAACTGGTATTGTGCGCAGTTCTGGTTGCCGCATTATGGGAAGGATGTGGAAGCATTGGAAAGGGTGCAGAGGAGATTTACCAGGATGTTGCGTGGTATGGAGGGAAGATCTTATGAGGAAAAGCTGAGGGACTTAAGGCTGTTTTCATTCGAGAGAAGAAGGTTAAGAGGTGACTTAACTGAGGCATACAAGATGATCAGAGGGTTAGATAGGGTGGACAGTGAGAGCATTTTTCCTCGGATGGTGATGGCTAGCACGAGGGGACATATCTTTAAATTGAGGGGAGATAGATATAGGACAGATGTCAGAGATAGGTTCTTTACTCAGAGAGTAGTAAGGGCGTGGAATGCCCTGCCTGCAACAGTAGTGGACTTGCCAATATTAAGGGCATTTAAATGGTCATTGGATAAAGATATGGATGATAAGGGAATAGTGTAGATGGGCTTTAGAGTGGTTTTACAGTTCGGCACAACATTGAGGGCCGAATGGCCTGTACTGTGCTGTTATGTTCTATGCTCTGAGTTTTGCTGACTTGCTAGTTTTGGAAGGGAGTATTGATGTATTGTGACAGGATTCTAGAGGAGCTGCAATTCCTCGGGACTGCAGGATTGAGAGCGGAGGATGAATAGTCAACTGGGAGTGTGAGGTTATCCACTCTGGTTGAAAGGATAGAAAACCAGACTATTTTAAAAAGGTGTGGGGTGCGATTCTCCGCCCCCCACGCCAGGTGGGAGAATAGCGGGAGGGCCTCCCGACATTTTTCACGCCCTCCCGCTATTCTCCCCCCCCCCCCCCATGCCCGACCCACGCCACGAATCGACGCTCGCCGTTTTTTACGGCGAGCGGCGATTCTCCGAGGCCGATGGGCCGAGTGGCCGGGCCTTCATGCCCTTTTCAACACGGCAGCAAACACACCTGCTCGCTGCCGTCGTGAAACGGGCGGCAGATGCCCGTTTGGGGCATCTGGGGGCCCGATTGGCACGGCCGTACCACGGTGCCAAGGGGGGCAAAGGCCCGCGATCGGTGCCCACCGATCGCAGGCCGTGCGTCCGTAACGGACACACTCTTTTCCCTCCGCCGCCCCGCAAGATCAACCCGCCACATCTTGCGGGGCAGCTGAGGGAAAAGACGCCAACTGCGCATGCGCGGGTTGGCGTTGTCCAACCTGCGCATGCACGGCCGACATCATCGGCCGCGTCAGCCGGCATGACGCTTGACGTGCGGCCTTGACGACGGTCGTCAAGGCCGTGACGCACGGGGCCGCACTCATAGCCCCGCCCGGGGGGGGGGGGGGGGGGAGGAGAATTGGCCCCGGAAGTGGGCGTGAAGGCTGCCGTGGGTCACGGCCTGTCCCACGGCAGCCTTTACGATTCTCCGCATTTGTGTTTTGATGATCAAGAAGATTTAAGAACAAAGAAAAGTACAGGACAGGAACAGGCCCTTCGGCCCTTGAAGCCTGCACAAACCATGCTGCCTGTCTAATCAAAAACCTTCTACGCTTCCGGGGTCCGTATCTCCCTATTCCCATCCTATTAATGTATTTGTCAAGACGCCCCATAAATGTCACATCGCATCTGCTTCCATCAGCTCCTCGGGAAACGGGTTCCAGGCACCCACTATCTTCTGTTAAAAAAAACTTCCCTTGTACATCTCCTCTAAATTTTGCCCTTGCACCTTAACATATGTCCCCTCGTAATTGACTCTTCCACCCTTGAAAAAAGCTTCTGACTATCGACTCTGTCCATGCCCCTCATAATTTTGTAGACTTCTATCAGGTCACAGCTCAACCTCCGCTGTTCCAGTGAGAACAAACCGAGTTTATCCAATCTCTCCTCATAGCTAATGTCCTCCATACCAGGCAACATCCTGGTAAACCTCTTCTGTACTCGCTCCAAACTTCCATAGCCTTCTGGTAGTGTGGCGACCAGAATTGAACACTATATTCCAAGTATAGCCTAAATAACGTTCTACACAGCTGCAGCATGACTTAACAATTTTTATACTTAATGCCCCAAGCGATGAAGGCAAGCATGCCATATGCCTTCTTGACTACCTTCTCCACCTTCTTTGCCACTTTCAGTAACCTGTGGACCTGTGCACCCAGATCCTTCTGCCTGTGAATAATCTTTAAGTTTCTGCCATTTACTGTATATTTCCCATCTGTATTAGACCTTCCAAAATGCAGTACCTCACATTTGTCTGATTAAACTCCACGGCCATCTCTCCGCCCAAGTCTCCAACCAATTTATATCACCCTGTATCCTCTGACAGTCCTCATCGCTATCCGCAATTCCACCAACCTTTGTGTCGTCTGCAAACTTACTAATCAGACCAGTTACATTTTCCTCCAAATCATTTATATATACTACGAACAGCAAAGGTCCCAGCACTGACCACTGAGGAACACCACAAGTCACAGCCTTCCATTCAGAAAAGCACCCTTCCACTGCTTCTATGACCGAGCCAGCTCTGTATCCATCTTGCCAGTTCACATCTGATCCCGTATGACTTCACCTTCTATACCAGTCTGTGGGCTTACTCATTCAAGAAACAGAAAGATAGCATGCAGGTACAACAAGCAATTAGGAAGACAAATGGCATGTTGGCCTTTATTGCTAAGGGATTAGAAAACAACAATAAATAAGTCTTGGTCCAATTGTGCAGGGCTTTGGTAGGATCACGGGCGAAATTCTCCGACCCCACGCAGGGTCGGAGAATCGGCCGGCAGCGGCGTTAATCCCGCTCCCGCAGGGTTTTTAATTCTCTGACCGGCCAAAAACTGGCGCTGTGCAAATCCCGCCGGCAGCCTCTGAAAACAGCTGGCGCCGGCGGGATTTCATTATTTTTTTGTTTCCACAATACTCCGGCCCGGAAGGGCCGAAGTCCCGCCGACGTGGCCACGGGTCACGTCGGCGAAAATCACAGTAGCTTTAAAACGGCGTCAACCATTGATGATGGCTGACGCCGTTCAGTGTCGGGGGGGGGGTTGTGGCATCGGGGGGGGGGGGTTGCGGCATCGGGGGGGGTTGCGGCATCGGGGGGGGGTTGCGGCATCGGAGGGGGGGTTGCGGCATTGGGGGGGGGTTGCTGCATCGGGGAGGGTTGCGGCATCGGGGGGGGGTTGCGGCATGGGTGGGGGGTTTGGGGGCAGCGGCGTGCAAAGAGGGGGGGGCGACGGATGCCCGGGGCCAACGCACCGTCGCCCCCCCCCTCTGTACGCCGTTGCCCCCTACCCCAACCACCCCCCCACCACCCCTACCTCCCTCCAACGCCCCTACCCCCCTCCCCACCACCCCTACCCCCCTCCCCACCACCCCTACCCCCCTCCCCACCACCCCTACCCCCCTCCAACGCCGCCCCCCCATCTCTCGCAACGCCGCAACCCCCCACCCTCAACGCCGCAACCCCCCCTCATCGCCGCAACCCCCCCCCTCAACGCCCGGTCCCCCCCCCTCAACGCCGGGTCCCCCCCCCCTCAACGCCGGTACCCACACCCCGTCCTCCTCCCTCTGAAGGCCGGTACCCACACCCCCCCTCCCTCTGAAGGCCGGTACCCACCCCCCCTCTCTCCTCCCCCCCCTTCCTTCCTCCTCCCCCCCTTCCTTCCTCCGTTAGTGGGGGGGGGGGGGGATGCGGCGTTGGAGGGGGGTAGGGGTGGTGAGGGGAGGGGGTTGGGGTAGGGGCAGCTGCGTGCAGAGGGGGGGCGACGGTGCATTGGCCCCGGGCATCTGTCGCCCCCCCTCTCTGCACGCCGCTGCCCCTACCCCAACCCCCCCTCACCACCCCTACCCCCTTCACCACCCCTACCCTCCTCCAACGCCGCCCCCCTCCAATGCCGCCCCCCTCTCTCAACTCAACGCCGCAAACCCCCCCCCCCCTCTCAACTCAACGCCACGCCGCAAACCCCCCCCCTCCTCTCAACTCAACGCCGCAAACCCCCCAACGCCGGGTCTGTCTCTCTCCTCCTCCTCCCCCCCCCCCCCCAAATGCCGGTCTGTCTCTCTCCCCCCCCCCCCCCAAAATGCCGGTCTGTCTCTCTCCTCCCCCCCCCCCCCCCCCCCCAAACGCCGGGTCTGTCTCTCTCCTCCTCCTCCCCCCCCCCCCCCCCCCCAAAAACGCCGGGTCTCACCACTTCCGCAGCTGGTGAAACTGACGCGTAGCGCGTCAGTCCGCTGTTGGCCCCTCCGGGAACGGAGAATAGCCGCCTAAAAGAAGGCCCCCGCGCCGGAGTCATCTACACCAATTTTGCTCGCCGGAAATCGGCGTTACGACGGTCTGCAGAGAATTTCGCCCTACATCTGAAGTATGCAATTTTGGTCTCCATATGTCAGGAAGGATATGCTTACATTGGAGAGCACAGCAAAGGTTGACTATATTGGTTCTGGAGAAAAGAAGATTGTATCATGAGAAGCTGAGTAAATTAGGCCTTTACTCTCTGGAGTTTGGAAGAATGAAAGTACATTTCATTGAAACATACAAGGTTCTGAAAGCACTTGACAGGTCGAAATTGAGGTTGAAATATTGTGCCTCTCCCATGACATGTTTGTTGGCGAGGGTATTTAATCAGCTGGGAGGGTGGGGATGGTTAACTCTCCACCTTCCTGCCTTTGCCCTGATTAAATTTGGGGCGGGAAGGCCTGGGGTGGGAAGGTCACACCACCACCAATTTAGTCCTGTAAGTGGACAGTTAGAATACACAAACCATGATTGTGTTCCCTGGAATTTAGACCGTTAAGGGGTGTTTTAATCAAAGGTTTTGAGATATTAGGGTGGGTGGATACGCTAATTGGAGATAAACTGTTTTCGCTGATTGGGATAGTTTCATAGAATTTACAGTGCAGAAGGAGGCCATTCGGCCCATCGAGTCTGCACCGGCTCTTGGAAAGAGCACCCTACCCAAGGTCAACACCTCCACCCTATTCCCATAACCCAGTAACCCCACCCAACACTAAGGGCAATTTTGGACACTAAGGGCAATTTATCATGGCCAACCCACCTAACCTGCACATCTTTGGACTGTGGGAGGAAACCGGAGGACCCGGAGGAAACCCACGCACACATGGGGAGGATGTGCAGACTCCGCACAGACAGTGACCCAAGCCGGAATCGAAACTGGGACCCTGGAGCTGTGAAGCATTTGTGCTATCCACAATGCTACCGTGCTGCCCCAATGACTATGACTAAATGTCATAGCCTCAAGATTAGAGTTGTACCTTTTAGAATTAAAATTAGGAAACATTTCCACATGCAAAGGATAGACGTTTGGAACTCTCTTCCGCAAACAGCAGTTTTATGATCAATTGTAAATTTTAATTCTGAGATTGATAGATTTTTGTTCTCAAAGGTATGAAAGGGATGTGGGTCAAAGGCGGGTATATGGAGTTAGGTCACAGATCAGCCAAGATCTCATTGCATCATGGAACAGGCTTGAAGTGACTAAGCAGCCAACTGCTGCTCAATGTTCCTTTTAAGCTGTATGGACTTTCGGCCACACGATTTGCAATGTATTATGTAAGGGCACGCTGAGTGCACATAAGGAACATTTGCTTCAGGAAAAGTGCATCTGGGACTGTGCAACATTCTTAAAAGAACCATGCATTGTAACAAGCTGTGCAACGCAAAGTGAAATCAAAGGGAGCATTGCTCTTGTTTGTATGTTCCTTTGACATGTATAAATAGTAAATTCCCAAAAATCCTCAGAGATTTGCTCATTAAGTTCACTTTCAGAATGATGACCACTCACACCAGTGTGTCTTGACTTATATATAAATCTACTTGTCTACTTGGCACATATATAAATCCCTGTTGATGATGGGAATTTTCAAGGCTTCAAAGATTACTTCATACACCAACATCCATGGTACATTTTGCCGCATATAATATGTCCAGATTCCTATTTAGTTCTTGGATGGAGTTTTTTTTATTCAATAAGATAGAAATCGGTTACATAAGTCACCATTTTTAACAAGTAAATTTAGCTGGTGACTCCTTCAGATTACTTTCATGGGACGGAATTCACCTTTGGCTGACGTCGAAATCGGGAAACATGATTGAGTGGAGAATCGGTTTTGACACCAAAATTGTGGTGGGCGCCAGTTTCACGCCAAATCACAATTCTCCGGTAGTGGGAGGTGGGCAGCATGGAACACCATTGCTGCAGCCTGCAAGATAGCCATGCAGCTGCGCACGCCTATAACTGCCCACTGTGAACTTAGGGCCACGGGTCATATGGGTGACCCCCCAGACCACCCCCTAGATGCCCTCTGGCCCCAGCTGATGCATCAATGGTATGGCTCCAGCGCAACCAGTGCCATTTTGTTGGCTGGGATGGCGTGTGTGGGGAGTGAAGTGTGTATAAGTGGCTGCAACTTGCCAACTTCCTGATTGTCAATCGTGAATCTGGCGAATCCTTCACCGTTTCTCATTGGAATCATTTGTGTTCCACGTGGCGCCGATGCTAGCCCCTCGACGGTCGCTGAATCGATCCAGGTGCAGCGCCAGTTTTGCTGTCGTGGAAGTCCACAAATGTGTCCTGATGCCAATGGGGCGGGATCCTCCACTTCGCCGTCAGCACACACATGCCCACAGATTTCCCGAAGACATGTAGATGCCCACAATGGGAAGCCCCATTGACCGGCTGGTGGGACTGAGGATCCCGCTGCCGACGGCGGCACGCCGCTCCAGAAAACAGGTGTGGTGGGATGGAAAATCGCGCCAGTGATCTTTTGTTTACATCAAATTGCTACCGATGTCTAAATTACCAAATCCCTTAATCATTTTGAAAGGTGAAATCCTAATTCTCCTCTTTGCTTCCCTTGTTCACCTTTTATTTGCTTCTAATGAAATGAAACTTGGCTTCAATAGCTGTAGTTCATACCTCAGTGATCCAAACCCTGGAATATCTTTTGTAGCTTCATATTTGTGAATTCTCTGAATCTTCATCCCACTGGCCCTCTGTATTTTTGTAAATACAGTCAGCCTCAGCTGGATATGAGTGCTTAATGTGTGATTTCATTAGTGCTTTATGTGTTGTGTTATCTTGAAGTCGATTCTGTCAATCTATTATGCACCTCAATATGTTATTTGTCTTTTAAACCACTGTTGCATGCTGTGATGACTCTTGTGAAAGCTTTGTGGACTTTCTTTAAAACTTACCTCCAAGGAGTTACCAGTATATTTCAGTGAGTCCAATTGGGCGGTTGGGAATGTGTTCACCAGCACACGGCAAACGTCAATAAGCACAGCTGCACAATTGTTTCATTATTTATTCTGGCTTGTATCAGGAGCAATTAATATGATTTCTGCTTCTGGGACGACTTAAAATTAATGTGATGCACTTGCGTTGGAAACTGCAATAGTTGCAGTACAGTAATTACATTGCTACTGAGGATTGTTTTAACATCAGCTTGCTGAAGCTTTGCCCTTTTTTAAAACAAAAATTATATTACCCAAATGCAAACTATAGTGTTGTGGGGGTAGGTGGATTTGGGGCGTGGGGAACATAACTCCTCTCCTATCCAGATCTAACTGTGCCAAACGAGTGGGTCCTTTTTAAGATTCTGGGCCCGATTTAACCAAAGCATTGCACCCGACATGGATCTGAGCGTGCCAAAAAGGCCAAAATCAAGATTCAGTTTGCTGTCTAACAAGCCCACTCCCGATAACGAGTTCCTGATCATGCCCAACTATGGCGAGCATATCCTTAGCTCTCATTTGCATTCATTTCCATCTCATTAGCGTGATTGAAGTTGAATGCAATGGCCTCCTGGGAACTAAGCGGCTCCCCAGCGAGATATCACGTGGGCATCGTTCAGCACTCCTTTTTAAAAGCATTAAGCTGGTGCAATAGCAGCTGAGAGGAACTGAGATGAGTAGCCCTTTCCATTTTCTAGCATGCAGCTCAAGGGCACTGGTGTTGCTGCCCTAGTGCTCGGAAGGGGCTTGGGGACCCCTAAAGGGGGTGAGGGGCTTTTTGTCTGTGAGGCCTTCAAGCCATCTTTAAATATTGTGGATACCCATAACAGGGGCAACTACAGCTGCAGCCTGTCTGTCCTACCAAACTCTTCCAGGACAAGGCGCTGTTCTTGGATATCTGCTGAAGGTCACTAATTCCTTTTGACTGTGACCAGCCTCCAGCTTCAAAGCTGAAGGCTATTGCTCATGAGGAATTGGCCTGGTGAGTTGTGAGAGCACTTCAGAGCTGCAGGTTGTGTTTGCTGCTGATTGTGGCTGCAAATGCCTCGAGGCTGCTTTTGCTGTTTCCTTCCTTTTCGGTAGCCGGAAAGAATGACAATTTTTTTCTAAAATACCTGGAGCCTGGAAAAGCGGGCTTCTGGGACGTATGAGTCTGGAAGGCAATCAAGTTTGAAGCAAGAAGACGCTGCGGGTTCTGGTGCGCAACATTGATCCAAATCTCCCCGTGTCTGCGTGCGTTTCGCCCCCACAACCCAAAAATGTGCAGAGTAGGTGGATTGGCCACACTATATTGCCCCTTAATTGGAAAAATTATTGGGTAATCTAAATTTAAAAAAACATTGAAATAAGGAGCTTGCTGCACATATTGAAGAAATGCTTCTGCAGATTGCTAATGCTTTTGTTGCTGGTGTGCTGAGTGCTGCATGCAACTGACAGTTCCCCACGGGTCAAGCACGCTGTAAGTTGTGTTCAACTCCACGTTGAGTGCCAGTGGAATATGTAGATCCCAGGATTCCAATACCTGCACAGCTGTGACTCATGGAACGGAGAATGGCAGTGATACAAATGGATATGAGCATCGCAGGCTGTGCCAGCATGTATTGCCCATTGCTAATTGCCCTTGAAGGGGATGTTAAGAGTCAACCACATTGCTGTGGGTCTGGGTCACATACAGTCAGACCAGCTAAGGGATTTCCTTCCCTAAAGGACATTAGTGAACCAGATGGGTTTTTATGACAATCAACAATGGCTTCATGGTCATCATTAGACTTTAAAAAAAAATCTTTATTGTCACAAGTAGGTTTACATTAACACTGCAATGAAGTTACTGTAAAAAGCCCCTAGTCGCCACATTCCGGTGCCTGTTCGGGCACACAGAGGGTGAATTTAGAATGTCCAATTCACTTAACAGCATGTCTTTCGGGACTTGTGGGAAGAAACTGAAGCACCCGGAGGAAACCCACGCAGTCACAGGGAGAACGTGCAGGCTCCGCACAGACAGTGACCCAGCGGGGAATCGAACCTGGGACCCTTGTACTGTGAAGCCACAGTGCTAACCACTGGGTGCTACCGTGCCGCCCTTGTTGTTTATGTGGAATATTATGCAGATAATTTTCAAATTTTTGTTAAAATCTCAAGTGGCTTCTCATGGGTACATGTGCCATATCTCAGACAATGATTATTACACCACATTTTAATCAAACTGAACAGTTTGCATGAACTCTAAGCGTCAGCACCATAGAGGAGGCAGCCAACACTCAAACAACAAGAGCTGGGATTCAGCACTGGAGATATCCTCACCACCGTAGGGTAAATGTGTGGATCGGGATGGGCATCAGAGCACGGTCTCCCTACTGTTCTCGGACAGGGTCTGGGGGAAGAGGAAATGCTGGAAAATCTCAGCAAGTCTGGCAGCATCTGTCGGGAGAGAAAAGAGCTAACGTTTCGAGTCCGATGACTCTTTGTCAAAGCTGGGGGCTTCTGCTGTGGCCGGAGGGAAGTGTGCAGAGTGATGTTTTACAGCACAACTGGCTCAGTGGATGGCACTGAGAAGGGGGAACACGCAAGGGTGGGGGAGGAAGCCCTCATTGATTGTTGGTTGGTCTGTCTCTCTCCTTCTCCAATTCCTTACAGGCATAATAATATGGTTGCTTATGTCGGTCCCGCAGAGGCTGCCTTTGTGGTGCAGGTGGCAGCCAGATGTCGGAAAAGGCATCAGCATCGACTCAGGCTGGAGGTGACACCCCATGTGCATGTGGCTGCCGTGTACCCTGAAGATCCGGCCACTCATCAGGCTGAGGAGGAACCCAGAGGGGACAGCCCATGGCGAACAGGTGCCATTAGTCTTTTTAGGAGATGACAGACATGTGCTGCAGGAGACTCCACCTCAAAGAGACAGTGCAACACCTGTGCCACGTCCTCGCGGAATGGACACCCCTCAGAGGAGGAGGACACCTGCGACTGTCACCGCAGCCTTGAACATTATGCAACCAAATCATTCCAGAGCTCGGGCAGGGACTTGTGCAGCATTTCCCAAGCTACAGCCCACAAGTGCGTCTGTGAGGTCAATGATGTCTTGTATGCCTGGGCATCAGAATTTATCAACTTGGAAGCTGGACCCACCAAGATGCCGGCTGCAGGATTCTCTGTTAAATAAGTAAAGAACCCATGGTGTATAGGGTAAGATCCTGGCATAGATAGAGGATTGGCTGACTGGCAGAAGGCAGAGAGTGCGGATAAAGGGGTCTTTTTCAGGATGGCAGCCAGTGACTAGTGGTGTACCTCAGGGGTCTGTGTTGGGACCACAACTTTTCACAATATACATTAATGATCTGGAGGAAGGAACTGAAGGCACTGTTGCTAAGTTTGCAGATGATACAAAGATCTGTAGAGGGACAGGTAGTATTGAGGAAGCAGGCGGGCTTCAGAAGGACTTGGACAAGCTAAGAGAATGGGCAAAGAAGTGGCAGATGGAATACAATGTGGAAAAGTGTGAGATGCACTTTGGAAGGAGAAATGGAGGCATAGACTATTTTCTAAATGGGGGGATGCTTAGGAAATCAGAAGCGTAAAGGGACTTGGGAGTCCTTGTTTACGATTCTCTTAAGGTTAACGTGCAGGTTCAGTCGGCAGTTAAGAAGGCAAATGCAATGTTAGCATTCATGTTAAAAGGGCGAGAATACAAGACCAGGGATGTACTTCTGAGGCTATATAAGGCTCTGGTCAGACCGCATTTGGAGTATTGTGAGCAGTTTTGGGCCCCGTATCTAAGGAAGGATATGCTGGCGTTGGAAAGGGTCCAGTCCAGAGGAGGTTCACAAGAAAGATCCCTGGAATTAAAAGCTTGTCGTATGAGGAACGGTTGAGGACTCTGTGTCTGAACTCGTTGGGGTTTAGCAGGATGAGGGGGGATCTACAGGAAATCTACAGGAAACTGTGGGCTGGATAGAGTTGACGTGGAGAGAATGTTTCCACTTGTAGGAAAAACTAGAAGCAAAGGACACAATCTCAGAAAACAGAAATGAGGAGGAATTTATTCAGCCAGAGGGTGGTGAATCCGTGGAACTCTTTGCTGCAGTAGGCTGTGGAGGCCAAATCACTGAGTGTCTTTAAAACAAAGATAGATAGGTTTTTGATCAGTAAGGGGATCAGGGGTTATGGGCAGAAGGCAGGAGAATGGGGATGAGAAAATATCAGCCATGATTGAATGGCGGAGGAGACTCGATGGGCCGAGTGGCCTAATTCTGCTCCTATGTCTTATGGTCTCAGCTGACTGGGACGAGGCTTTGTCCATCAGCTTCCCTCCCAAGATCTCTCCATCCCCTGCTGCCCCAATCCCTCCACTCCCTCCTGTCTACCCTTCAAGGGTTTGTGTAATATCACTCAGTTGATACAGGGCAGGAGAGTGATGAAAACTCTGTCACTCCTCAGTTTATGCCAGCCAAAGTCTGACTCCTGTCTTTCTCCAAACAGCATGCTCACACCCATCCTCTGAACAGGTCTGCATTTGGGACGTCTGGCCTTGGACCACTGTGTGAGGGAGGTGGGGAGTGCAGGCAGGTCCGCTGTGAAGATTAATGTGAGAGAAGCGTTATATGTATCAGGTGTAACATGGTTTAACTGTGAACATTTGACATTTCCATTCCCCTGGAGTGCCCACTCAGTGATCCTTTCCTCTCTCGATCTTTCGTGGTCTACTGCTAAATCTAAATGTGTGCCCAGGATGCATATCAGAGGCAGAGACAGTCTGCTGCTTTCCATGCTCTGTGCGGACGTCCTCTGGATGGCCTGGGTGTTCCTGCCGACTTGCCATTTTCATGGCATCGCCGTGCCACCCTGTGCCCAATGCCCTTGATTGGCCAGTATTAAAAGGGGTGGGCAGATTCGGAAAACTGGAGACCGTGGTTACCTCCTTGGTTGGGCTCCAGCACTTCCTCCTCCGTGACAGTGCCTGTAGGGCCCCGGAGGTTTTCATGGGATAGAGGGGCAACTGGAGTGAGCTCCAGAGGCCTCAGAATCTTCTGGCTCAGCCAGCTTGATGCTTCCCATCGTCTACACCATATTGAGGCCCTCAGCGACTGGGCTATGCTCTGCAGTGCCTTGCCAATCTCCAGCTGCTTCTGGGACATGTTGAGACCCTCAGCCACGGTTGTCATGGACTGAGCCAGCCCTTGGGCCCCACAATTCATGACACTGACATTATGCTCCAGGTTTTCTTACGAGAGTCGCCACCCTAGCAGTGTTGGCATCATCTCCAGTGCCCATAGCCTTTCTGACTCCTCCAATCCCTATCCACTCACTGGAATATCATTGACGTCCCCTCTTGAATCACACGACTGTGTCCTATCATCTGCATCAGCTCTGTAATATGCTGGGAGGATGCTGGGAATTTGAGGGGTAGCCGACGGAACTGATACCAGGAGAGAGGTGGTAACGTACCCTTGCAGCTCAGTAGACATAATTTGTCTTCTTCCGACATTGTCCAGCGGCCCTCCTGGACATGCTACCCACACACTCCACAGAGGGGTGCACACTGATAATGTCACTGGACTATTAATCCAGATGCTCAGGCAAATTCTTTGGAGACACGGGTACAAATACCATCTTGGCAACTGGTGGAATTGGCATTCAATTAATAACCTAGAAATGAAATGCTGGTCTTCGTAACATTGACCATGAAACCATGGTTGATTGTTACAACACTGCCCACTGATTGTTACAACATTGCCAACACTGCCCACATCCCATAACAGTAAAATAAAGCCTCACACAGATGGGTTATTAACTGTTTCATACAATCACTCAAAGTGGTCAGCTCCTACTAGAAAAGTATGTTTGCATGTTCCTGGAAAACTGTGCTTCACTTTATCTTGATTCAAGTCATAACTTCATAAACAAAGGCATAAAAGTTTTGACAAAGGGTCATTGGACTCGAAACGTTTGCTCTTTTCTCTCCCTACAGATCCTGCCAGACCTGCTGATATTTTCCAGCATTTTATCTTTCATAAGAGCTTCTCACTGGTTCTGCTGTTTATCTCAATAGCATTTGCTACCATCTTCAGCCAGAAGTGCCAATCAATCTCAGCCTCCTGCAGAGGTCTCCAGCATTACATATGGCAGTCTTCAACTAATTTAATTCACACCAGGTGATATGAAGAAATAGCTGTAGGCACTGGATTCTGCAATGGTTATGAACCCTGGTACTATTCTGCCAATAGTACTGGAGAGTTGTGGTGCAGAACTAGTCACACCCCAGCCAAGCTACAGCGTCAACATCTATTCAGCAATGTTTTGGTGGGCAGCACGGTAGCACTGTGGATAGCACAATTGCTTCACAGCTCCAGGGTCCCAGGTTCGATTCCGGCTTGGGTCACTGTCTGTGCGGAGTCTGCACATCCTCCCCGTGTGTGCGTGGGTTTCCTCCGGGTACTCCGGTTTCTTCCCTCAGTCCAAAGATGTGCAGGTTAGGTGGACTGGCCATGATAAATTGCCCTTAGTGTCCAAAATTGCCCTTAGTGTTGGGTGGGATTACTGGGTTATGGGGACAGGGTGGAGGTGTGGGGTTGGGTAGGGTGCTCTTTCCAATGGCCGCCTCCTGCACTGTAAATTCTATGATGTGGAAATTTGTCCTGTACACAAAAGCAGGACAAATCCAACCCAGCCAATAACCACTCCTTCCAAGCCTACTGTTACAACCCAAAACTTCTCAAAATTTGGCCACATGCAGACACAGACAATACCAAAGTTGTTAACCCTTGTGGCCATAACAAAAAAGATAATTTATTTGTCAATCAATAATAGTATTTTCCTCCTTCTAGAAAGTAGAGAGAGGAAAAGATAAGATAGGAACCCAGAGAGATATTGTGGAGATCAAACTAACAGAACAGAGACAGGGTGCAAAACAATAAACAAAAACAAGTGCATTAAATCAACCTCTAGGAGGCCATCAGATTCAGATACACCTGACTAATCAGCAACAAAACCAAAAACATATGTACCTCTACCTCCACAATGATATAGTTACCAACAACAAAGCAATACACATAAAGTATTGGATATTTGTTGCAGACTCAATGGGTCCTGATTTGCTATTTTAACCAGAGGTCCGAATGGGGGATGGAGGGGGCGGGGGGGTGGAAATGATGCTTTCCTGTCAAGTCAAAGCTGTCAGGAGTTGGATCAAAGACTAAAGACCTTATCATAGAATCATAGAATTTACAGTGCAAAAGGAGGCCATTCGGCCCATCGAGTCCGCACCGGCTCTTGGAAAGAGCACCCCGCCCAAGGTCAACACCTCCACCCTATCCCTATAACCCAGTAACTGCACCCAACACTAAGGGCACTTTTGGACACTAAGGGCAATTTATCATGGCCAATCTACCGAACCTGCACATCTCTGGACTGTGGGAGGAAACCGGAGCACCCGGAGTAAACCCACGCATACACGGGGAGGATGTGCAGACTCCACACAGACAGTGACCCCAGCCGGAATCGAACCTGGGACCCTGGAGCTGTGAAGCAATTGTGCTATCCACAATGCTACTGTGCTGCCCTCACAATGCTACCGTGCTGCCCTATGAAAGGTAAGTTTTCATATATAGGTTAAAGATTTCCTCTTGTGCCACGAGGAGAAGGAGCTTCTCAGGCCTTCTTTGTCCCAACTCCAACTCAGGCCTCCATTCCCCTTTGCCTGACTGTAGTTCTTACCTACTGCCGCTTGACATTTTGTCACCTGACAGGCATCAATTTCTGGTGGGTGGGAATTACAACTAACATCTGAAAATGAGGTCTGGGAGATAATGTCTCTACGGGCTTCGGCATGCAAATTTGTTGCTCACTCAGTATCTTCCCTCAGAACAATGCTGTTCTGCAATAAAACCAGAGCCTTTGGGCACAATTTAATGGAGATGCAATGTGCCGGGCGTGTTTAGCCGCTGGCAGCGCTGAAAATGGCCCCGCTATTAAACGGACTATGTTTCATTTCTGGGCCTCGGCGAGGAAAGTCCAGCTGAGGCTGCAGCTCATTGCGAGGGTGGCACCCAGGTGACACTGCCAAGGTGCCCAGGTGATACTGCCAGGGTGTCAGGCTGTCAGTGCCCGGGTAGCATCGGGAGTGCCAGGGTACCACCCTGCCCAGAGCCCAACCACCCGGGGCCCCTCCAGTGAGGCTAACTACTCACTTGTATATGCAAATCTGGATCCCGGTCTCACGAGGCATGACAAGGCCAGAAATCGCGCAAGAGGCCTCGCACGTAATTTGCCGGCCTTATCGCTTCCCAAGTTGGGAGCCAGAAGGCTGATAGATCGCGCCCAATATTATCATGTATGCACACCCTAACTCCTGATTCAATAAACTGATTTACAAGGAGCTCAGCTGTATAATTGATGCTGTTGTGTCCTGGTGCAATTAGTCTACTTTATTTCTTTGTTATCAGCTATTTGCTCCTTAAATGTAACACCAATTTTATCCTATTTTCAGGTATTAATCATCAGCTGCAATAACAGGCAGCCAGCTTGTTTCCAGGTCTCTGCCAGTACCTCTCTGTGGCAGGATACATAAACGGGCCCAGAAAGACTTGGCTGCTGATTTTTCTTTCCATTCCTGTGAAGATGCACCTTTTTTTCCATTTGGTGCCTCTCTTACAGGCTGGCTTAGATTGGAAAGTTTTCTTTTTCAAACTTATAAATTCATATCTTGTCACTCATAGCATCCACAAACACAATTTCCTTGATTTCATTGCAGGAAAGTAGTCATTTAATTGAAAATTAATCAGCAAAGCGAAACTATCCTAATAAAGGTTTTCTTTTTTAAATACTAGAAATGCCTGGAAGAAGTAATGAATTTGTTGAATCTAAAAGGAAATGTCATAGCATTTCGATTTTGTGGCGGTTTTGTGGCATCTAACGGAAAGTGACACTGGAGTAAATCAACTGCATTCTATAAAAATGTTTAATGCAGTCTGTTATTTAATACCTGTTACAGAAAGGAAACAGTCAATATGTTTTTATTTCTCTATGTTTGCTTTTTCCTAGTACTCATTACTGTGGCCATTGACTCCTGGTCCAAATCTGTGCAGGCAGTATTGGTTCCTGAAAACCGTGTCATAACCCAAGACATTGTAACTGAACCAATTTTTCCATAAGAAACAATGGGCGGGATTCAGTGTGTAATCCCGGTGGCAGGAAGTGGTCCGCCATTGACCAGAGGTGGAATCTTCTGGTCCCGCCGTTGTCAACTGGGTTTCCCGTTGAACGTACCTCTCACTGCTGTGAAACCCATGGCTGGGGGTACGCAGTTGGCAACTCCAGAAGATCCCGCCGGCGTGAACAGCTAATGTAATAAATCAGGGATTCATTCTTGAACCAAGGCCCAATACCCTATTTTGACCAAAATAGCACAACATTTTGTGCCCAATCAATTATTCAAAAAATCAGAAAATATAAATTTTTAAGAAAAATCTTGGAAGTACAAAGATTCAACAAATAAAAATGTCTAGGAACAGCAACTGAGCGTCATGGGTCAGGGGAATGGGGGGAGGAGAACATTGATGTGCATATGTGAATATTTGAATTTGTTCACTGGCGTAGCAAAGTAAAGCCAAAACCGACAATGTAAATATGAAACGGTGTCAATTTATAAACCTCATTGTCGTAACCGTTATGTCGAGGGCTGCCTACATTTGAGGCACACTTGTGTTGTATTAAAATTCTTTGAATATATTGTGCCATTTTTAAAACCTTTCACCTGTCCGACTGTAACCTGAGTTGAGGAATCCTGCACACTTGTCTGACACAGAATGAAGCTTAGGGACTGATTAGTAATATTAAATCCAGCAGCAAGCACAGGCACATGGCTTCTGGCTTCAAACCTATTTGCATAATGGCAGCCAGGTAATTGAAGCTTTCCATGATGACGACCGTGTGAAAAGATCAGAGTTGTATTTATGTCCTATTGTTAACATGTTTTCTCTCTGTGAATTTTGAATACATTTTCTGCAGCAAAGCAAATTATCACATTTGATTGATTTTAGGCATATACAGGTGTGCACTCATTTTCTTAAGAAAGAAGTATGCTGACCTTTGGTGAAATGTTGGAGAATAATTCCTGTCACACACTTAAACTGAATTAAGGATTTATAATAGTTGTTGATAATTATTCAAACTGACATTCAGAATTTAGGGATTTGTTTTGTCACTGTAAAATATTTTAAGAACATTTTGAGAAACAACCTCATCAGAGGTAATTTTTCTTATTTTCTATAATGCTTCCCATGCGATTCACCTTAGAACATCAGAAAAACCTTTCTTGCAGGAGTGGGAAGCAGAACTAAGATTCCATACCTGGCTCCGGGAGCAAGCAGCCATCACCTCGGAGCTTTACCTAGGGTGCTCCTTTAATTGACATGGAGATTAATTTGGCTGTGGGAATGAGAACAAAGATATTTTCAAATATGAGCCTAATTTAAACAAACCAGGTATACATTACTGTGGCTGCCGTTCGAGTGCTCTAACTTCAGCTGGGAAGAAGTTATATTATAAAGAAATTAAAATGTCTCAGGAGAGCCTGTGAGCTGGAATCTGGGGCAGGACAGCCCCTTGATTCACTACTAAGGATGTGGTGGTCCTCCTGAAGGTTGCAAGGAAGAGGGAGGAGGGAAAGAGATTATTTTCTGGTGGGTGGCATTACATGTAGTCAGAACAAGATAAATTGTGGTGTGCAAAAGATGGATCAACCATTAGAAGAGATTGACTGTATTGATAGACCCTAGTAAGGTGAGTGAAACCTCAAACTCTCATGACATGCCTCTGGGTATTCACAGTCAAGCAGACACACAAGCTAAGG
Source organism: Scyliorhinus canicula (assembly GCF_902713615.1). Lineage (NCBI taxonomy): Eukaryota > Metazoa > Chordata > Chondrichthyes > Carcharhiniformes > Scyliorhinidae > Scyliorhinus > Scyliorhinus canicula. The sequence continues at coordinate 175,107,784 of NC_052148.1, read as the reverse complement.
TTGTATAGCTGCATGTAAACATGGGTGGAGTGTGACCCAAGTTACTTACTGATCCCTCAGTAAGATTCAGAGCGACAATATTGCTGAGGACTTGTCAGCACTGAAATTTGCAGCTTCTAAAGAATTGGAGCAGCTATTTTGACCGTAGAACACTGCGGTACCTTAACACTCGCTCTTTGTACTTGCAGGAGACAAGGACCAGGGAAGGGCTCAGACCAGTAGAGGCATTCCTTACCTTTAATTATCACAGTCATGGAGGAGGGAACCATAGAAATAGCCAGGATTATCCATGAGGAAGTTGATCATGAGGAGATAGGCATTCATGATGAAAATGGTGTTTAGAGAGGGCATTGCACTCCATACCGTTCGACAGTATATTGAATACTGAGTTGCATTATTGGTGAGGCTTTTACATTCCACAGCTCCATCTCGTGACCTATTTTTGTGTCTGCCACAGGTGCAGATGTAGAGGCAAGGTGACAATCTCCCTCGCACAACTGGCTGAGCACAACAACAGCAGAGCTTCTACGGAACAATGTCACGTTTTACAAGCACACAATCAACCAGTGCACCTTGGTAGTGTAGGACAAAAAAAATCCTGTTTAAACAAATAGATTAACATAATTTTCTATGTTGTGTGATGAACTAACCATCTCTTGTACAGTCTTTCTAAACTAAACTCACTGAGCTTGCCTAGTACAGACAAAAACAAATGCTATTGAAAGAAACAACAGAACCAGTGAGAAGTTCTCGTGCTTTCATTTATGAAGTTGCGCCTTGAATCAAGATAAGGTGAAACACAGTTTTCCAATGAAATGCAAATATCTTTTTCTCGGCGATTTACCACTAGAGGAGCTACCACTTTGGGTGATTGTAGACATAGTTAATAACAGATTTGCGTGAGATTTTTTTATTCTGTCATTGGATATGGGTGTCATTGGCCAGGCCAGCAGTTACTGTCCATCCCTCTTTTCCTTTGAGAAGATGGTGGTGAGCTGACTTCTGGAACTGCTGCAGTTCATGTGTTGTAGGTACACCCACAGTGCTGTTAGAAAGTGTAATAACCTGCACGGACATACGGTGTGGGGATGATTGTTTTCCCCATGTTACTTGAGGAATACAAACTCCCCACTAGGGGCTGGGTATCTTATCCGTACTTGTATAAAAGGTCAGCCAGTCTGGAACTGACTGACAGGAGAGAGTACCTGGTGAGGTTCTACCGATACTCATGTCTGTAATTGTGGTAAAATAAATTGTTTATTTTTGCTTACTTTGGACTCCCTGAGCCTTATTAAAGAAAGGGAATTCTTGGATGTTGCCCCACTGACAGTGAAGGAATGTCAATATATTTCCAAGTCAGGACGATGTGAGGCTTGGGGGGGATCTTGCAGGTGGTGGTGTTCCCATGCATCTGTTGTCCTTGTACTTCTAGATGGTAGGGGTTATGGGTTTGGAAGGTGCTGTTGAAGGAGTGTTGATGAGTTGCTACAGTGCATCTTGTAGATTATAATAATAATCACTTATTGTCACAAGTAGGCTTCAATGAAGTTACTGTAAAAAGTCCGAGTCGCCACATTCCGGCGCCTGTTCGGGGAGGCCGGTACGGGAATTGAACCCGTGCTGCTGGTCTTGTTCTGCATGACAAGCCAGCTGTTTATCCACTGTGCTAAACCAACCCCTACACACTGCTTCTTCATAGTACACCCTGCTGCCACTGTGCATTGGTGGTGGAGGAAGTGCATGAAGGTGATGGATGGGATGCTTTACCCTGGATGATGTCCACCTTCTTAATTATTGTTGGGGCTGCACTCATCCAGGCAAGCAGAGGATATTCCATTACACTCTTGATTTGTGCCTTATGATAGTTCACAGGCTTTGGCTGATCAGGAGGTGAGATACCCGGCTAGAATTCCCCACCTCTGACATGCTTTTGTAACCACGGTGTTTATATGGCTGGCGCAGATCAGTTTATGGTCAATGGTAACACCCAGAACGTGGATAGTGGGGAATTCCACAATCGTAATGCCATTGAATATCATAGGAGCTGGTTGGAATCTCTCTTGTTGGAGATGTCATTGTGTGGTGCGAATGTAACTTGGCACTTAATAGCCCAAACCTGAAAATTGTCCAGGTCTTGCTGCATATGACAGGGACTGCGCCAGTGTCTGAAGAGTTGGGAATGGTGCTGAACATTGCGCAACCATAAGCAAACATCCCACTTCTGACCTTATGTTGGAGGGAGGATCATTGATGAAGCAACTAAGATGGTTGGACCTTGGTCACTACTCTGAGGAACTCCTGCAGTGATATCCTGGGACTGAGGCGATTAACCTCCAACAACTACAACCATCTTCCTTTTTGCTAGGTCTGACCCTGACCAGTGGAGAGTTTTCCCCGCTACCCATTGATTTAAATTATCCTCGGGATAGTTGAAGCTACACTCAGTCAAGTGCTGCCTTGGTGTAAAGGGCAGTTGCTCTCATCTCACCTCTCGAGTTCAGCTCTTTTGACTGTCCTTGAACCAAGACTGTAATGAGGTCAGGAGCTGAGTTGTCCTGGTGGAACCCAAACTGAGCGTCACTAACAGGAGTATTTCTGAATGAATGCTGCTTAATTGCACTGTGACCACCCTTTCCATCATTTTGCTGATGATTCAGAGTAGACTGATGGGACGGTAATTGGTCGAGTTGGATTTGTCCTGCATTTTGTGTACGGGACATACCTGGGCAATTTTCCATATTGTCAGGTTGATGCCAATGTTGTAGCTGTACTAGAACAGCTTGGTTAGGAGTGTGGCAAGTTCTGCAGCACTATATTGTTCAAGCTAACAAGATAGCAGAATATATAAAAGTTCCAACATTCCTGAGCATAATTTGGGGGGGGGGGGGAGATCATTTAACCTCTGCAGGAGTCTGGTACAGCCAGAACAGCCAGGCATAAAATAATATGAAGAAATATTTTTGATGGGCCGAATGGCCTCCTTCTGCACTGTAAATTCTATGATATTGGAAATTTTGCATGGCCACTATCCACTAAAACCTTTCGTCATTGCAGAAAGGTTTAGGTTTTGTAAGCCCAACCAAGAACAAGGTGAATCGATTGCACAGTTTGTAGCTACCCTGAAGAGACTGGCTGATCATTGCGAATTTGGGAATGTGTTAAACGATATCATCAGAGATAAATTAGTCTGTGATTTAAGGAGCAAAGCTATTCAAAAGTGGCTGTTAACCGAAAGCAACCTGACCCTAAAGAAAACTTTGGAAGTTGCTGTATCCATGAAATTCACAGCCAAAGAAGCTCAACAGCTGAGTTCAAGCACAAGAATTCACAAGATGTAGGCTGAAACCCACACACAAATACAGACTCACACTTGCCGTAGGTGTGCAAAAACCGGCCACTCATCAGATTATTGGTGCAAAGACATCGTGGGCAGGAATTGTGGCAGAAAAGACGACACCCGCTTGTTGGAAAAGAAACAAACTTCAGGTAAAAGTTGCAGGAAACAAGACCTGACAAAACAAATGGCCAGCTGAATTAAGGAAAAAGTGTCCATGTGGTATAAAAAGGATGTGAGGAGAAACTCGGTTCACAGTTCAAAGACAAACTGTCATTAAATGTACCAGCTATTTCTGGTGCAACAAATTGATATTGGATCACTCGTTTACTGGACTGTCAGCTGGTGAAGATGGAGGTGGAAACTGGGGCAACTGGTGGCAGAGTCTGTTTATCAAGAAATGCTTTGACATATTGCTCTGCAACCTTAGAAGAGAGTGTTAAAAAACTTACACTGGAGAAGTGATTCTGTTGAGGATCCATATTGATGTAATAGTGTGATTAAACAGGCAGACGTCAGATCTGTTCTTGCACATAGTCAAAGGAAATTATCGAGCATTAATGAGAAGAACTTGGCTGGAAAAGGTCAGATTAAAGTGGTCTGAGGTAAATCTCAAGACAGTTTCCGAATCAGGCCGAACCAAAATCTTCAAGAAACATGCCATTGTCTTCAAAGGTGAGCTAGGAAGCACGAAGGATATCTTAGTAAAGTTGAAGAGCAAGGAAGAAAGTCATGTGTGATGTTTAATGGCTAGGGCAGTTCCATGTGCAATCAGACCTAAAGTAGAGGAGAATTAGACCGGTTGGTCAGAACTGGAGTCCTTGAACCTGTTAATGTGAGCTTTTGGGTTACACCGATCGTACCCGTGATTAAAAAAGATGGATCTGTATGCATTTGTGATGATTTTAAAGTCATTATTAACCTTGTACTGTATGCAGAGCGGCACACTCTAACATTGATTCATGACCTATTCGTTGGGTTGGCTAAAAGCCAACACTTTGGCTAAATTGACCTTAGTCAAGCATATTTTCAAATGAACGTGGATTCACAAGTTATTGCCGATTGTGACACACAAAAAATTATGTCGATGCAAAAGATTACCACTTGGCATCACTTTAGTGTCAGCATTGTTCCAGCGAGCTATGGAGTCCAGTGTTACCTGGATAACATCTTGGTTACTGGGAAGAATGAGGAAGAACATCTCCTCAGTCTAAACGCCACACTTCAGAGATTAGAAGATTATCGATTAAGAGTCTGATCTTCAATTGAATATCTGGATCAAGGGACTGCATGAGTCGCCTTTAAAAGTCAAAGCCATTACCAAGGCACCCGCACCTCAAAATGTCAACCAACTTCAATCTTTCTTAAGATTACTGAATGATTACGGAAGGTTTGTCCCTAATCTGGCAACTATTCTAAAAACTTTGCACAATCTACTGTGTCAAAATAAAAAGCGGAAAGTGGGGGATCAATGCTAAGGGCAGCACGGTAGCATGGTGGTTAGCATAAATGCTTCACAGCTCCAGGGTCCCAGGTTCGGTTCCTGGCTGGGTCACTGTCTGTGCGGAGTCTGCACGTCCTCCCCGTGTGTGCGTAGGTTTCCTTCGGGTGCTCCGGTTTCCTCCCACAGTCCAAAGATGTGCGGGTTAGGTGGATTGGCCATGCTAAATTGCCCGTAGTATCCTTAAAAGTAAGGTTGGGTGGGGGGGGGGGTTGTTGGGTTACGGGTATAGCGTGGGTTTGAGTAGGGTGATCATTGTTCGGCACAACATCGAGGGCCGAAGGGCCTGTTCTGTGCTGTACTGTTCTATCTTCTATGTTCTAATGTGAGAGAGCATTTGTGCAACTCAAAGAGGCACGACTCAAGTCAGAGGTCCTGACACATTTTGATCCAATTTAATCCCTGCGTGTGACGCACAGGGTTGGGGCAGTGGTTTCCCACGTAATGCCCACTGGTAAAGAGAAACCGATAACCTTCACGCTAAGGACCTTGAATAAAGTCCTAAGCAATTATGTGCACATTAGTGAAAGAAGCACTGGGAATCATTTTTGGAATAAAAGGATTCAACCAATTCCTGTATGGGAGGAAATTCACTTCATTGATGGACCATCATCCACTAACATCAATTTTTGACCTTGAACCTGGATTCCATCACTGAAAGCATGCAAAATGCAGAGATGGACATTGCTCTTGTCAGCACACATACACAATCAAGTATCATCAGTCAAACCTTCTTGGGAATGCAGATGGACTCTCCCGACTACCCTTAGGAAATAGTTTGTCGAGGAGCAGTTTGTGTGGAAACAATTTTTACTTCCAAGAAGGAGATAACACCCCTGGAATTTCAGGATAGGCAAAGAAGCATACCAGAAGTGATCCAGGTCTTTCAGAGGATATGAACATCGTCGACCATATGATTATATCATCTGCGTAGACACGCACACCCTCAATGCCCTCCATCATCTGCTCCATGATCCTGTGGAAGATTTCAGAGGCTGAGACAATGCCGAACGGCATACGGTTATAACAGTACCTGCCAAATGGTGTGTTGAACATGCAGAGCTTCCTGCTGGACTCGTCCAGTTGTATCTGCCAGAAACCACACGATGCATCTAGCTTCAGGAAGAATTTGGTGTGTGCCATCTCACTGGTTAGTTCCTCCCGCTTCGGGATCGGGTAGTGTTCCCGCATTATGTTCCGGTTAAGAGCTTTGGGATCTATCATTGCCGCAACTCTCCTGAAGGCTTCTTCAAACAGACCATCGAGCTCAGTCGGTTCCGTCACTTTGGAGATGATGCCCTGGTCTTGGAGCTCCTGTAGCTGTGCCTTTAAACGTTCCTTCCGAGGAGCCGACACCCGCGTAGTGCATGGACTACAGGCGTGGCATCAGGCCTGAGTAGGATCTTGTAGCAGTATGGCAGAGTATCCATTCCATCAAATACATCCGGATATTGAGCAAGGATGTCATCAATGTCAAGCTGAAGATCCACGTTGGAAGAAGAAATGGCATGGACTCGCTGTACGAGGTTGAGTAGCTTGCATGCATGGGCACCAAGCAGGGATACCTGATCAGGCTTGACGATTTCGAATCGCAGTGTGACATTGATGGCCTTGTTGGAGACGAATCAATGACAAGATCCCAGTGCAGTTATGGCATTGTCATTGTAATCGAGGAGCTGGCGGAAACATTTTTGGTTGCTTTTTAATGCGGTCAAAATCAGCTTGAGAGATGAGATTGGCTGAAGCACCAGTGTCCAGCTTGAACTGGATGCTGTATTAATTTACATGTATGACAGCACGCCATTCGTCCGCGGAATCCACATTGAGGATAGATAGACGTCTTGCTGAATTTGAGGAGGCATACTCACATATAGTGATGATGCCCACATGATAGGGGGACTCCAGGCAGTCGTCCTCTGGATCCGTAGTGCTACCAGGATCAGAATCCAGTAAACCTTGCTGTACACGTCGAATGCGTTGCGTTGAAATTGGGATCGCTGGCCCTTGACTGGTGGTACAGACCTGAACAAAGCTGCATAATGTCCAGGCTTCCCGCAATTTGAACATTGCCTGCCTTTTGCAGGGCATTGCCGCTTTAAGTGGGCGGTGCCGCAGTTTGGGCACGTCATGACGTTGACGTCGTTACGTTCCATGCATCGTCGCACATGTGCAGTGCGGTAATCCAACGTTCACACCTGCGCAGTTTGGTTTTCGGCTGTTTCATTCTCCCGTTCGGTTTGCGCATGTGTGGGGCCCCGGGAAAAGCAATGCAAATGGCCGCTTTCATCTATACTGAGGCGCTGCATCCAGGCGATGGCCTGTTCATTTTCTGCCTCGTGGGAGGCAGGTTCTTCGTATTCTGCCGATTTAAAACGAGAGTACCGATTACTCGCATGCTCATGCACTATACGCGTCTCGATTGCGACTGGTAGGGTCATGTGCTTAATTTTGAGGAGTTGCTCCCTCAAGGAATCTGAGTGCAGCCCAAACACGATGGTACCATCTACAGATTACTGGTACCATGTCGTGTTATTCACCCTGAGGTAACACGGACTGCAACTGGATGCAGTTGTACTTGAAAGTAGACTCCAAACTGTGATATTAGTTCAATATGCTTTATTGAACTTGTTAAGTAGTGCACACAGTTCGATGTGGGTTTGATACTCTACTAATCTAAGCATGCTTACTATAACTACCTAGACCAGTTTGAAGCTCTGAGCCACGTGTTGAAGGTGCTAACTGATATGTACACCCTGACTGTCACTACAGTTGTCACCAGTAGAAAGAGGCAGAGTGTTGATGCCTCATGTGTTTTATAGTGGGAGACCACCTTCTAGTGTTCTGCCTGGTGATTGGTTGTGATCTGTCCTGTGTGTTGATTGGTTGTACTGGGTGTCTGTCACTACCTGTTTGTATCTCATTATGTGCATGAGTGCATATCATGACAGCCATGGAGGGGGCCGCTGCCCTGCATGTGGCCCCATGGGACCTGAAGCAGGAACATGCCTGGGAGGCGGCGGAGGCTGCCGCAGAGGAGTGTGCCGCAGGGGGCAGGTGGCAGCCACCCAGGCTGGAGGGCCACCCGCCCGACAGGACGAAGAGGAGGAGCTGCTGGTGGTGCCACCGCGACGGAGCGCATCAGGAGGCTCCGTGTGTACCGGCCAAAAACGTCGTACCAGGACCTCACGGACCAGGCACCTCTGGTGGACACCTTTTCCCTGTGGACGTCAAGGTGACGGTGGCCCTGAACTTTTATGCCGCGGGGTCGTTCCATTCACCGAGTGGGGACCTGTCTGGCATGTCCCAGGCGTCGGTTACCCGGGCAGTGTGCATGACTCATTCATTCTGGCCCAATCGTTCATCCTTACCATGTTCGAAGGACACCCCCCACCCCACCCCGGCTGCGGGGCAGGTTGCTGGGCAACAAGGGTTACCCATTCCGGACGTGGCTGATGACGCCTATACGGAGGCCACGGATTGAAGCGGAGACCCACTACAACGATGCCCATGCAGCGACCAGGGGTGTGGTCGAGATGTGCTTCGGGCTGCTGAAGATGCACTTCAGGTACCTGGAGCACTCAGGAGAGGCCCTTCAGTACCCGTCAAATAGGGTCGGCCGCATCGTAGTGGTCTGCTCCGTCCTGCACAATATAGCCCAGCAGAGGGGTGATGTGCTTGAGGCAGGGAGGTGGGGGGCACGATGAAGGGCACGCTTCCCCAGGTGAGGAGGATGTGGAGTGGGGGACAGAAGGGCTGGACAGGGACGGGAGGCTGCCCACCGATACCGGCTGGGCGAGTGGGCACGGGAGGAATTGATAGCCGCACGGTTCACAGACTGGGGGGGAATTGGCTGAGCATGGGCACAGACAGCACAGTACGGCACCACCCCACCACCCTCACCCCGCCCTGCACCAACCACCCTCACCTCGCCCACCATCCACCACCCGCATGCACACCACCGCTCCATTACACATCCACCTGCGGCACAAAGGGCAGGGCTCACACGGTTGCCAGTGGAAGGGTGTCTATTGCATGGCATAGAGGATGATGACAACCCGCTCTGCGCTGGGCTCCGGGCTCTACATCGTTAGACAATGTCTGACTCATGGCCACAGTAACACCCTACACCTGGAAGGTCTCTGCATGCGGCCTGGACACTGCAGCGCAAGGACCCATCATTCTCCATGGCGTCCAGAAGCGCTTTGATGACCCGCTCCTGGAGCCTCGGCGCTGTGCGGCGGGTTTCCATCTTCCCGCCTTTGCTGTCTCTCCGCTGATGGCGTCCTTTCAAGAGCCACGCCGCACGTGTCTGTGACATCATTCCGGGTCGCGCCTTCGCGCTTCACGTCAGGCCGCTGCTCTTGCACCATCTCTCGAGCCACGCATTCATCCTATCTATCCTGACATTCCTACTCTGACTAGCTTGTGGCATTGGTAGCAATCCTGAGATTACTACCTTTGAGGTCCTACTTTTTAGTTTAACTCCTAACTCCCTGAATTCAGCTTGTTGGACCTCATCCCATTTTTTACCTATATCGTTGGTTCCTATGTGCACCACGACAGCTGGCTGTTCGCCCCCCCAGAATGTCCTGCAGCCGCTCCAAGACATCCTTGACCCTTGCACCAGGGAGGCAACATACCATCCTTGAGTTTTTATTGCGTCCGCAGAACCGCCTGTCTATTCCCCTTACGATTGAGTCCCCTATCACTATAGCCCTGCCATTTTCCCCTGCCATTTCTCTGGACCCCTGTACATTGTTTCTCTTCAAATAATCATCTAACACTCTCTCGAGTACCCCGATTGAAGCTGCCTCCGCCACACTTCAGGCCATGTGTTCCAGACCCCAAACCACGCGCCGTTTGCGCGGGTAAACTGGCAATCTAACACTGTAGCATGTAGTGCTGACATGTTCTAAATAAAGCTCTACATTTTGTTTGAACCTCCAAGGCCTGCAGACTCAATCATGAATCCACCTTAGGGTTCAAGCTTTCTAGAGGGTCTTATTGTAGAGATGACAGCAGACTATCACAATGTGTGAGACCCTTATACATATATACTTCAAGGTGGCACCTGAACAGCCCATGCACTAGAACTACATCTTCAGAAGCCAAGTGGCCTACTCATTGGGGGGATTTGTGAACAGATGGCTGAGGTTTAAGTGCCTCTTTCATGGACTTTCATAGAGGGGTGAGTATTACTTGTCCCCTAGAATCCATCCACGGAACTTGTGGTGTGAAGAGTTGTGGCAGAGAATGAAGGAATTATGGCAGTTGCCAAGAAACCGAGGACACAGAGGAAGTTCCTGTTTTGATTGCAGACCAGCTGAGTGTTAAAGGAGTGGCATTCCTTGCACAGAAACATAGAAAAACATAGAAAATAAGAGCAGGTATAGGCCATTCATCCCATCGTTCCTGCTCCCCCATTCAATATGGTTGGTTGATCCACTATCTCAATTCCCTACTCTCCTCTTGAAACCTTTAGTGTGTAGCAATCTATCCATTTATTTCTTAAACACATTCAGTGACTTGGCCTCTATGTGATTGAAAATTCCACATGTTCACCACCTTCTGAGTGAAGAAATTTCTCCTCATCTCAGTCCTAAATGGCCTACTCTGTATTCCTGTTGATTGATTTCATTTGCCGGTCATTTGATGCCATGATGGCCACATGGGTGTAATCAATGATGCCCTACACCTGAGGAATCCAGCAATGGCAGCAGAGATCCACTACCCTCTGTGCTTACGTGTCTGATTCTGCATAGAATTGAATGTAATGTCCACTTCTGGCCAATGGGGCAATGCCACACTAAAATCCACAGCTGATGTTTGGAAGGAGCCAGAAGCTAAGAAGTTCAAGGCCACAGCACTGTGATTTTGATGGCTGCTGGCAAGGCAAACATTGTTGCTAGGTGTGTGGCCTGCTGTGGTAAGGGCACAGATGTCTGTGACCACCTGCTTGGCGTCTCCTGCAGCACTGATTCTCGGTTATCTCCAGGTAGCTCTGCCTTCATCAGTAGATCCTATAGCCTCTGTGTCCTTCCTTCTCCTCATCCCTTTTCTCTGCCCTCCTGATGCTCAGGGCTTTGCCCCTCCTGTGGAGGTAGAAATCTTCGGTTGTTGGAAGAAGCACAGATAGGAATAGTAGAGACATTGTCCACAATCTTTCAATCCTCATTGGATAAAGGAGTAGTGCTGGAGGACAGGAGGGTTGCTACTATTATTAGGGAGGGGGATAAACAAGGAAACTAAACATTGGTGGTGGGGAACCTAATGGAATCCATTATCAGGGACAAAATTTGCTTTCATTTGGAAAGGCATGGGTTAACTAACGAGAACCAGCATGAATTTATTAAAGGCAAATCCTGTCTGACTAACTTGTTTAAATTGCTTGATGAGGTAACAGGAAGGGTTAATCAAGGCCGCGGAGTAGGTGAAGGTATTTTGGAAGTCATTCAATAAAATGCCACACTGGAGACTTATTAAGAAGATGGAAGACCATGTCATTAAGAAGAAAGTGGCATTATGGATGATAATTGGCTGAGTGACAGGAAGTAAAAAGTGCTGGTGAATGGATATTGTTTTAGACTGGGGGTGGTTTGTATTGAATGTTGGGCCCATTATGCTTTACAATTTTTTGTAATAGCCCTATACTCAGGTGTAGGGAATAGTTTATAAAGTTTACAAATTATACAAAACTTGGCAAAGCAGTAAATAGTGAAGTGGGTGATAGGCTCAGGATGACATAGAATGGTGAGAGAGAGAAGTGTGGTGGATGGAGTTCAATATGGAGAAATGCTGAGTGATGCACATAGGAAGGACTGATGTGAAAAACAATGATAAATGAAAGAACTTTGTAAAGTGCAGGTGAGCAAAGAGACCTTAGTCCCCATATACAAAAATCTTAAAAGGCACTAAGATAAGTTGAAAAGGTGGTTATTAAATCATATGTGTTTCTTGGATGTATAAATAGAGGAATATAGTATATAAGCAAAAAGCTTATGCTAAAATTGTTGAAGTTTCTCATTAAGCCTCATTTGGACTGAACAATCTGGGCACCACACCTTAGGATAGATGTGAAGAGGGGTAGCGCAGTGGCGCAGTCGTTAGTACTGCTGCCTCACGGCGCTGAGGATCCCAGTTCGCTCCCGGCCCCGGGTCACTATCCGTGTGGAGTTTGCACATTCTGCCTGTGTCTGCGTGGGTCGCACCCCCACAGCCCAAAGATGTGCACCATGGGTGGATTGGCCACACTAAATATGCCCTTTAATTGGAAATTTAAAAAAAAATGATAGATGTAAAGCTTTTAGAAAGGGTACCGAGAATGTTTACCAGGCTGTTACCAGGGATGAGGGACATAAAATGTGAGGAGAGATTGGAAGAGTTAGGATTGTTTTTCTTATAGAGGAGGTAACCTGATAGAGGATTTTGGGATAATGAGAGATTTTGATGGGCAAGTTTTTTCAGATGGCATATGGAGTACATCTCCAAATATGTCAGCTGCCTGGAAGATATTTAACCCTCTGTGGAGACAGGACCTCTGCATCTCATTTAGAAGGAAGTCCCAGGAGTGATGGTCATGCTGGTGCTACATCTAGTTCTCTGAATCGGGAGTAAGTGCTCTGATCCTAGAACAAAATTAAGTATGGGAGATTAACAGATTTCTAAATGCCAATGATGTGAAAGGGTATGAGGATAGTGTGGGGAAAAAGGCATTGAAGTTAATGATGGAGCAGGCTCGATGGGCTGAATGGCTTACTCCTGCTCCAATGTTCTACTGGGGATGCTCAAAACTGGGACAGGAGAAAAGGCCCTGGGGATGGGGAGTTTGTGTTAGATAGGCCAGGGTGAGCGGGTGGAGCAGCCAGTGGTGAGGGGGGCAAGCTTGCAGTGGCAAGGGGGGGGGGGGGGGGTCGCGGGGGACTGTCTGGATCAGGAAAGTAAACCAGTGATGGATGTATCTCGCAATTAAGGTCCTCAGTTGGGGTGAGGGCAAGCAGACCATCCTACTATAAACATTCTGACAAGTCGGGAGTGGATGGGTAACTAACGGGAAGACCATCTGTTCAATTTTTTTGCAAAACGAATGGGGCTCATAAAATTCTACCGATAGAGTAGATGGAGAAAAATAATTCTCTCTGGTGAATAGATCAATAGTATAGTTTCAAAATTCATTGGTAAAAGACCCACAGGGAAGATGAGGACAAATGTTTTCACTCATAGCATTTTAGGGATCTAGACCCTCTCTCTGATTAGTTATTGGAAACTGATTCTAGAAATAATTTTAGAAGTGAGAATGATGAAAAAGCAGGAATGTAGGACTAAACATGAGTGCTCTTTCAAAGAGCAAGCACATTGGGCTGAGTGAACCTCCTTTGTTATAAATTTCTATATTTCCAGGATACAGAATCATAGAATTCTTACAGTGCAGAAGGATGCCATTCAGCTGTCGAGTCTATACCGATCCGCTGAAAGAGCACCCTACCTGGGCCCACACCCCCGACCTATCGCCATAACCCACCCAACCTGCCCATTTTTGGACTGTGGGAGGAAACAGGAGCGCCCGGTGGAAACCCATGCAGACACAAGGAGAAAATACAAACTCCACACAGTCACCCAAGACTTGAATTGAACCTGGGTCCCTGGCGCTGTGAAGCAGCAGTGCTAAACAATGTGTCACTGTGCAGTTTTCCCGCTATTTCATCAGTATTTACCCATTAACCAAGGAATTGAGGACAATGCTGTGGACTGGAATGTTATGAGCTCTTGTTTGTGAGAAGAATACGGATAGTGTGTGGGGAGGGAAGTAGAGAAGTGAACAGATAAAATTTAAGACGATGGCTGGAATTCAACCAAATCCCTGGTTGCCCGGCTGCAGGGACTGAAAGCAGGACCTAAGTCCCCATAAATGGGTGATAATGCCCTGAGTGGCATTCGAATGGCAATGGCCAACGAAGAGGCTACTGGTAGGACAACTGTCCAATTGAGGATGGTGGCCCATGTCCCAGAGCTGCTGGCTGAAGCAGAGGGCCAGCAGCTAGGCAGCCTTGGCAGCACCACCGATAGAGGTAAATGCTGCTGAGTCTTGAGGAAGAAGAGGATGCCTCTGTGTTGAGGCACTCCCAAAGGCAAAGTAAGTTTTTCATTTAATGTGCCGAGGTCAGGCAGGCAGGGAAACCACTCTGTCGGCCACAGAATGGTCATGAAGGAGGCACCTCCACTCTCCCTGAGAACCCGCTGGGTGGCCATCAAAGTTTACTGGTCAGACTTCCTAACCTGTAGTGGCCCCTCCTGATGCTGGTATGTGCTAATATGGGCAGCAAGTGCCTAATAATTACAAGGCAATTGGCTTAATTGACCACCTGCCTTCAGCCAGCGGACATATGCATCACTGAAGTTTCTGTCCCTGAGATTTTTCTGCGGTGGAGGTTTCCGTTCAAGTACCATTTCCTAAGGCCTCCCACCTTGATCCCAACCCGTCTCCAGAGGGCTGGTAAAATCAAACCCATTTGATTTCTTCTACCACGGGCACGATTTAATGGCCCCGTCGTAGAATAATAGAATTTACAGTGTATAAGGAGGCCATTTGGCCCATCAAGTCTGCACTGGCCCCTAGATAGAGCACCTAACTTAAGCCCATGCCTCTAACCCCCTCCCCCCCCCCCCCCCCCCCCCCCATCCCCATAACCCAGTAACCCCACCTAACCATTTTGACATGAAGGGGCTGGTTTAGCACAGTGGGCTAAACAGCTAGTTTGTAATGCAGAATAAGGCCAGCAGCGCGGGTTCAATTCCCGTACCCGCCTCCCCGAACAGGCCCCGGAATGTGGCGACTAGGGTTTTTTCACAGTAGCTTCATTGAAGCCTACTTGTGACAATAAGCGATTATTATTATAATTATTATTATTATGGGGCAATTTATCATGGCCAATCCACCTAACCTGAACATCTTTGGACTGTGGGAGGAAACCGGAGCACCTGGAGGAAACCCACACAGACACGGGGAGGACGTGCAAACTCCACAAAGACAGTCACCCGACGCTGGAATTGAACCATGGTCCCTCAAGCTGCGAAGCAGCAGTGCTAACCACTCCGCCGTCCCCTGACGTGCCTGACTTTGTGTTGGAAGGATGCCATTGAATCTCATGGGAGGCCTCTCACGGGATTTGTGACGCTCGAGAAGTCACGCGAAACTCAACTGAACCTCGCGAGACGTCGCGATTTGGATTCGCCCTCGCTGGGTGAGATTCAGGTATGCATATTTAAATGAGCCTTAAGCTAATTTAAATATGAATTCACTGGATTCTCCTGGGACCTAATGGCCTCGCCTAGGGCACCTCACCATTGGAGACACCTTGGGGGTGGGGGACAGGGCAGGGTGACTCCTTGGCACCCCTGCTGACACCTGGGTACCTTGCCACTGCCAGCTTGGCACCTTGGTATTGCCATCCTGGGCCCCTCTATCTCTGGCCAAAGATGGATAAAAAGATTGATGCAATTATTGGCCGGGATCGAACCTCGATCCTCGGTGCTGTGAGGCAGCCAATTCTTTGTTGCCTTGGCCTTATTTATATCCAACTGGTGAGTTTGAAGAGGTGGACTGATCCTGGTCCACAGGAATGTTGCTAACTGATCAGTGGTGGTGCTGGGCAAAGCCCAGATGGGTGAGCCCACAATGGCAGCATGCAGCTGTATTTTTGTGGAGCTATTGGTGCACTCGTGCTCCTACAGCCTTCATAACAATTAGGTTTAAAATTATTTTTCTGACCATTTCCTGAGTGACCAGATGTGGTCCCATTTTGTGCTCCAGTCACTCGATGCAAATACCCAAGCATATGTTCCAACCATGCTTTTTTTTAGATTTTAGCAGGCTGTGGACGAAACCCTTAAAAGTGCAATTAGGGTCTGATCTAGTTTGAATGGGACAGAATGACATTGCCTGTTTCAGGCAGATCTGGAGATGCCCAGGAAAAAGCCCCTTTCAGAATATTGGTGCCAACAAGTGATACATTTTCTGACTTCAATTATAAAGCCTTTGACCTTTACTGTCTGTTAATGCTAGTTCTGGGCTGTGGAAAGTGACCCTTTACTCTTTGAAGGAATGCATTTCTGGATGAACCAGAAGTACTGAATAGAGTTTTAATGATGATTGCAGCATTCGTACACTATGGGAACTCATTGATGTTTCCTTTCTGGAAGGGCGTTTCAGATATTGCCACAAAGATAGTGAAATAGTCATGCCTCAGAACCCCTTAATATGCACATTAGAAGAAATATAAACATTTATTAACTGTGGGGAAATCCAATCTTGATATATACAATATTACAGAAACAGTTGTAAAAGCTCATTATAACCATTTGGAAAATTCCTCCCTATTCCAAGTTAGCCCATGGGATTATTCAAATTAATTTTTAAAATGGGAATGCAGCTGTGGCTTTTTCAAGCTCTAATCATGTGCAAAGTTCTCTTTCAATCTTGCATGACATCGGCCCAAATCTTCTGGTCTTTAGATCATCGGCGACCAGACGTATACCCCGCAAGATAAGCTGTGGGATTCCTCACAAGACCCGACATGGTGACTCTGGGGAAATTGCCCGGGACGTTTGAACTTCTGATGGGCAATAGCCCTGCTCTCCGGGATCTCCGATAAAGTCAACAACTCTTGAGTTAGAGTCAGACACTTTGGACAATTCTGACTTATTTACCTGGATAGTTACCTGGAAATATTAGACTGAAAAGTCCGAGTCAAGCTCCTGGTTCAATATATGGTGGTGCAGTGGTTAATACTGCTGCCTGACGGTGCTAAAGACCCGGGTTCGATCCGGATCTCGGGTCACTGTCCGTATGGAGTTTGCACATTCTCACCCACACTACCCAAAGATGTGCAGGGTTGGTGGATTGGCCACGCTAAATTGCCCCTTAATTGGAAAAATAAAAAAAAGGTACATCTGACAATACCCTTGATACTCCCTTGATTCCACCCCGCGTGACCTGATCTGACCTCAGAATGCGACTCCTCCCTGAACCCCCCTGACCTAACCTCACCCCCCAACCGACCCGCACCCTTGACAACTTGACTCCTCCACCTAACTCTCCCTTGAACTCCTCCCCCACCCCCCAGAACACCTGATTCCCACTGAATTCGACCTGACCTGACCTGGCCTCGCCATCATTTTCCCTCCTGACTCCCTGCCCCAACCTGAGCCAACCTCACCATCTTATCCATCTACCATGCCACCCCATCCACTTGTGAACCCACCCACTTGTCATGTTACTCTTTTGCCATCCTACCCACTTCTTAACCCATCTACTTGCCACACTATTCATCCATTTGTCATGCTACCCACCTACCACTCTACCCCACTACTCACTTACCTCACCCATCCTATCCCGTTACCCACCTACACATTAATCTATTCACCCACCCATTAGCTCATCCACTAACACACTGAAAAGCTGTTTAAATACCCCAGGTTTTCAGTGTGTTACTGAGCATTCACCAGAGCAGCAGGGGTGGAGTGGCAATCTGACAGTGATTGCCAATTCTTGGAAGATTCAGGCCATTACTTTTTTTTAAAGCAATTGTTTGAAAACTCTGAAAGGTAGATGAAAAATAAATGTTTTCATGAACAAAATAAATGGAGAACAAAAAGCGCACAAATAAATTTCCTTTTATTGTAAAAGGTAGTGAAATTACAGATTCTTTCAGCACAGTAAAAAAATGTATTCCTTACAACAGGCCTATCACTCAGTTTGGAATAGAAACAACCTACTTACTTCTTTATCTTGGGGAAATCTAAATCACAGTTATCCCTGGGATTTGATCTTATGCCTGTCTGACTATGAGACTCACAATCAGCTGCTCCTACTCCTTGGTCGCAAACAAAATTATTTTTTGAGCATGAACATGCATTTCCATTGGCTTTTTTATTAGTGTCTCAAACAGTTTGTACATTCACAACTCAGTTTCCTGTGAGACAGCACCACAGCACAGAATTGCCTTTAATTCAACTATTTTCAAAAGGCCACGGGGTGACTGGTGGAGGAAATGGAAAAACGTCACTCTCTGGTGCCATGTGGTGTGCTGATGTTGGAGCTGAAGCCCAATATTAGGGTAGAGCAGAGAGATCCTGTTATACCTGCTGATGCTTAAAGCTTCCCCAGCATCAGCATCCTATACCCCGAAGAGGAGAAAATTCATCAAAAACATTTTTCTACTAAATTCCAGTTGGATTATGTTGACATAAGAAGAAAGTAATTTATATATATCTTTCACGTTTTCAAGGCATCTAAAAGCATTTCCCAGTTTGGGAAATTAGGCAGTTAATTTGCACACAAAATGTCCCACAATCAGCAAATGAGATAAATGACCAAATCATTTGTTTTTGAGTTGTTGACTGAGCAATAAATATCGGCCAGAACATTGGGAGAATTCCCAACTACTCTCCGAGTAGTGCAGTGGAACCTTTATGCTCATCTGAACTTCGTTTAACAAATTTAAAGTCAAATATCAGAAGGAATTACTTTAGAGGAATAGAATTGCTATGATGAATAAAACCACTTTTGTAAAACCACAAGAATTCTGCAAAATGCTGGAATAGTTCGAACCTGATGTACAATTTTCCTCTATCGTATATTGGTGCAATTTTACATGTTGTAGATTTTCACACTGCAGCATCAAGGCGATGAGTGGAGAGTACAGAGGGGAGTGTTGGTATGAGGTGTATACCATTTTGACCATCCTACTATTTCTGGACATATTCTTGGATTGGACCATTATTTTTGTAATGGCATTCGTACTGACTTTCTATTGTAGATTGGTAGGGGATTAAATGATCCTTTCTCTTTAAATATAGAAAAGGATGCCACACTCCCTCAAACCATTCCCAATATATATACAGTTTAGGATAACCTAATTTTCAGAAATTTCTGTCTCGTACAGATTTATGTCTCATTCTTGCTCTGTTAAGGCCAGATTTACTTATTTTATTTTCAATGTTTCTCAGTAACCTTTGTTCATTGCTCTCATTAATGCAAATCCGGCAAGGAGAAGATGGAGATTTATCCCATTAAATCTTGGAGGAGCAATAGAACTGTGTTCCTTGTACGTCTGCTGGTAGTTATTTGGAACATTGTGCCAATGTTTTGTCAGGTGTGAGTGCCTCATGGTAGGGTCAAGGCTATGTAACCACACTGTTCAAGTGCCAGCTCAAAGATACGTGCTGCTACATTCATAACATTTTACTTCCAATATTCAGACAAATTTATAATGATCCTATCACGTGAAGAATTGTAGTTTGCTCATGGTTATAATTTTTGCTTATGAAGATTAAATTAATTTTGTCGGTTTCTTCTATCGATGGCATTTAAAATTCAATAAATGTCTTTTCAAGACAAAAATATGTTTTCATTATGTTCAGATAGGTGCTGACCAGCACAATTCTTCCTACTACCAATGAAAAGATATATCTTCCTCCAGTGGCAAGGCTCCTTGTCCATCACCATAACAAGCGTTTTAATAAAGTGTCCTGAAATTGTGGGGGGCTCAAAATTTGGGGGTGAACTGGAATCTTACTAACTGGCAAGTTGTGCTCGGGAGATTAGAGTTGCTTCTTCTGACTGCCCCAGTTATTATTGCACCACTTTGGAGTCTCTCTCAGGAGCTTCAGCAGACAGGTTCTGATAGAGCCAGGCTATGAAGAGCAGTTGTTGGTCTTGCTCTGGGACCAGCTGGTGACGGGTGTTCAACGGTAACCCACCTACATGGGCTACTTTATTTATGGGCATGATTCAGCGATTGCATTGCACCCAGCGTGGATCGAGGCCACTGGGTGAATAGCGGGAGAGGGCAATATCGAAATTCACGCCATTTTGCGATTCATCTGACCTGCTACTGTTGGTAAGTTCTGGATCTAGCCCAAATATAGCTAGACTATCATTTGCATCCATGCAATGACAATGCAGAGATTTTTGGAGGGGTTGACAGTTGCAGTCCAGCTGGTTGTCCCCTCCTGCCATCTGAAACACAGCCAAGGACCGAGGCAGTAACCAAAGAGGATGAAGGTGTCACCCCTTAGGGGGCCCATCACCATCATTGGGCTCTTTGACCCCTCTGACAAGATGAGCATTGACACAGCAGAGCCCCAGAGCCCAGTCATAGAGACTGACCTTGTAATGACACTTGCAGCAGGTTCCGGAGGTAGCTCCTTGGCATCTCTTAAGATGAGGACTTCTGTCATGTGCATCACAGCTGCTCCACCATCGATAAAGGGCAGCCCCGAAAGAGCAATCCCCCCTTTCCTTCCAACCCTGGATACCAGCCTGGTAGCGTGCCAAAGTGCCAAGCTGGTATTTTGCCTGCGCTGGGGATCGGGTCCAGGGTTTCCCTGCTGGTATAAGTTCACAGCTCCAGGGTCCCAGGTTCGATTCCCGGCTTGGGTCACTGTCTGTGCGGAGTCTGCACATTCTCCCCTTGTTGCGTGCGTTTCCTCCAGGTGCTTCGGTTTTCTCCATAGTTCAAAGATGTGCAGGTTAGGTGGATTGGCCATGTTAAATTGTCCTTAGTATCCAAAATTTCCCTTTGTGTTGGGTGGGGTTACTGGGTTATGGGGATAGAGTGGAGGTGTGAACAATGATAGGGTGCTCTTTCCAAGAGCCGGTGCAGACTCAATGGGCCGAATGGCCTCCTTTTGCACTGTAAATTCTATGGTTCTATGAGTTGAGATACAGGGGTGGGGGAGGAGCGGGGTGTGGGCGTGGTTCTCGAGAACCCCCAACAGGTGAGTTGGAACTTTGGGATGTCCGGGGTTGGCATCAGGGGATCGGGGTATCGTATCTAATGAGTGGAGCTCCTCATGGGGGATAATCAGCTAAGTGCGGCCTCGGCAGTGTGTTCCGCGCCGGCAGCCAGAAAAAAAAGAGTGCTGTTTGATTGGTGTAGGTTCCTGGTGCTACAACCACCTGGAACCACCCCTCGATTCCCACCCAGAACAGATTCTGGGTTGGACCTTTCAGCCATGTCCACTGCAAGATCGCCACGGACGGAACGGGGACCATGTAAAGGCCCTTTGATCTTGGGCGGGAATTTATGGTCGCCGGGTGGGCTTGGCCAAAAAATCCCGCCCTCTATTTTGTTTTCGTTAAGTCGCACCAATTGTTTAAATGGTGAAAGATTGCATAACTCTGAGATGCAGAGGGATCTGGGTGTCTTAGTACATGAATCACAAAAAGTATTCAGGTACAGCAAGTAATGAGGAAGGCTAATAGAATGTTATTATTTATTCCGAGGGGAAACAAATGCAAAAGTAGGGAGGTTATGCTTCAGTTATACGGAGCATGAGAGAGACCACATCTGGAGTACTGTGTACAGTACTGGTCACCTTATTTGAGGAATGACGTAAATGCATTGAAGCAGTTCAGAGAAAGTTTACCAGACTATTATCTGGAATGGGCAGTTTGGCTTGTGAGTATCTGCTGGAGTTTAGAAAAGTAAGAGGCAACTTGATTAAGGCATAAAAGATCCTGAGGAGCCTTGACAGGGTGGATGTGGGCCACTTGTGGGAAAATCTGTAACTAGGGGTCATGCTTTAAAAATAAGGGGTCGCCCATTTAAAACAGAGATGAAGTGAAAGCTTTTCTCTCAGAGGATCGCAAGCCCTTGCAGCTCTCTTTTTGAGAAGCCGGTGAATATTGTAAGGCAGAGGAGGGTAGATTCTTGGTAAGCAAAGGGATGATAGGTTATCGGGGGTAGGCAGGATGCAGATTTGGGGTTCCGATCAGATCAGCATTGATCACGTTAAATAGTGGAGCAGGTTCAAGGGGCTGAATGGCCAACTCCTGCTCTTAGTTTGTATGTTTGTACCTATGATTGGTTCTGCAAATGTCATGTGATGAAAACGTTCAATTGCACCAGGACGCAAACCATTCCCGTACCAGCCTCCCCGAACAGGCGCCGGAATGTGGCGACTAGGGGCTTTTCACAGTAACTTCATTTGAAGCCTACTTGTGACAATAAGCGATTTTATTTTCATTTTCATTGTGAGATTCTGAAATAAACTGAAAGCGTAGAAAAATAAATGGTGGATTTCAACCGATCTGGCAATTTCAGGATAGGTTTTGCGAGGCGACATTTCTGGCACAGAACATAGTGATGGAAAATAGCAGCCCTGCTGTTTATCCATGCTGAACTTTGTGCTCTGCTCTGAGCTGGGCTCCTGTCGATCAAGGCTCCACATCAACAGTGCAGCCTCATAAAATGTACACGGTAATTCATAAAAGACAAGGAGGAACTGTTAAAGTGTGTTCAGGTAAGTAACACTATCGTCAGAAATTGTTTCTCCAGAAGAAAAATGTCAGTTGTTGAAAAATAAACTAAACGGGAGTAAAACGTCTGTGGACTTTTTCTGATTTTCCACCATAACTTATGTGGAAAGCCTGCAGAATTCGTGTAAGCAGCTCCTTTCCTCTTTTTTTATTCCTGGAATGTGGATATTGCTGGAAAAGCCAACATTTATTGCTCATCCCTAATTGCCTTTGAGAAGGTGTGTTGCCAATTGGTTGGTTTGCGAGGCCATTTAGAAGAAGAAGAAGAAATCGCTTATTGTCACAAGTGGGCTTCAAAATGAAATTACTGTGAAAAGCCCCTAGTCGTCACATTCCGGCGCCTGCTCGGAGAGGCCGGTATTGGAATTGAACCCGCGCTGCTCTCTTGTTCTGTATTATACGCCAGCTGTTTAGCCCACTTTGCTAAACCAGCCCCTCATTTCAGCTCCAGGACATCATTGCTGAAGTTCCTCAGGGTGGTGTCCTAGGCCCAACCACCTTCAGCTGCTTCATCAATGATCTTCCCTCCATCAGAGGAGATGTTCAAAGATCATTGCACCATTCCCAAATCTTAGATACTGACGCAGCCTGTGTCCAAATGAAACAAGACCTGAACAATATCCAGGCTTGGGCTGACAAGTGGCGAGTGACATTTGCACCACGCAAATGCCAGACAATGACTGTCTCCCACAGGAGAGAATTTAACCATCTCCCCGTGACATTCAATGGCAATACCATCACTGAATTCCCCATTATCAATATCCTCGGATTTACCATTGATAAGAAACTCAACTGGCTAGCCATAAGTATACTGTGGCTACAAGAGCAGGTCAGAAGCTAGGAAATCGACAGAGAGTAACTCACCTCCTGACTCCCCAAAGCCTGTCCACAATCGGCAAGTCACAATTCAGGAATGTGATAGAATACTCTTTTTTTGCCTGGGTGAGTGTTGCTGCAGGACTCCAGCTCTGGCTGGTAAAAGTAGGAAAAATCCCAAGATATATCAATGGGAAGATAACCAGGGAAAGAATCGGGCACATTGGGGATCAACAGGGAAATCTGTGAGTGGAGCCAGAGGACATTGGTGGGATGTGAATGATTACTTCGTATCTGTCTTCACCCAAGAGAATGAGGGGGGAGATATAGAACTCGGGGAGAGAGACTGTGAGGTTCTTGAGCAAATTGTCATAGGGGGTGACAAGGTTTTGAAGGTGTTGGCAGGCATAAAGGTAAACAAATCTCCTGGTCTGAATGAATTATGTCCCAAGATGCTGTAGGAAGCGAGGGAGGAGATTGAAGGGGCTTGACCCACGTCTCTAATTCCTATCTGGCCTTGTGGGAGGTGCCATAGGACTGGAAAACAGTGAATATGGTGCCACTATTTAAGATAGGTTGTAGAGGATAAGCCAGGGAACTACAGGCCAGTGAGTGTCACGTCAATGGTAGGGAAACCATTGGATAAATTCCGAAGTAGTGAATCTATCTCCACTTGGAGAGGCAAGGTTTGATCAGGAATAGTCAGCATGGCTTTGTCAGAGGGAGGTCATGCCGAACAAATTTGATTGAATTGTTTGAGCACGTGACTAAGTGTGTAGATGAGGGTAGTGCAATTGATGCAGTTCACACGGATTTTAGCAAATTCTTTGCCAACAGCAAATCCTTCGACAAAGTCCCGCATGGGAGATCTATAAAGAAGGCAAATGCACATGGGATATAGGGGAACTTGATAAGGTGGATTCAAAATTGGCTGAGCTATAGGAGACAGAGGGTGATGACAGACGGCTGCTTTAGTGACTGGAAGCCAGTGTCCAGTGGCATACCACAAGGATATGCGTTGGGCCCCCCATTGTTTGTCATTCATATAAATAATATAGATGACTATGTGGGGGAAGGGGGGGGTAGGATCAGTAAGTTTGCAGATGACACAAAGATTGACCAGGTTGTTAACAGTGAGGTTGAGTGTTTTGAGTTACATGAAGGTATAGATGCGATGGTCAAATGGGCAGATATGTGGCAGATAGAAGTTAACCCAGAAAAGTGTGAGATGATACACTTTGGACAGACTGATGTGACAAGCAAGTATTCAATGAATGGCCTGACATTGGGAAGTTCCGAGGAACAAAGGGTCTTTGGCATGTTTGTCCATAGATCTCTGAAGGTGGGAGGGCAGGTTAATAGAGTGATGAAAAAGGCATATGGGACACTTGCCTTTATCAATCGAGGCATAGATTACAAAAGCAGGTAGGCATGTGGAGTTGTACAGAACTTTGGTGAAGCCACAGTTGGGGTATTGGGTGCAGTTCTGGTCGCCACATTATAGGAAGAATGTCATTGCACTGGAGGGGTGCAGAGGCAATTCACCAGGATGTTGCCTGGGATGGAACATTTAAGTTATGAAATAGGTTGGAAAGGCTTGGGTTGTTTCTGTTGGTACAGAGAAGATGAAGAGGCGACCTAATTAAGGTGTGCAAGATAATGAGAGGCATGGACATGATGGACAGGGAGCAGTTATTCCCCTTAGTTGAAGGGTCAGTTACGAGTCGACACATGTTCAAGGTGAGGGGCAGGAGGTTTAGGGGATTTGAGGAAATGATTTTTAACCAGAGGGTGGAGACAGCCCAGAACTGCCTGGGAGGGTGGTAGAGATGGGTTCCCTCACATCCTTTAAAAGGACCTGGATGAGCACTAGCCACCTCATAACATTCAAGCCTCTGGGCCAAGTACTGGCAAATGGGATTAGGTAGGCAGGTCAGGTGATTTTCATGCATCGGTACTAACTCGGTGGGCTGAAGGGCCTCTTCTGTGATGTATTATTCTATCATTCTGTAGACACTCAAGAAGCTTGACACCATCCAGGACAAAGCATCCCACTTGATTGGCATTCCTTCTACAAACATTCATTCCCTTAATGCACAGTAACGCAGTGTGTACCATCCATAAGATGCACTGCAGGAACTTACCAAAGCTCCTCAGACAACTCTTTCAAAAACCACGATCACTGCCATTTAAAAGGACAGGGGCAGAATATACATAGGAACATTACCACCTGGATATTCCTCTCTAAGCCACATACCATCCTGACTTGTGAATATGTCACTGTTCTTTCACTGTCACTGAATAAAAATCCTGGAGCTCCCTCCCTAACATTACTGTGGGTGTACCTACACCATATGGACTGCAGTGGTTCAAGAAGGCAGCTTACCATCACTTTCTCAAGGCCAATTACGGATGTGCAATGAATGCTGGCTTAGCCAGTGAAACTCACATCCCTTGAATTAATAAAAAAAATCAGACAATTGCAAGCTATGATTTTCCAACTATATAAATGGATACTATTTTAAATGAACAGCTGATTTTTTAATACCTAATTATTTGCTTGACAGTAAAAGCTCAATTGTACATCGCTCATGGGTTGATATCTCCATCAGCTATACATTCATAAACGCACCTCTTAAAGCTCTGACGAGGCAGCCTTCAATCTTTTGTTACCTTTACCATTCAAGTTTTGTGTTTAGCATAGAACATTGGTTTAGAATATTGAGTGAGGAGAGAGCACACCAGGGATTAAGTCAAGCACCCAAACTCAATATGTGGTACTGTTGCACAAAACACTGAGCTTGGTGTTTCAAATGTTATTTGCAGACCTATTAGTGAAGAACAGGGAAGTGGGACCAATTGTCTGGCTTTTTCAAAGAGCCAGCCCAAACACTATAGGTTACACGGTATATTTACTCTTTGGTTTCATCAGAACAACAGCATTTGCCGCGGAAGCAACATTAATGTGCAATAATCTCCCGACAAGCTTCACATAAATTTCAATGGTTGATATAAAAGTAGCTAGATGTGGCCTTGTGGTCGATTACAGAATTTACTTTATGTATGCAATAATGCACTCTAGCCTGCAACCAATTTCCTTGTTGCTTATGCTGCTGTGGTCTATGTTGTTGGGTGCTAGGTGAACTAGGCCTTGTTTAGCAATGTAATTTATTTTTTTTGTTAAATTTAGAGCACCCAATTATTTTTTCTTCAATTAAGGGACAATTTAGCACGCCAATCCACCTACCCTGCACATCTTTGGGTTGTGGGGGTGAAACCCACGCAGACATGGGGAGAATGTGCAAACTCCACATGGACAGTGATCCAGGGCTAGGATTCGAACCCGGGTCCTCAGCGCTGCAGTCCCAATGCTAACCACTGCGCCACATGCCGCCCTATTTAGCAATATAATTGAGTGGTACATGAAAAAGGAGCTGATTCCCTTGGGTGGCATAGAAATTGAAGGCTTTGGTCACTTTTCACAAGAAGATTACATGGTTTCTGTTGCTGCCTCCCTGCTGACATTGGCGGTGTGATGCACCAGCTTGCATTGTCTCCTATTCATTCATGGGAGTAATTTTACCCTAAACTTTTTGTGAGAAATTGACATAATCAGATTAACTCCACATCATTAACTGAAAGGCACATTCTAGCAAACAGTATAAATGCAACGGTGATTGCTAATATTTGTTATTACGCGGCAGGTTGTTACATGAAGATTAGGAGAACAGTTAACAGGAAAAATAACTTAGGAGAGGTTACTGATCAAGGTGTTAAGATTCAAAACAAAGGTATAAAAGCCAACATAAGTGTACTTTACCTGAATGCTCGCAGTATTCGGAATAAGGTAAATGAGTTGATGGTGCAAATCATCGTGAATGACTGTGATTCAGTGGCCATTACTGAAACATGGTTAAAGGATGGTCACGACTGGGAGTTAAATATCCAAGGGTATCAAACTATTCGGAAGGACAGAGTGGATGGTAAGGGAGGTGGTGTAGCTCTGTTATTTAAGGATGACATCCGGGCAATAGTAAGGGCTGACATCAGTGCTATGGAGAATAAGGTTGAATCCATTTGGGTGGAAATCAGGAATAGTAAGGTGAAAAAATCACTGATAGGAGTAGTCTATCGGCCACCAAATAGTAACATTATGGTGGGGCAGGCAATAAACAAAGAAATTACTGATACATGTAGAAATGGTACAGCAGTTATCATGGGGGATTTTAATCTACATGTTGATTGGTTTAACCAGATCGGTCAAGGCAGCCTTGAGGAGTTTATAGAATGTATCCACGATAGTTTCCTAGAACAGTATGCAATGGAACCTATGAGGGAACAAGCGGTCCTAGATCTGGTCCTGTGTAATGAGACAGGATTGATTAATGATCTCATAGTTAGGGATCCTTTCGGAAGGAGCGATCACAATATGGTGGAATTTAAAATACAGATGGAGGGTGAGAACGTAAAATCAAACACTAGTGTTTTGTGCTTAAACAAAAGGAGATTACAATGGGATGAGAGAAGAGCTAGCTAAGGTAGACTGGGAGCGAAGACTTTATGGTGAAACAGTTGAGGAACAGTGGAGAACCTTCCAAGCGATTTTTCACAGTGCTCAGCAAAGTTTTATACCAACAAAAAGGAAGGATGATAGAAAGAGGAAAAATCGACCGTGGATATCTAACGAAATAAGGGAGAGTATCAAATTGAAGGAAAAAACATACAAAGTGGCAAAGATTAGTGGGAGACAGGAGGACTCGGAAATCTTCAGGGGGCAACAGAAAGCTACTAAAAAAGCTATAAAGAAGAATAAGATAGATTATGAGAGTAAATTTGCTCAGAATATAAAAACAGACAGTAAAAGTTTCGACAAATGTATAAAACAAAAAGAGTGGCTAAAGTAAATATTGGTCCTTTAGAGGATGAGAAGGAAAATTTAATAATGGAAGATGAGGAAATGGCTGAGGAACTGAACGGGTTTTTTGGGTCGGTGTTCACAGTGGAAGACACAAATAACATGCTGGTGACTGATGGAAATGAGGCTATGACAGGTGAGGACCTTGAGAGGATTGTTATCACTAAGGAGGTAGTAATGGGCAAGCTAATTGGGCTAAAGGTAGACAAGTCTCCTGGCCCTGATGGAATGCATCCCAGGGTACTACAAGAGATGGCTAGGGAAATTGCAAATGCACTAGTGATAATTTACCAAAATTCACTAGACTCTGGGGAGGTCCCGGCGGATTGGAAATTAGCAAACGTGACATCACTGTTTAAAAAAGGAGGTAGGCAGAAAGCGGGTAATTATAGGCCAGTGAGCTTAACTTCGGTAGTAAGGAAGATGCTGGAATCTATCGTCAAGGAAGAAATAGCGAGGCATCTGGATGGAAATTGCCCTATTGGGCAGACGCAGCATGAGTTCTTAAAGGGCAGGTCATGCCTAACTAATTTAGTGGAATTTTTTGAGGACATTACCAGTGCGGTAGATAACGGGGAGCCAATAGATGTGGTACATCTGGATTTACAGAAAGCTTTTGACAAGGTGCCACAGAAAAGGTGCTGCATAAGATAACGATGCATGGCATTAAGGGTAAAGTAGTAGCATGGATAGAATAGAATAGAATAGAACAGTACAGCACAGAACAGGCCCTTCGGCCCTCGATGTTGTGCCGAGCCATGATCACCCTACTCAAACCCACGTATCCACCCTATACCCGTAACCCAACAACCCCCCCTTAACCTTACTTTTTTTTAGGACACTACGGGCAATTTAGCATGGCCAATCCACCTAACCCGCACATCTTTGGACTGTGGGAGGAAACCGGAGCACCCGGAGGAAACCCACGCACACACGGGGAGGACGTGCAGACTCCGCACAGACAGTGACCCAGCCGGGAATCGAACCTGGGACCCTGGAGCTGTGAAGCATTTATGCTAACCACCATGCTACCGTGCTGCCCTGATCGTGCTGATCCTCTATCCTGATCCGGATAGAGGATTGGTTAATTAATAGAAAGCAAAGAGTGGGGATTAATGGGTGTTTCTCTGGTTGGGAATCAGTAGCTACTGGTGTCCCTGAGGGATCAGTGTTCGCCCTCAATTGTTCACAATTTACAGAGATGATTTGGAGTTGGGGACCATGTGCAATGTGTCCAAGTTTGCAGACGACACTAAGATGAGTGGGAAAGCAAAAAGTGCGGAGGATACCGGAAGTCTGCAGAGGGATTTGGATAGATTAACTGAATGGACTGGGGTCTGGCAGATGGAATACAATGTTGACAAATGTGACGTTTTCCATTTTGGTAGGAATAACAGCAAAAGGGATTATTATTTAAATGATAAAATATTAAAACATGCTGCTGTGCAGAGAGACCTGGGTGTGCTCGTGCATGAGTTGCAAAAGTTTGGTTTACAGGTGCAACAGGTGATTAAGAAGGCAAATGTAATTTTGTCCTTCGTTGCTAGAGGGATGGAGTTTAAGACTAGGGAGGTTATGCTGCAATTGTATAAGGTGTTAGTGCGGCCACACCTGGAGTATTGTGTTCAGTTTTGCTCTCCTTACTTGAGAAAGGATGTACTGGCACTGAAGGGTGTGCAGAGGAGATTCACGAGATTAATCCAAGAGCTGAATCCAAGGGCAGCACGGTAGCATGGTGGTTAGCATAAATGCTTCACAGCTCCAGGGTCCCAAGTTCGATTCCCGGCTGGGTCACTGTCTGTGTGGAGTCTGCACGTCCTCCCCGTGTGTGCGTGGGTTTCCTCCGGGTGCTCCGGTTTCCTCCCACAGTCCAAAGATGTGCAGGTTAGGTGGATTGGCCATGCTAAATTGCCCGTAGTGTCCCAAAAAGTAAGGTTAAGGGGGGGTTGTTGGGTTACGGGTATAGGGTGGATACGTGGGTTTGAGTAGGGTGATCATTGCTCGACACAACATCGAGGGCCGAAGGGCCTGTTCTGTGCTGTACTGTTCTATGTTCTATGAAGGGGTTGGATGACGAAGAGAGGTTGAGTAGACTGGGACTGTACTCGTTGGAATTTGTAGGATGCGGGGGGATCATTTAGAAACATATAAAATTATGAATGGAATAGATACGGGCTGGTTGTTTCCACTGGCGGGTGAAAGCAGAACTATGGGGCACAGCCTCAAAATAAGGGGAAATAGATTTAGGACTGAGTTTAGGAGGAACTTCTTCACCCAAAGGGTTGTGAATCTATGGAATTCCCTGCCCAGTGAAGCAGTTGAGGCTCCTTCATTAAATGTTTTTAAGATAAAGGTAGATAGTTTTTTGAAGAATAAACGGATTAAGGGTTATGGTGTTCGGGCCGGAAAGTGGAGCTGAGTACAAAAGATCAGCCATGATCTCATTGAATGGCGGAGCAGGTTCGAGGGGCTAGGTGGCCTACTCCTGCACCTAGTTCTTATGTTAATGTTGCTCGTTCTGCATTCAACCCAATTTCAATTTTTGCTGATTTCAGTGGAAAGTAAAATTGAGAGGGATGTAAAATGGGGGGCTGATCTGATCTTGCGAGTTTCCTGTTAAGTTGGTTAGGCAGACATTATTCCTCATCATTCTATCCTTGTTATGTTTCACCAGTTACCCCATGTTTGACTTCAACATACTTGCCATTGTATTCACAGCCTTCACTTCAGACCGAATGAACAATTTTCTATTGTAGTATATACTTGCAGGCAGCTTCTTCTCCTCTGACATCTGACTATTACTTTTCCCCTCATTCCTTCTGTGCCATTGGAGACAAATCCTTCAGTCACTACATTCTTATCCCCTGAAGCCTCCTTTAAATCACATCATTTTGATACCTCCCTCCATTAAGCCTCCTTGACATCTCTCCTCTTTCTGCCTTTGGTGCCCCTGCTGCTTCTCAGTCCCACAAAACTTTTCTTATACCACCATCTGGTATCCTCCTTTGTACATGTTATTCACTATAAAGCATTTTACATGAAGAATATCATTGAAATTCAAGTTGTTTTTTGTGGTGGCACTCTTCAATGATGTCCAAGTAGTTGCAGTATTTCCTTGGTTGGGGTAATCAGTACTATGATTAACGCACCAGCTTTGTTCTTTCTATTCCCAGATCGCACTGTTCCGGTTCTTGCCACATTAATAAATATTAGCAATCACCATTGCATTTATACTGTTTGCCAGAATGTGCCTTTCAGTTAATGATGTGGAGTTAAAAAATATACTGTCCTTTGTTTTTTTTTCTTTTTTAAAAATAAAATTAGAGTACCCAATTAATTTTTTCCAATTGAGGGGCAATTTAGTGTGCCCAATCACCTACCCTGCACATCTTCAGGTTGTGGGGGCGAAACCCATGCAAACACGGGGAAAATGTGCAAACTCCACATGGACAGTGACCCAGGGCCGGGATCAAACCTGGGTCCTCGGCGCCGTGAGGCAGCAGTGCCAACCACTGCACCACCGTGCTGCCCCTACTACCTTTGTTAACACTGTTCCCAACCCACCCCAAACGCTGAATATCTTTAGGCTTTTACAAAAATTTAATTAGCAACCAACTTTCTCAATTTGGAACATTGCACAGAGTACTGTAAGGAGTAGATAAATAGTCAATTAGGGTTTTTTACTGCTCTGATACCCTAGTCTGTGCACTGCACATCTTTTTGTAAAAGTGAATGGGAATTTTCCCAGCACGTATAATTCTCTTGACTAGTGGCAGTTAAACTGCAACCATGTTTAGACTGAAAATGTTAAATGCAACTGATAAAAAGTCCACTTTGTATAACGTAGGTAAAATAGAAACTAGTCAGTGTTACAGTAATGGTATAAACTACCAATATATGCTCCAGTGTAAATGCTTAATAGCGTGAAACTGATATTGATATCCTTCCAGCCTTTCCAGTCAATGACTGCCATGACTACAGAGAGGTCATTGATATTTGAGTAAATTTGTGATCATTTACATTTTGATGTCGACAATGCATGCTTCATAAATTTTGTGGTTTGCAACTGGTGTGAACATGTACTTACTTTTACGTATTTGTCGGCGCACTGTAAATGGGGAAAATGCTGATCTTCCTTAGTTTCTGAAGTGAACAAAATACTGTGGTTATGGAAATTAGTCAGGTTTGGTAACCAAAGTAAAATCCAATTATTTTACTAATTGGCAATCAACTAGAATCATAGAACATAGATGTTGAGATGCCGGCGTTGGACTGGGGTGAGCACAGTAAGAAGTCTTGCAACACCAGGTTAAAGTCCAACATATTTGTTCCAAACACTAGCTTTCGGAGCACTGCTCCTTCCTCAGGTGAATGAAGAGGTATGTTCCAGAAACATATATATAGACAAATTCAAAGATGCCAGACAATGCTTAGAATGCGAGCATTCGCAGGTAATTGAGTCTTTAAAGATCCAGAGATAGGGGTAACCCCAGGTTAAAGAGGTGTGAATTGTCTCAAGACAGGACAGTTGGTAGGATTTTGCAAGCCCGGGCCAGATGGTGGGGGATGAATGTAATGCGACATGAATCCCAGGTCCCGGTTGAGGCCTACTCATGTGTGCATAACTTGGCTATAAGTTTCTGCTCGGCGATTCTGCGTTGTCGCGCGTCCTGAAGGCCGCCTTGGAGAACGCTTACTCGGAGATCAGAGGCTGAATGCCCTTGACTGCTGAAGTGTTCCCCGGCTGGAAGGGAACATTCCTGCCTGGTGATTGTCGCGCGATGTCTGTTCATTCGTTGTCGCAGCGTCTGCATGGTCTCGCCAATGTACCACGCTTCAGGACATCCTTTCCTGCAGCGTATGAGGTAGACAACGTTGCCCGAGTTGCGCGAGTATGTACCATGTACCTGGTGGGTGGTGTTCTCACGTGTAATGGTGGTATCCATGTCGATGATCTGGCACGTCTTGCAAAGATTGCCATGGCAGGGTTGTGTGGTGTCGTGGTCGCTGTTCTGAAGGCTGGGTAATTTGCTGCAAACAATGGTTTGTTTGAGGTTGCGCAGTTGAAAATTGCCCGGGCTTGCAAAATCCTACCAACTGTCCTGGTTTGAGACAATTCACACCTCTTTAACCTGGGGTTACCCCTATCTCTGGATCTGTAAAGTCTCAATTACCTGCAAATGCTCGCATTCTAAGCATTGTCTGGCATCTTTGAATTTGTCTATATATATGTTTCTGGAACATACCTCTTCATTCACCTGAGGAAGGAGCAGTGGTCCGAAAGCAAGTGTTTGAAACAAACATGTTGGACTTTAACCTGGTGTTGTAAGACTTCTTACTTAGAACATAGAATTTACAGTGCAGAAGGAGGCCATTCAGCCCATCGAGTCTGCCCCGGCTCTTGGAAAGAGCACCCTACTTAAGCCCACACCGCCACCCTATCCCCGTAACCCAGTAACCCCACCTAACCTTTTTGTGGACACTAAGGGCAATTTATCATGGCCAATTCACCTAACCTGCTCATCTTTGGACTGTGGGAGGAAACCGGAGCACCCGGAGGAATCAAAATACTACAATCCAGATTAGAATTAATGGCGTGGGTTGAGTGACAAACATGTATGATCTTGTTGGAGTTTGGACCATTTATGAGGCACTACTTTCATGTGCCTCATCTGCATCTCACTGGATATTCTGCCAGCTGCTTCTGGTAGGAATCAGGCCTTGGTTGGTTGGGGTGGGGGGACCGGATGTTGGGAGGCAGAAGGCTAGCAATGGGGTCAGTTAAGTGTGAACGCAGTATAGGAAGAGAAAAACGCACTGTTTCTTTCTGGGGCCCAGAGGTGCACTCCCAACTCCTCATTGGCAACATAAAAATAGTATAAAAATTACCAAGACTGCACACCCAGCTGCATGTAAAAACTATATTACAGCTTTGAGCTGAATTTTAACTGACCTTATCCACCAGGAGCTGAGAATTCAGTAAGATACGGGTAACCCGGAAGTCAGGAACTCCGGCACCATAGATTGCTTGTGATGTCACTGAATTGTCCTTCATCCGGAAACCATCCTGATTGACAGGCTTGGCTTCCAGTTGTACATGGAGCAGTCCAGAGGAAACAGCAAAACACGATAGGCCTACACCCCCAGGTTGGAGTGGGTCAGGGATATGGTGGTTATCACGGGTGATGAACATGGCTGACAATTGCAATGGCATAGATTTATGTGATTGAGTCTCCAGGGCAAGGGTATTCTGAGCCCTGCTGTGGCAGACCTGAGGCTACGCAATAAGAAGATGTTGGGGAGGTTGTGGGGACATCGGAACGATGGTGCAGGGCAAATTGGCTAAAATTGGAGTTGGGGAGGTTTGTCAAGGGAGGCACACAAGAATTATTAGGCAAGTGAAGAGGCATTAAGTCTTGGATCCAGGAGTCATCACTTGGGTTTAGCTGCTGGGATTTCTGGGGCTCGGGATTTTAAACTGAGATCTCACAATGTGGCTTGCAATCTTATTATAATAATGGATTAACCCTATACATTCGTACTCCAACACCACATCATTCAATTTATTCTGACTTTTGTTCTTTTAACGTAATTATCTCACTGACTTCAGCAACTTTCCTAGTCAACTAATTCAAAATACTTCTGCTTCACGGTCAACCAATCACCAGATTCACCTCCATTAAAATCAGAAGTAGGCAGGTCGGAGGGAGGTTTAGGTCAATTTGAGGTGTTTAACACATTAACCTTTTACCTAATAAAACCCACTCATTTTTTGAGGTTCAGATTTGCCCCCCCCCCCCCCCCTCCCCCCCTCAAGCATTCAAGCTTTATGGATAAATTAAAAGCTCTGATTGCAGTATATGCAAAAGAACAGAGGAGCAATCAGTGCCATTCCCTTCCCACTTTAGATATTTATTTTGCTGAAGCCTTTTGGAAGAGATTTGTCTGATCAAATTAGCACTGATTTCTACACAACTTTTTGAACTTTGTGTTCCACATGTTCCCAACTGTGTCCCCTTGTTGACAAGTATATAATTTCACATTAGCTTTGCAGGAAGCGTTTGACAGCATTCTTTAAAGCCAGTTTTAAAAAAAGGCAATTTATGTTTTTTCTCCTTGCAGGGTATTGGCAAGTGCAGGAAAAGACCTAAAGGATAATTTCCTGATAGCACTGGCAGAGCGAGAGGAAGCCAACCGCAGTGGGAAAATGACTGTGAGTGCATAATCAAGTGTTTAACCTGCACGTAATTTATTTTTATATTGGAGGAAACTGCACAAGGATTGATCTGAAATCTTAACATGATTTATATGAATACAATAATGTATTATGAAATTAGTCATCGGAAGTGGTGCAAAATAGGCGATAACATTCCACAGAAAAGAAAATGAGACAGGCTGAGAAACAACCAATTGTTTATCATTCACTTTGCAGGATCACTGATGGACAATTTCACCCCCAGGATTTAGTCATGGAACCAGAACTTCAAGTCTCCTCAATCAGAAATGTACATTTGCCATTGACTCTCTTTGAACAATATCAACATTTTACATCACTTTACAAGCAGCTTTCGGGTGTGACCAATTAATATTCCATGGGGACTGAATTTCCTTGAGGCTTCTTCCACTTTGCTGGTGTAACTACAGCAGGCATTCAGTGGAAGTCCTATTATTGCACTAAAGTGAGAGAAGACCCAAGGAAACCCATCCCTTATACCTTTAATCATGCAGCATGATACTGCAGTGGTATCAAAAACGGATTGCTTTTTAAAAAAACTGTTTGAATATTCCTGTAAATGAATACTAAGATTTTCTAATTTTCTATTTGTACTTCGAGCTGGATTTTAGAGCTCCCTGCTGGGCATGTTTTCGGTGGATGGGTCATGTAAAATATGATGGGTGACTAGCCCACTGCCTTGCTGCCCACCCCGACCCAATCCCCATAAAATGATATGTGGATGGGGACTAAAACTGGCAGCCAATCTGCCATTTAAAAAAAAATAACAGGCAATTGAGCTTATTAATAAGACAATTGACCCAAATATTATGCTGCCTATACAGTAACATGGTTGGCATAGGCAGGCGTGGTGAGAACGTTGTTTTTAAAACAACTGTGGGGAAAAGGTTGAAAGGAAGGGGTCATATTTTTCAAAGGAGGTGCCTTGTGCACATCGGGTGAACCCCACCCCCCAACAAAGATTTTACCCCTCTTTGTTCTTCCCTGCCTAGCTTCCAAAATCTGCCTGCACCCAACCCCCTTTGCCACCCCCTCCTCCCATTAGCTCCCCGATCCATTCATGTCCAAACCCCAGACTTACCTGAGTCCAGATGTCATGGATGTCGTCATCCGGGGGCCTCATTGCAGTCCCAGCAGCCCACTCTACCGAGTTCTGATACGTGGATCGCTAGAAGCGCCGGCCAATCCATTTGGCCGGCAGCTCGTGAGGACAGGAGCTCCTTCCTCTGAGGGGTAGAAGTCCCACATTCTACTCGTTTAGCCCATTGACAGTGTGCTATTGTCGCGGGACAGGCTCGTTCAAATTCTGTCGATTGACCATTGCAAACAAGGAAGAGGGGTGCACGCGATGAACTTCAATCCTTAATTTCACTTTGATCAAAGCAGTTTGCAACACTAAAATGTAAAATATGTTTTTATTTGGGAACTCCAAAGGAAACGTACTGCTCTGAAGGTTAATTAAGACAGGATTTATTTTCATGTGTTTCTTGAGTTCCTTCATTTCTCTTTTATAATATTCACTGTTACACTTACAGAGTACTCCACCCACCGATATGACACAATAGCTACAGTTATGTTTTATTCTGTAGCTAAATTAATTTTAATTTCAAAAATATATCCATATGATTGGGTAAAATTAATGTAAATGATTGGAAAATGTAGGCTGCATACTGCATGTTATGTAGGAATATTAGTGCTGGAAAGATTTGAATTATGGCTTGACTGGAAAAAAGAATTCTGATTGGAAAAACAAATAACAAAAAAGTGATGGTCTTCCTATACCTGGACCTATGGGATTTGCAATTACAAGATCAAACATAACCTGGAGAAGGGATACTGGAACCTACGGGCATATTTTCCCACTGAATATTGACTATGTAAACAGTTTCATACATAAGCCATTCTAGCTTTTAAACTTATGTTATTGAAGTTGGTATAAAAGAACTTGTTACAACTTGTTCCTTTTCAAGATTATTCAAAGAAACCACTGTAGTTGACTTAGAAAACAGTGAATTAAGCAGCTTCTAATGTACCTCTTCCTGTGTTTAAAACCTGAGGAAGAAAATATCGTACAGTATATGACTAACAATATTGTGCTGACACACTTCTTTTTTTTCCCTTTACTATTTTCCAAGTCCTCTGAAGTGTTTCCTTTGATGAAAAAAGGCTGATTGTAGGAATGTTTATTTCGTTTTCAATTAACCCAAATTTGCCCCCATTTAATAAACCCACGACTGGAAAAAGAATGAGTCATGCAGGTAATTTCGACTAAAGGCTTGACAATTCTCATTTTGTGCAAACTCTACAACGTTTATCAAACCGTATTTACATGGGCAAAGACTGCACTTCAAGTAGCATTTCGTGCTTAACTCTTCAATGTCAGATCCTTGTAACATGGATGTCTGTTATGCACAAAAGGAGTTCAGGCACGATTATAATTTTGCATCTCCAGTGTGGTTAAATTTTGCCCTGATGATAGCTTCAGTCCTTTTATAATATGTAAGTTAATCCGTGTATTAAAATAAAAAAAAACTCTTTTCCACCATTGAAAGAATGGGGGGAAACTTATTTTTTCATACTTCCAAGAACTTAACTGTAATTTTCTTTTGTGATTGTAAATGTTAATTAAGGCACGTACTTTTATGTGCTTTGACAGTTCCTTCATTTCCATTTGACATGTAAGCCACAATGGCACTCATCCGGTTTTAAAATTAAATTACATGGGATAGAATTTCCATGGAAGTTCACCCAATAATCTTCTGTAATTTATGTTGTTCCACTAAAGTTATGGCAGATCATTGGGACAATCCCCGCAGAAGGCACTGACATAAACATTTAACCCGGAATTACAATGCTTTATTGTACCAGTTCATTTTTCCATCACATAGTGAACTGTAGGTTTATTCCAAAAATTTCTCCGGTAAGTTTGCAACCATAAAGAGAGATGTTCAACAGAGAGGAGGAAGTTCTTTCCAGGCAAGAGAATTTTTTAAAAAGTCAATTGAGAAAGATATTAAGTGTACAGCAGGGCACCTCCACCATCTTCCATATCACAAAAATAGCAAAAATGGTGAGGGAGGATAGAATTTTCAGAGAATTCTATTATAACTTTGGAGGAATCCTTGGACAAACTGCTAATGACTATTTGAGCTGCTTCTCCAGGGTTTCCCTGATCTTCTACCAAGACTACAGTGGACGATCTAGAACCATCTCTGATATTACTAGTTTGAATATTTAAAAGTAAAAGCTGAGACTGTGAGTTTCTAGAAAAGGTTCATACTGTTCTTACAAAGATTCTGCCTGTCTCACATGGATGTTATGCCAGTCGATCAGGAGAAATGAATAGTAACTGTTATTAACAACCGAACCGAAAGGGGTTGATTTAGCACAGTGGGCTAAACAGCAGGCTTGTAATGCAGAACAAGGCCAGCAGCGCGGGTTCAATTCCCGTACCAGCCTCCCCGAACAGGCGCCGGAATGTGGCGACTACGGGCTTTTCACAGTAACTTCATTGAAGCCTACTTGTGACAATAAGCGATTATTATTATTACCTCTGTCTGAAATTTGAATAAGCACGTAATTGGAATGAAGTAAATTTTGTATCATTCAGCAGATAAGGTTTATACTAGAGATGTTTGTTGGTGAATATGAGGTAGAATTTTCTGGTGGAATAGGTTCTCTGACCTCCTGCTGAAAGTTCCATGGGCGATAGGCAAATGTTCAAGAGAAATATTTTAATCAGCTGTTTAT
This sequence comes from Scyliorhinus canicula, assembly GCF_902713615.1. Classification (NCBI taxonomy): domain Eukaryota; kingdom Metazoa; phylum Chordata; class Chondrichthyes; order Carcharhiniformes; family Scyliorhinidae; genus Scyliorhinus; species Scyliorhinus canicula. Next base: position 175,068,914 of record NC_052148.1, on the reverse strand, counting down.
GCCGTTTCATTGGAGTTTCTACTAATTGTCCAAGGAAGTTATGGTGAAAGATCAGAAAAATCCCCATGGAAACTTCTCTGTCTGCATCATGTCAGTATGAAATAACGTAAAAGAAAGAAATTATCAATTTGATCCGACAATAAGATAAAAAATTTCTTCAGACTATTTTGAGATTTCATCAATTTAATTTCTTCAATGTAAACATCCATGCCTTTAGATTCCGGCTCCTTTGATGTTCACATTTACTTCTATATCATATGACAGTGTTTGTTAAATTAAATTTATGAATTTACATCTGTTTCTTCAAATTATGAAAAAAATTATTAATGATACAAATGATTGATAGCTGAGTAACGCCAAGTATAAGGTTGTGGTATCCTTCTGACATTTTATCCAGCTTCTTGTAACTTTATGTTATTGACAATTTTCTGATGTTCTAGTCTATTATATCTGTTCCATGAATTATTGTATTCCTTGTATAATTTGTATTAACAAGTGCGTCAATTAATACGAATGTAACTTCAATAATTTCCAACCTTCTACCTCCTGCAAATGTAATGACGAGGCTTGTTTTGACAGACAATTGGGGGCAATGAGCAGACAACCTGAGTGATGTGGTCAATTAGTATGTTGAAAATTTTGGAGACTTATTTCTGGTGAGATAAGTCATTTTGTTTGTGTCAGACCTGAAGACAGTCTGGTTCCAGTCACTTATAACATTAGATCAATTTTGTGTGTGCCAATAACAGATCAGTAACTGTTTTCCAGTTTTTCAGATCACAATATTGCCGTACATTTTTACACAAGTTTGTGTTTCAGTAATAAAGATGTGGACACAAAAGACTTTGATCTCAGCAGTTGCAAAACCTGCACCCAGCAGGAATTCAATACTTAGTTCTTACGAAGGGATACTCAGTATCTTGTCCAATTTCCTACCCCCACCTGTCATTTATCATCCCCTTGATGTTGGTATTTAATCCAAAGCAAATCTAGATTTTGACCACTGCAGTTACAGAAGACTTGTATCTTCCAATTATGTTTGAGCTTTTATTTAGTGATTGCACTATTTCTCCTTATTTCTCTATTTCAACAGCTATCACCAGTAAGCATCCCTACAAATTATACTTTTTCCAGTAATTTCTTTAATTTTGTGAGTGTCAGTTTTGATCATTTCTGACCAGTTTCAAAGCTGAGAGAAGGTTAAGGTTTTAAACTTCACTAACATGTGCACATGAAAATAGTTGATATTCCAAATTAGTGTTGTATTGTTGGAACTATCTATCTCTGGGTGAGGATCTGTCTTGTCTATTTGTGCACTAGTTAAAGAGCACACTGTTCTCTCAACATTATTGTTTGACTTTATTCTCTGACCAACGTAAGTCAAGAAACAGAAAAGTGATCATTTACCTCATTGCTGTTTGTGCCTTATTGTGAGGTTTGATATGTTTTTCTACATAACAATAAGAACATAAGAACATAAGGAGCAGGAGTAGGCCATCTGGCCCCTCGAGCCTGCTCCGCCATTCAATGAGATCATGGCTGATCTTTTGTGGACTCAGCTCCACTTTACGGCCTGAACACCATAACCCTTAATCCCTTTATTCTTCAAAAAACTATCTATCTTTACCTTAAAAACATGTAATGAAGGAGCCTCAACTGCTTCACTGGGCAAGGAATTCCATAGATTCACAACCTTTTGGGTGAAGAAGTTCCTCCTAAACTCAGTCCTAAATCTACTTCCCCTTATTTTGAGGCTATGTCCCCTAGTTCTGCTGTCACCCGCCAGTGGAAACAACCTGCCCGCATCTATCCTATCTATTCCCTTCATAATTTTAAATGTTTCTATAAGATCCCCCTCATCCTTCTAAATTCCAACGAGTACAGTCCCAGTCTACTCAACCTCTCCTCATAATCCAACCCCTTCAGATCTGGGATTAACCTAGTGAATCTCCTCTGCACACCCTCCAGCGCCAGTACGTCCTTTCTCAAGTAAGGAAACCAAAACTGAACACAATACTCCAGGTGTGGCCGCACTAACACCTTATACAATTGCAACATAACCTCCCTAGTCTTAAACTCCATCCCTCTAGCAATGAAGGACAAAATTCCATTTGCCTTCTTAATCACCTGTTGCACTTGTAAACCAACCTTCTGTGACTCATGCACTAGCACACCCAAGTCTCTCTGAACAGCGGCATGCTTTAATATTTTATCGTTTAAATAATAATCCCGTTTGCTGTTATTCCTACCAAAATGGATAACCTCACATTTGTCAACATTGTATTCCATCTGCCAGACCCATCTGCAAACTTGGACACATTGCCCTTGGTCCCCAACTCCAAATCATCTATGGAAATTGTGAACAATTGTGGGCCCAACACGGATCTCTGAGGGACACCACTAGCTACTGATTGCCAACCAGAGAAACACCCATTTATCCCAACTCTTTGCTTTCTATTAATTAACCAATCCTCTATCCATGCTACTACTTTACCCTTAATGCCATGCATCTTTATCTTATGCAGCAACCTTTTGTGTGGCACCTTGTCAAAGGCTTTCTGGAAATCCAGATATACCACATCCATCGGCTCCCCGTTATCTACTGCACTGGTAATGTCCTCAAAAAATTCCACTAAATTAGTTAGGCATGACCTGCCCTTTACGAACCCATGCTGCGTCTGCCGAATGGGACAATTTCTATCAAGATGCCTCGCAATTTCTTCCTTGATGATAGATTCCAGCATCTTCCCTACTACCGAAGTTAAGCTCACTGGCCTATAATTTCCTGCTTTCTGCCTACCTCCTTTTTTAAACAGTGGCGTCACGTTTGCTAATTTCCAATCCACCGGGACCACCCCAGAGTCTAGTGAATTTCGGTAAATTATCACTAGTGCATCTGCAATTTCCCTAGCCATTTCTTTTAGCACTCTGGGATGCATTCCATCAGGGCCAGGAGACTTGTCTACCTTTAGCCCCATTAGCTTGCCCATCACTCCCTCCTTAGTGATAACAATCCTCTCAAGGTCCTCACCTGTCATACCCTGTCATTACCAGAGCAGAATTTTTCCTACAAGCTTTTGAATCCTGCCATCAGGCTCAAATGGGAACTAGAGCCACACATTATGTAAGAACAGTCAATTATTGTAATTTTTCCTGGACTGGCCAATTAATGGCCAGAGGATGGGCTCACTGGCAGGCTCTCAAAACTGGAGAGGCACTTCTTGTATGCAATAAGTGGGGCAGAAGGCGATTGCTCACTCTCCTAATTTTCAAATTTGAAATTAAAAATGGTCTTCACAGCCATGACCACCATTCTGTGGAGAGGGGCTGAGGGATGGGGGATCCCTTTACAGGGTTGCCTGAAGCTGCTGATGCACTTAGGCATGTAGAGTGGGCCTCTAAGCCTGCATGTACCACTTTCCCCCTGATTTGCCACAAGGAGGCTGCCTCCATACAGCTAAACTGCCTCTGCCACCTCCAGGAATCAGACTGGAAAGTCATAATTTGCACCTGTTTACGTGATTCAATAGGCCTTCCGTCGAGCCAATTAACTCCCTGATACATTGAGATGGGTGGACCTGCCCAAAGACAGGAAAATGGCTGGGGGTGGGATGGAACTGGGTAACCAGCACAAAGATCGGCAGAGCATAACTCCGTTCTTGCCCGCTTCCATTCCCAGTCCTGTCGAGGGCTGAAAGTCAAGCCCCACATTTCAAAGTAAATTGTTCATAATCAAGTGCTTTGAGATCTTTCTGAAAGGTGTAATATGGTACTATGTAAATGTGAACCTTTCTTTTGTTACTAAGGCTGTGAACTATTTTTCTTTAAGTTACCATTTGCCTAAATTTCCCAGGCCATGCACAATCTGCTCAAGGACACACTCCCAAGGTCCAGCAATGTTATTGCAAATCAACTTTGAGCGAATGAATAGTTTTCCCCTCCACATCACACACCGCTAAGTCTTTTGCTGGAAGGTTCTCCGATTCTGCAGAGCACATTCCTACAATCAGATTGATAATCATTGGTGTTGGGGTTGATTTATTGAGCTATTAAAAACTGTCCTCACTTGGAGTGAAAGTGTGGAGGAGAGGCAGTGGAAGACAAATGACAGCAACAGAGATGTACTTTACTGAAGCTTCATTTTCAGTTTTGCACGTTGATCCAGGTTCAGTTTTATTGCTCACAATTAATTATGTATTTTATTTAAATTTTACACGAAAACCCCCAAAATAATCACTGGAGAAGTTTGCATTGTCTGAAAAAGTTAAATCACCCATTTGAACCCTGTAACAAAATATCATGTTCCTTGCTAATCTTATGCTCAGAAACCTTTGACTGTGGGAGAATATCTTTTAACAATGAAGCCTGCCAGAAGGATTATTGCCTGAGCCACGTGCAAATTGACAGAGGAGAAGACAGAACAGGAGAATTAACACGTATCTAAAGGGCAGCTGTGGGAAAGATGTGATTCTATTTATGGATCACTGGCACAAGTTCTGGGACAGGAAGGAGCTGTACCAATGGGATGGGCACCACCTGAACCAGTATAGAACTCTTGTCTGAGTAATGAAGGTAAATAGGGAGGAGGAAAAGGCTAACATCAATGAGAGAAGGGGGAAGGATCTACAAGAAAGCAGCCTAAATGTAAAAGCAAGGCAGGAGAACATTGGAAAGAGTATAGTTTTTTTTAAATTTTTCCAATTAAGGGGCAAGTTAGCTTTGTCATAATATACATCCAGGTATATGATGGTGTGCAGACAGGCAGTGATTGACACACGGATGACCAGTGAACACAAAGAACACAGCAGCCAATCACCAGACAGGACACGACCACTATAAAGCCAGAGGGCACTAGTTTACCCGCTCTCTCGGGATCCAGCCTCTGAGACAGTCAGAGCTCATGAGCAGCAACTAGAGCACCATGTGGCAGTAAAATAGTCTGGTCAGGTTAGGCTCAGGTCTCCAGTCAAGTCAGCATAGTGTCAACCCACAGTTAACGTATGTATTGTAGTTAAGTGTTCAATGAAATCGAGTTGCATTTCTTCAAGTTGGAAGCCTGTCTCTCTCAGCATTGCAGTAAACGCAGTCCTTGTAGACCAACTTACCCAACACATGATGGTACCAGTGAGTTATGCTCGAGTTTGACGGACCGACCTTGAGATAATCTGCCTTGACCAGCGATCAGCCATCCGGTAACATGGACAGCGTCCACCCTCCCCCGCAGCTCCGCATCGCCGGCAGCCTCGGTGCAAACTGGAAGATTTTCAAGTAGAAGTTCCAGCTATATCTTGAAGCCACTGACCTCGAGGCTGCATCGGATGCCAGGAAGATTGCTCTCTTCCTCTCTACAGCCGGGGACCACGCTATCCACATCTTCAACTCCCTCACTTTTGCTGAAGGCGAGGACAAGACGAAGTTTAAAACAGTCCTGCTGAAGTTCGACAGCCTCTGTGACATCGAAGTCAATGAGAGTTTGAACGCTATGTGTTCCAGCAGAGGCTTCAGGGTAAGGATGAACCTTTTCATTCCTTTTTAACCCATCTCCGTATCCTCGCGCAGTCCTGCAACTACGGCTCCACTTCCAATTCCATGATCCGGGATCAGATTGTTTTCGGGGTCCACTCCGATCCCCTTCGCCAGCAGCTCCTAAAAGTTAAGCAGCTCACCCTTACCATCGCCATCGAGACCTGAGTCCTCCACGAGCACGATAACAACCGGTACTCCCATATCAAGGCGGCAGAAACGGCACGGTTAAACCCCCACGATGCGGAACGGGTGCAGGCCATCAAACAAATGCAGGGCCTGAGTCTGGATGAGGGCGGCCATTTTGCGCACTTTTCCCGGGTTCCTGCGCATGCACGCCATGACCAAGGGGACGGCGAGGCCGACGACTGAACCGTGCAAGTGCGTACGTCGTTTGACCACACTGTGCGTGCGCGGTGGCGCACGGAACGTCCTGACGGTGGCGCCATGACGTGCTCCAACTGTGGCTCTGCCCATTCAAAGCGGCAATGTCCTGCGCAATCTCGACGCTGTCTCCAGTGTGGCAAGCTTGGCCAATACGCAGCCCTTTGCAGATCTGCTCCACTGCCCAACACACAGCGATCCCAGCCACAGCGCAGGAGCGTCCGGTCAGTACTGCAACCCGTCACAGACTCCGACCCCGACATTCTTCCAGCTCCCGACACTGAGGGCCTCACATCCCCATTCCGGGCGGGCATCATCACCAAGCATACGCTGCCTTTATCAACATTGGTGAAACAATTCCCAATAATGAGCATTGATTCGGACGACGAGTGGTGTGCCACCCTTACGGTCAACAAGGCTCGCATACGCTTCAAGCTGGACACCAGCTCTTCAGCGAACCTCATTTCAAAGTCTGACCTTGCCACCATCCACGTCAAGCCATGCATTCTTCCACCGGTATCTGCCAGTTATTCTACCGACCTCTGCATTGTAGGCAGTTCTGCCCGTTCAAGTGCAGGCGGCCCCTGACCCACCCTTGAGGCGGTCAACCAGAATTTGTCGCCCGCCACAGAGACTGAATTTATAGACTGAATGTTGCATTGCTTTGTTGTGTCATCGTTTACACATCTGTACATATTATTTTTTTCTCATGTGTTATCTGCCTCTATCTGCACGAGACACCTTCCCATGTAAACGTTAGCATATTTTGTATATAGTCAGGCTCCTGTACACACACACTGACTATTTATTGACCTGAACACATTTACAAAAAAAAAGGGGGGAGATGTCATAATATACATCCAGGGATATAATGGTGTGCAGACAGGCAGTGATTGACACACAGGATGACCAGTGAACACACAGAACACAGCAGCCAATCACCAGACAGGACATGACCACGATAAAGCCAGAGGGCACCAGTTTTCCCGCTCTCTCGCGATCTAGCCTCTGAGACAGTCAGAGCTCGTGAGCAGCAACTAGAACAAACACCATGTGGTACTAAGATAGTCTGGTCAGGTTAGCCTCAGGTCTCCAGTCAACTCAGCATAGTGTCAACCCACAGTTAAAGCATGTATTATAATTAAGTGTTCAATAAAATCGAGTTGCATTTCTTCAAGTGTTGGAAGCCTGTCTCTCTCACCACTGCAGTAAACGCAGTCCTCGTAGACCCAGCTTACCCAACACATCAAGCGTGGCCAATCCACCTACTTTGCACATCTTTGGGTTGTGGGGGTGAGACCCACACAGGCGCAGGGAGAATGTGCAAACCCCACACAGACGGGAAAGAATACAGTAAGGAAAGACTTTGATGGCAAGGGAATAGGTAAGAGTTATAGAATGGGAATCTAAAAGGATGGCTAAAGATAAAGTGAGAGGAAATCCTATTGAAAATAAGCAAAAGTCTCTGTACAGCAATGCACACAATGTTTGTAATAAAACAGGGAAACAAGAGGCAATCATGCATTGGGAGAAATTAGACACGGTAGGGATTGTTGGGACATGGCAAAATTCTCTGGTCTCCACGCGGCACGTTTCTCTATCTTCTGGGCCCACCGCTGTCAATGCGATTTCCCATTGAATCCACCCCACGCCACTAATGGGGGTCCGCCGTCGGCGGAAGCAGACGATCCGACCGACGTGAACAGCCGGAAGATCTTGTCCATGACAACAGAAAGATCAGGACTAGAACTGAAAGGGGTGGAGGTACGGTACTTATCTGGCATAACATAAAGACAATAGGAAAAAGGGAACCGGCCATCAGGAGGAAAAGTAAAATCCATACGGACAGAGATAAAAGATATACAGCGTCATTCATACTAGTAGGTAAAGTCTACAGCTAATAGTGGAAAGATGGAGGAAGGAATATACAGACAGATTAGGGAACTGCGTAAAAAGCATTAAATAATCATCATGGGGGATTTCAACTGCACTGATAATTGGAAAAAAGATGCGGGTAAAGGCGGTAAGAGAATTGAGGTTCTGCAATTTGTACATGAATCTATTCTAACTCAATGTTGAAAAAGCCCATAATGGGAGAGTCCCTATTAAATCTAGTAATGGGGAGTGAAGCAGAACAGATAAGAGAGATAAAAATAGGGCAACATCTGGGCATAATATAATTTGACTTAACATGATGATAGAGATAGATACTCACTGCATAACTATTTACAGAGTCATAATCATGAAGGAAGAAACACCGAATCCCGTCTGGAAATATTGGACTTTAAATAAGGCCAGAGTTTGATTTCTTTGAATGGACACACAAGCCACTGGCTGAATTACTGCAGTGTGTTTCTCCAAAAGACAATGGAACCCCACCCTGTTACCAGACACAGTGGGCGGGATTCTCCGACACCCCGTCGGAGAATCGCCGGGGGGACGGCATGAATCCCACCCCCGATGGCCGCCGAATTCTCTGGCGCCGGAGAATTGGCGGGGGTGGGAATTGCACCGTACCGGTCGGCGGCCGCTCACAGCGGCCCACCCCTGCGATTCTCCGGCCCGCGATGGGCCGAAGTCCCGCTCGGTTCTATGCAGGTCCTACCGGCGTAAATTGTACTAGGTCCCTTACCGGCGGGACCTGGCGGCGCGGGGGTCCTGGGGGAGGCGTGGCCTGGCCCGCGATTGGGGCCCACCGATCCACAGGCGGGCCTGCGCCATGGGGGCACTCTTTTCCTACGCGCCAGCTGTATAAGCCTCCACGATGGCCGACACGTAGGTGAACCCATGCGTGGGGATGACGTCAGCAGCTGCTGACGCTCCCGCGCATGCGCGGATCCGCGCCGGCCGGTGGAGTCCCTTCAATCCTGGCTGGCATGGCGCCAAAGGCCTTCCATGCCGGCCCCGCCGGGTAAGGAAGAACCCCGCCCAGTACTTCTAAAGGCATCCAGAAACTAATTGTCATCTACAGTGGAGACAATGGGACATAATGGCCGGAATTCTCCATTTCTGAGACTAAGTGCTGACTGCAAAGGAGAATCCGTGAACTTTTCCGACAGAAAAATTGGCGCTGCATCTGGACAGATTCCATTACCGTTGAGCGGCAAGCACCGGCACCGCGTGGAACACAGTTGTTTCCTATGAAAAACGGTGCAGGATTGGCTGGGCCCGTGATTGACACTCGGGAGGCTGACAAGCTGCAGTCGCGCACTCCACCATACACACTTATCGAAGCCAAAAATATGGTGTTGATTGTGCTGGGGTGTGCCCATACAACAGATGGGTCATCTGGGGCCAAAATGCACCCAGGGGAGTGCCCCGGGGTGGGGGCACCTATACGACCCCGGCACTAGGTTTAAAGTGGACTGTTAGTGGTGTACGCAGCTGCATGGCTGCCTTGCCGACTGTGGCAATGGTGCTCTGTGTACGTCCACCCCGACCCCACATCCCACTTCTTGGCCATATCCCACTACTCCCCCCAGCCCTGGCAGAAGCCCCCACCGGCTAGCGGCACGACTGTCGGCACATTATGGCAATGTTGGACACTTCCCGCACCCTCTCTCTCTCTCTCAGCCGCTACCATGCAAGGTTCACGATTTGTGATAGCACAAGTGAACCATGCCATCGGGAACTTGGCCCATCGGAGGCGGAGAATCATGGGTGGGCCCACTAATGATATGCAAACGGTGTTTAAAGTACGCGCAGAGTGAAACGCAATTACGGCGTTTTGTCGTTGAGCCGGCGCCTTACTCAATATTTGCATCTGAAGCTATTCTTCGCCTGATCGCACTCCCCGATTTCGGCATCAGCTATCAGAGAATCCCGCCCAATGGCTATCTTAACAAGAGATTTCCTGTGTAATGCTCTGACAGATTCCTGTGAAATCGCCTTTCCACTTGAAGTATGTAAAGAATAAGCTAAAAGCCAGCTGAAAAGCTGCCAAAGTTGTTTCTGTGTGTGCTCCGTGAGAACAATTGCTGCAAGTTTGGATACAGAAGTAAAAGATTACTATTGGGTCTGGGAAAAAGGTATCCGCGAATGGGGGGGATCATTTTTAGATAAACTTTTGTGACGTCCAACAGAGTTGTTGAATAAAGACAGGAAGCCAGTTCATTCCTCCTCACCTTGGACATAACAATTTTGGATTATCCCAGCCAGATGGTGACAAATTGAGGGGTCTCACCCAGATCAACAACTTTGGGGAACTTCACCTGTGGTGGGTCAAAACAATAGAGGCAGTATAAGGTCTAAGCTAGTAGCTGTCTCCATGGTTGTCACTGTCCCTGGACACATCCCTGTCCAGTACAAGACCGCCCTCTAATCTCTGGTCATGTGTTCCTTTACATCACAATGTGGGCAGTACTGTACCTAGTTCCACTTTGCCACTTTCTATGACAGATCCTATACTACAACCGTCGTACTGGCCCCAGTTGTCAGAATTCTGACCTCCTTGAGGCTTCACTGCCTCTTGCTACTCTGACCGTTGCTCCTCTTGTTATTTAAGGGAGAAAGGAATTGGAGGATATGCTGGCAGGGGAGAGGACGAGGTGTGAGAAGAAGCTCATATGGAGCTTAAACATGGGCCTGTTTCTGTTCTGTAGATGCCATGTAATTGCATGTATATAACTCTAAACCATAATGCTGTCATAAGTAAACTGTTTACCATACAGAGGAATCACAAGGCCACCTTCAGTCTTGCATGAGACAGTGGGGGTAATTTTAAGTTTTGCCAATGATGTAAAACTGCCGATATCAGATTGCCCACCATTACACAAGTTACCCAATTTCCGTTTCTCATTGAACTGAATTGAAAGAAAAATCCTTTTGCATTTGATCAATATTAATTATTTTACACAAATGCTGAAAGTCAAAATTACCCAATGTGGTTCTCACTGTCACCTATTGTATCTTCTAAGGCATGCATTTCTGCTGGAATTGTTATGTCTAGGTTATGCATGGTGGTAAATAGGAGGGAGAAAGCAAATGACATTTGTGGTTATGGAAAATATTATTTTAAAAAAGGGATTTGTTCAGTGTTGATGTTCTGCTTTCAATGGAATTCCTGACTTTAATTATGATGTCAAAGTAAATGTGAGAAGGAAGTGGAAAAATGCTGATGGAAAGTGCAATGGGTTATTTATCCAGGTTTATGATATTCTAAATCAGGGCTTTTCAAAGTATGGGTTGTGTGGTCGGCGTGTGCCGGGAGGGTCGCAGTTGTCCCGATCGCAAGAGAAGGGGAATAATGACGAGAAATGTTCATTTAGGACCTCTCCCATCCCTTGTGGATCTGTACATAGCTAACCTTGTTTATCCTTAAGAGGCTCTACCCTCTCCCTAGTCACCCTTTTACCCTTTATGTATCTGTAAAGCTTTTTGGATTTTCCTTTGCCTTATCTGCCAAGACAATCTCATGTACCCTTTTTGCCCTCCTGATTTCTCCCTTAACTCTACTCCGACAAGCCCTATATTCTTCAAGGGATCAATTTGATCCCAACTGCCTATGCATGTCATATGCCTCCTTTTTCCTTTTGACCATGGCCTCAATATCCCGAGGGTTCCCTCTTTGTACGAGCCTTACCCTTCACTCTAAAAGGCATGTTCTCACCTTGAACCTTAGTTAACACCTTTTTGAAAGATTCACACTTACCAGCTGTCCCCGTGCCTGCAAATATCAACTTTTGAAAGTTTCCGCCTAATAATCTCGAAATTGGCCTTGCACCAGTTAAAAATGTTAACTTGTAGGCCAGAAATATCATTCTCTGTAGCTTTCTTAAAACTAATGGAATTATGGTCACTGATCCCAACGTGATCCCTCACTAACACTTCCGTCACCTGCCCTTCCTATTCCCCAAGAGGAGGGGAGGTCAAGTTTTTCCCCCTCTCTGGTCGGGCCATCCACATATTGAATGAAGAATTCTTCCTGAATACATTCGACAAATTTCTCTCCATCCAAACCCCTAATGCTATGGCTGTCCCAGTTAATGTTGGGAAAGTTAAAGTCCTCATCTATTACCACCCTATTTTTCCGGCAGCTATCTGTAATCTCTTTACCTATTTCCTCCTCAATATCCCGCTGACTATTTGGGGGCCTATAGTAAATCCTATCAAAGTGATCTCATCCTTCTTATTTTTCAGTTCTACCCGTATAGACTCAGTGGGTGACCCCTCGGATATATCCTCTCTCTGTACTACGTGTACTAAGTGAGGGCAGCATGGTAGCACAGTGGTTAGCACTGTGGCTTCACAGCTCCAGGATCCCAGGTTTGATTCCCTGCTGGGCACTATCTGTGCAGAGTTTGCACATTCTCCCCGTGACTGTGTGGCTTTCCTCTGGATGCTCCGGTTTGCTCCCACAGTCCAAAGATGTGCAGGTTAGGTGGATTGGCCATGATAAATTGCCCTTAGTGACCATAAAGGTTGGAAGGGGGTATTGGGTTACAGGGGATAGGGTGGAAGTGAGAGCTTAAGTGGGTCAGTGCAGACTCGATGGGCAGAATGGCCTCCTTCTGCATTGTATGTTCTATGTTCTAACGTTCTATACTGTCCCTAATCAAAACGGCTGCTACCTGCTATTAAATTGAGAATGTCTGCCGCTACCGGCTTTTAAATGAGAACAAAATGAGGCTGTGTGGAGTCTTCTGACCATAAACAGCAGCGGCGAGCAGATCACATGCCCTGCGCATACTTGACGTCAGGTTCCTTGTACATACGTGCTTTTGCCGCCAAATCACGGAGAAGAGCTTCTTCCATTTTCTAGCTGCTAGCAAGCAAAGCAAGAGGACTGTGAAGGTCGACGGCCAGAGACACAAATAGGCAGTGTTCTAATTAAATGCATCTCTGGAAAGAAATCATGAGTAATAAACATTAGAGAAAAGCTAGTTAACTTGCCATACTTGGCCATTACACAGCTGCACAGTCAACTCAAAAATTGGTATCTTCCCCCAGAAAAGAAATACTGATTATAACAAATAGAAAGATTTCACCACAAGCTTGTGCAGAAACTTAGCTAAGTGCCATAAAAAAACAGAAAATGGTGAAAATACACAACAGGTCATTCAATAGGTTTGGAGGGAAAAATGTATTTGCATAGCGTTGCTTTAAACAGTGCCACATAAACTGATTTTGATTCCTTGGAACAGGCAAAGTGGCGGACTGCTACTGATGTAGCCCACATGTAGCTCACATGACCTTCCTAATTAATGTAATTGATAAAGGCCTTGCGATATGCCATCAATAAGCACACGACGAGTGATGAACGTAACTGAGGCTTCAATACACTAAACAGCAAGCCTCCTGGTCTCTGATCCCGAATGGGTCAGAGGCGGAGACTAGCCACCTTTATACATGAGACCGAGGGGAGGAGCCACAGGCGGAGCCAGCCGGGGCAAGCCCAGGCATGTAACAACACAACACAATACAATTCAATACAGGGTTTACCACATTCACCTCCTGTTTAAAAAAAGAGTCCGGCGGGGGTGAAGTGGTCTTAAAGGTCAAGTCTGTCGGGGGCCTTGACCTTCTGCCGTGATCGCCTCAGTCCCGGCTGTGGTGTGGGCACCGGTGTCGAGATCTGAGCGTCCGGGAGCGTGTTGTCCTCTTCTTCACCCAGTTGTTGAGTCGGTGAAGGGGGGCGTGGTGTATGGGCGGAGGTGGTGGCGATTGTTGCCGGTGGGCCTGCGGGTGCTAGTTCGTGAAGTAGGTGGGCAGGGGTGGGGAAAACGGTGTAGGGTCGGGGGTGGTGGTGATGGTCGCTGGGGAACCCGCAGGTGTCAAATCCTGAAGGGAGACTGTGTCCTGTCGCCCGTCCTGATCTGCCACGTAGGTATATTGTGGATTTGCATGGAGGAGCAGAACCTTCTCGACGAGGGGGTCGGGGATTTATCGCTTCTCGCATGCTACCGGAGGAGGACGGGCCCTGGGCCCTGGGACTACCAGCCAGGACGGGAACGAGACCCCGGACGTGGATTTCCTGCGGAAAGCAAACATGCGTTCGTGAGGAGTCTCGTTGGTGGCTGTACACGGGAGCGACCGGATGGATTAGAGCGCATCGGAGAGGACCTCCTGCGAGCGGGACACTGGGAGACTTCTAGACCGTAGGGCCAGGAGGACGGCCTTCCAGACTGTCCCGTTCTCCCTTTCCACCTGTCCGTTTCCCCGGGGGTTGTAGCTGGTCGTCCTGCTCGAGGCAATGCCCTTGCTGAGTAGGAACTGATGCATCTCGTCACTCATAAAGGAGGATCCTTGATCACTATGGATGTAGGCAGGGAACCCGAACAGGGTGAAAAGACTGTGCAGGGCCTTGATGATGGTGGCAGAGGTCATGTCAGGGCACGGGATGGTGAAGGGGAATCTTGAGTACTCGTCAACAATGTTGAGGAAGTACACGTTCCGGTCAGTGGAGGGGAGGGGCCCTTTCAAATCGACGCTGAGGCGCTCAAAGGGGCGAGAGGCCTTTACCAGGTGCACTCTGTCTGGCTGAAAGAAGTGCAGTTTGCACTCCGCGCTGACCTGGCAGCCCCTGGTCATGGTCCTGACCTCCTTGATGGAGGAAGGCAGTTGCGAGACTTGATGAAGTGAAAAAAACGGATGACCCCCGGGTGACAGAGGTCATTGTGGAGGGCCCGAAGTCGGTCTACTTGTGCGCTGGCACATGTACCGCGGGATAGGGCATCTGGGGGCACATTGAGCTTCCAAGTTCGAAACAAGATATCGTAGTTGTAGGTGGGGAGCTCAATCCTCCACCTCAGAATCTTGTCATTCTTGATCTTGCCCCGCCGTGTGTTATTGAACATGAAGGCAACCGACCATTGGTCAGTGAGGAGAGTGAATCGCCTGCCGGCCAGGTAATGCCTCCAATGTCACACAGCTTCTATGATGGCTTGGGCTTCCTTTTCGACGGAGGTGTGTCGAATTTCGAGGCATGGAGGATACGGGAGAAGAAAGCCACGGGCCTGCCCGCCTCATTGAGGGTAGCGACCAGCAAAGACAGGCCGTCTCGTACCCGTTGATCCGGACGGTCATCGTAGACTTCGCGAGGTGGTGCGGCCGGGACTGGTCGAGCGTGATGGAGGCGAGCTTCAGAAGGCGGTTGGTAGGCCGGCCGGAGGTAGCGGCGGCCAGCGTACGGTCGGGTGAGCCGAGCTCCCGGGAGGCTGCAGAGTGGTCCGAAGATGGCGTCCCCTATGGGTCGCGCGTGATGGGTGGCAGCGGCTATGGCATCCAAGATGGCGGACCCCGGGCGGGTGGAGTATGCGTTAAAGATGGCGGCCCCCATGGGTCGCATGTGGTGGCCTAAAATGAAGATGGCGGTGAAGATTGTGGTGCCCACGGGTCGCACATGGCGGGTGGCACTGCAGCTGGGGCGGCCCCGACAGGCAGCAGGCAGTGCTGCTCAGCCTAGAAGTCCTAGGGGGGAGATCAGGCTTGGCAGGCTTTTGCAAAGTGGCCCTTCCTCCCACACCCGTTGCAAGTTGCGTTCCGTGCAGGGCAACGTTGTCTGGGGTGATTACCCTGGCCGCAGAAGTAGCATCCCGGGCCGCCGGTGTTGGTGGGCCGCTGCGCAGCACAGGCTTGCGTCGTTCCCAGGTGGAATGATGGCTGCATCCATGAGTTGCACAAGGGTGCCGCGCGGTCAGAGGTGTAGGCCTCCATGTTCTGGGAGGCCACCTCCAGCGAGTTGGAGAGTGCACTGTCTCTGGAAGGCTGAGTGTACCCCCTTCTACTAATCGCTGGCGGACATAGTTTGATTTCATGCCTGCGATATAAGCATCCCTGATCAGCAGCTCCGCATGCTGGGTAGCCGATATTGCCTGGCAATCACAGTTCCGTCAGAGTACACGCAAAGCACGCAAGAATTCTGCAAGTGATTCCCCAGGGCACTGTCGTCTCATGGCAAGGAGGTGCCTAGCATACACCTCGTTAACGGACTTCAAATATTGTCCCTTCAGCAGCCTTATTGCCTCCGCATACGAGGGGGCGTCCTGGATGAGAAGAAAGATTCATGGGCTCACCGTGCGTGGAGGATCTGCTTCTTCTGGAGGTCTGTGAAGTCTTCGGTGAAGGATCCGAGGTACGCTTCGAAGCAGCTTATCCAGTGCTCGAATGTTTCTGTGGCGTCGGCTGCCTGTGGGTCCAGCTCCAGGCGATCAGGCTTGAGTGTTGAGTTCGTCTTAGAGGTTTAGTGTATTAAATTGATATGCCATCAATAAACACACGACGAGTGATGAACGTAACTGAGGCTTTAATACACTAAACAGCAAGTCTCCTGGCCTCTGGTCCCGAACTGGGTCGGAGGCGGAGACTAGCCACCTTTATACATGAGCCCGAGGGAAGGAGCCACAGGCGGAGCCAACCGGGACAAGCCCAGGCATGTACAACACAACACAATGCAATGCAGTGGTTTACCACACCCTGCAGTGTTAATACCACTATCTGCTTTCCAGGAATTAACATAGTGGCGTTATGCAAACAATTTCACCCACATAAACAGCAAAATACAAATGAACTTATTTTGTGCTTATTGATCCACTATGTTGGCCAGAAATGGGAAGCCCACAAAATCTGGGAGAAATAGAAAAAAAAATAATAATAACTACTGAATAAACTCTGTCGCAAACTATTGCATCACCTGTTCTTTAGATGTAGCTGCCAGCAGTGGCAAATTTTGATATTTCTAACTGCCGCAAGTGCTTAGGAGATGAAACATATTTCCTCAGAAAGAGGAATGATTGTTGAGGTAAACCATGGAGGTAAAGGTCATGTTGGATTTTTCCTTGGAGCTTAAACCAGAGGCTGAATTTTTCATCCCAAGGCTGGTGCGCAGAGTCAGAAATTGCCCTCCTTGACCAAAAGTGCCCCGAATGATGGAATTCGCTTCCAGAACCCTGGCAGATGCAGAACATTGCAGCACCCAGAGTGAAAAAGAGGGCTTGGCTGTGATATACGCAGTAAAAAGATTCTATCAATATGTTTGTGGCACTTTTTTATTATCACGGATCAAAGGCCACCACTGCGCCTCTTTAAGGAAGACAAAGGGATTCCCCCTTTCGGAATCCAGAATAGCTTCATTCCGGATTCAGCACTGAGCTTTATTGCTGTCGGCGTCGTTTCGTGCTGATTTTCACTGCCGTCTTCCACTGCCTGTGGCTTGTGAGCACTGTCCCCCCCTCTCCACTAGTGGCGGACAAAGTTGTGGCGACTGAAGACTTTAAGGATACTCTGCTGGTAACAGCTGCACCGATATGCATGTGGACGCAGCGAGATCCCACATTGGTTAAGTTTCACCACATTCCGCCGCCTCTCCTCTTCCCCCCCCCCAGCCCTATGTTTTGAAACAGCAGGAGCTGAGCGTCGAAGACTGTATCCTCTTGTGGGGAGCTTGTGTGGTCATCCCGTAGCCTAGCGAGGAACTGATCCTGCAGGATCTGCATAGCGCTTACCCAGGGGTTTCAAAGATGAAGATGTTGGCAAGGAGTTATGTCTGGTGGCCAGGGCTGATGGTGGCATTGAGCGGTAGGGAAAACATGCCAAGTGTGCCAAGATCACCAGAAACTCCCTCCTTTGGCCTCTCTTCACCCCTGGGAATGGTCAGGTTGCCCTGGAGTAAGGCTGCAAGCGGACTTCACTAGGCCTTTCATGGGGTCCATGTTCTTAATCCTGGTGGATGTCCATTCCAACTGATTCAATGTACGTAGGATGACCAGTATTGAGAACTGAGGTGTTCGTTTATGGGATACCAGAGGTGCTGGTCCCAGATAACAGAACCTGGTTTAGGAGGGAGGTGTTCTCCACATTTGTACAGGATAAGACACATCCGGAACACCCCATACCACCCGTCCTCAAATGGCCTGGCTGAATGGGCAGTGCAAGTTCAAGCGGGCATATAGAAGCAAACCATGGACTTCCTGGACACGTGATTGGTGAGATTTCTCTTTCATTATAAGACCATGCAGCATGTTACGACAGGGGTAGCACCGGAGGAGCTGCTGATGGGCTGGCAGCTCTGAACTCACCGAAATCTGACTTTCCCAAGTTTGGGCAGAAAATTCGAGCTGAAACAAGACATACAAAGAAAATATCACAACCGCAGGATGCCAGGGAGAAATTTTCAACCGGGAAATGGTATTTACATCTGGAACTTTGGAGATCGTGTTCTTTGGCTGCCAGGAATTGTGTTGGGGAAACAGGGTCCCTTTCAGGTAAAGACCCAAAGAACACATCGACCATCTTAAGAAACAAGAGCCCGCCTTAGAGGACGCCCAGCCAGAGATGTTGGTACCTCCACTGCCTTATGAACCACTCCTTAGTCACGACATGCAGCCCACCGTGCCCCAAAACCCGGACCGTCAAAGTGATGACGACACGGCTCGGAGGTGGACACCAAAGAATCTGCACTCACAGACGTTATCGTGTCCTGAGCTGAACCCCCAGCAGTATCCCTCCACAGATCATCTTGGAAAAGACGGTCTACAAACCACTATACACCACCTGACCCAGATCCACCACAGAAGCACAAACGCGTGTAAAGCGGTGCAGAAGGCCTCCTCAGTTTGAAGTAGAGGGGAAATGTTAGGACATGGGGGGGGGGGGGGGGTTAGTAATAACCACGATGATACCTCTGGAAAACCCTGATTTATCTCCCAATGGAACCCGTGGGGTATGAGCTCCCACGCTAGAGGGCCGAGGCCTGCCCAGCTGGGGCTCATAATAACTTAGTATAAAGGCTGACCCGTACAGGAATCGGCATGTTTGTTATCCTAACAGAATTGTACTCTGTAAATATATTTGCTGCTGTTGGCAGAATTTTTGTGACCATAAATAAATCGACGTTCACCTTGCCGCTCAGCTTCTTGGGTCTTAATAGCTCAGTAAGAAATAAGTTGCTCTTAGATATATCTTTCTCATTCTCAGGACATTGAGAGCATTTCACAGTTAATGGATATTTTTTAAGTATGTAGACCAACGGGGCAGCACGGTGGCCTAGTGGTTAGCACAACCGCCTCACGGCGCTGAGGTCCCAGGTTCGATCCCGGCTCTGGGTCACTGTCCGTGTGGAGTTTGCACATTCTCCCCGTGTCTGCGTGGGTTTCGCCCCCACAACCCAAAAATGTGCAGAGTAGGTGGATTGGCCATGCTAAATTGCCCCTTAATTGGAAAAAATAATTGGGTAATCTAAATTTATAAAAAAAAAAAGTATGTAGACCAACTAAACCCATGAATTCTGTAACAGCAATATACCGTGTGTGTGCCTGAATTTTGTGCTCTGTGCGAGCTACGCAAGTGTCCTAAGTTTGAACATTTCCTGTTACTTTTTTAACTCCACCACGTTGCCCAAGGGATGGCTGCCTGCCCCAGAGGTGAAACGTTCTAATTTTGTTGAGGCATGCAAATGAGTTCTGAGAGTTAAATCTCCCATACTTTGCACTCCTGGGACTGGCTGGTTTGCCACACACTTCAAGCCCTGCGCCCTAATTCTTCTCCGAGTTAAAATCAGACCTTTAGCATTAGCAGTATGGTCCTTGATCACTTAGTGGTTGATATGTGCCTCATGTCTAGAATTCATAAAAGAAAAAACAGGATTTTTTGGTACTTCCACAATGGTGCATGTGTTCTGATCTCTTTATTAGACAGAGGGGGCTGGTGCATTAGCTATTGGTTCCAGACTTCAGATTCGAGAAAAAACAATCTTAGGATCTCCAAACTTAAATGTTGAACATGTGTTTCATCTAATACAAATTAATTTTTACAGCACGTGTAAATAAATGTTATGCTTACATCAACTCATAAACATGGTCTTGCAATACGTAGAAAGAAAAACCTGCATTTATATCATACCACTCATGGCCTCAGGATGACCCAAGGCACTTTACAGCCAATGAAGTATTTTTGAATTGCAGTCACTGTTATAATGCAGGAAACATGCAGCCAATTTGCACATACATAACATAATGTTTGTCCACTTCACTGTCATATTATTGTTCTTTGACATTCTTTTTAAATACAGTCCTTAATGATCTGAGAACCATCTTTACAGATGATTTCCACAAGTGCCTCACTTATCAGCTCATTTGTTAAATTTTGCAAATGAGTTTATCTGATGACAGAGCAGCTGTTTACTTTGGTTGGTGCCATCAAAAGCCTTCATTCCTGGAATTTTCTGCTTTCTTTTAAACTAATAATTCACATTTTAAAATAATAGCCCTCGTTTTAGGCAGTATATGAAAGACAGATGGATGTTTTTATTTTATTAACTTGACGAAAGAAATATTGCCAGTGTATAGGAACATGGGACTAACTACCAGACAGAAACATTGGTCTTGAGATAAACTGCAACCCACATATGATTATTTCTTTTTCTTTTACTGTACTTTAGAATGAATTGTATAAAATAAACAATTATTAAAGATGTTTTCAGCATTTTCTGGCTGTCCCAATTGATGAGTTCCCATCATCCTACCATGCCTTTAAGGCAGCACGGTGACGCAGTGGTTAGCATTGCAGCCTCACAGCGCCGAGGTCCCAGGTTCGATCCCGGCTCTGGGTCGCTGTCTGTGTGGAGTTTGCACATTCTACCCTGTTTGCGTGGGTTTCACCCCCACAACCCAAAGATGTGCAGGGTAGGTAGATTGGTCACGCTAAATTGCCGTAAAATCGGAAAAAATGAATTGGGTACTCTAAATTTTAAAAAATAAATAAATTCTTCCAAGTCTTTCATTTCTTCTTGTGGGCAGGAAGCACTAGCCGATGAAGATCTCAATCATAGAATCCCTACAGTGCAGAAGGAGGCCATTCGGTGCATCAAGTCTGCATCGACCCTATGAAAGATCACCCTACCTAGGCTCACTCACTCACTCGCCCTATCCCAATAACCCCATCTAAATTTTGGACACTAATGGGCATTTTAGCATGGCCAATCCAGTAAATCTTTGGACTGTGGGAAGAAACTGGATGAGCCAGCGGAGACCCACGCAGACACAGGGAGAACGTACAAACTCCACACAAACAGTCCCCCGCGGTTGGAATCAAACCCGGTCCCTGGCCCTGTGAGGCAGTGGTGCTAACCATTGTGCAACTGTGCCCCTCCTTGGTTGCTATCTATAATATTCTGAGTCAGATCAACAGGAAAGTTGGAGGTCTCGCTATTTCTTAATTTTCTATATAATTATTATTCCAGCTGTAAAGCATTCTTTATGGTAGTCCATTTCCACAGTGAAAATGCAGCCAATAAACATAGCGCATACAGTGTAGAAGGAAGCCATTCGGCCCTTCGAGTCTGCACCGACTCGAGATTGGAATTCAGATTTGTGAATTGTCTTCACATTGTTTGTAAACTGTTGAAGCCATGAAAATTAATTGAAATTAAATCAGTGTGTATCTTTTTTTTGAAAATATTTTTATTAGCATTTCAAATAACAGTTAAAGAATAAACAAGAAAAGAAGAAACAATAACTCGGTTTCACACATTAAATATTGTACAATGGCAGTCAGCCTCGGGCCCGTCCTTGTCATCGTAGCTGTGATTGGGACTGCAATGCTGAATAGTATTTGCATTTGTACTACAATGTTAGATTTTAGAACATCTGTCGGATTTCACTTGGGTCTCTGTCGCTTAACAGTCGGAATCGTTTCTCGTTTCACCCTTCTGGATCTTGGTGTGTTTAGGGTCTCCTCCCTCATTTGTCTGCAGCCTTCATTCTGTTGGTTTGCAGTGGCGGTGGAGTCACCTTCCCCACTTCCCACTTGGTCTTTAGGCCTCCGAGAGGGGTTGGTCTGCCTGATATGCCTGTGTATCCCTCTAGACGGGAGGCCTGTGCTCCCTCCAGTAGATGGCCTTCCTCCTCCTTCCTTCCCTATTTTTCTGTAACTCTTCTCTCTGGGCGGCTATCCCTATCCCCCCCTTTTTTCTATTCCCACAAATTTGGTTTTGTTCCAGCCTCAGGAATTTGGCTAGGTCTGCAAACATTCTGAGGACCGGGACGGTGCTGCCGTCTTCCATCCCAGCAGAAGTCTCCGCCTGGTGATCAGTGAGGCGAAGGTCAAGGTGTCCACCTCTTTTCTTGTCCCGAGCTCTGATAACCCGAAGATCACCACAGACGGGCATGGCTCCATCTCGACCCACACCACCTTGGACATAGCCTCGATGAAGGTGTCCAGAAATCCCTGAGTCTGGGGCCTGACCAGAACATGTGGGTGTGGTTGGCTGGACCCGCTGGCACCTTTTGCACTTGTTCTCCACCTCCAAGAAGAAACACTCATGGATGTCTTGGTGAGGTGCACTCTGTGAACCATCTTGAGCTACATCAGGCTTAGCTTGGTGCAGGAGGAGGTGGAGTTGACTCAGTATCCCCGTGCCCAATTCCTCTCCCCACTTTCGTCTGGTCTTGTCCAGAGGAGTCCTGACATTTTCTATGAGTCTCCTGTACATGTCATCGCATTGTCGTCCCGTAACCAGTCCAGTCCCACTATTGTGTTGATAAGTGTGTGGGTGGGTCTTTGGGGGATCTCTTTTGTAACCTGTATCTGCAACCTATTTGTATCTTTCTAATCAAGTGTTATTCTTCTTGATTTTTGTTTATTCTTTCATGGGGATGTAGGCATTGTTGGCAAGACTAGTATTTGTTGCCCATCCTTAATTGCCCTTGAACTGAGTGGCTTGCTAGGTTATTTCAGAGGGCAGTTAAGAATCAACCACATCGCTGTGGATCTGGAGTCACATGGAGTCCAGACAAGGGCATGGGCAAGGACAGCCGATTTCCTCTCCTAAAGTTGAGTCATTAGTGAGCCAGATGGGTTTTTACAACAAGGGCTTCATGGTGACCATTACAGATTCCAGTATTTTTTTAATTAACTGAATTTAAATTCCACCAGTTGCCAAGCAGAATTTGAACCCATGTCTCCAGAGCATTAGCCTAGGCCTCTTGGTTATTAGTTCAATGACATTACCATCATGCCACCAACCTGGCACCTGGACACCCTGACACTGCCAGCCTTGCAGTGCCACTGGCACTCTGGCGGTGCCAAGGTGCCTGTGAGCCAGTAGAAGTGCCAGGGTGCCACCCTGCTCTGTCCCCAACCACCCGGGGGCCTCCAATCGCCTAGGAGATCCCCCTATGTGCCGTTACGACTGGTCCACATTTGTGCCCTGGCGCGGTCTCCCACGTGTGGCTGGTGAGTCCTGGGCACCGGGTGAATCTAGCATCTAGGTATTTAAATGAGGCATAAGGCGTACTGTAATGTGAAACTTATTTTGAAAATATAGAATTATGCCTTTATGAAACCCCTTTGAGCAACTTTGAATTTATTAATTAAGGTTTGGGTCATACAGCACAAAATGTGGAACACATAACTGTTCAGCTGCTAAGTCTAGATGTATATCCAAGTAAATGGTTCCTTCCTGAAAATACCAGTGACTGAATGCAAAATTTGGCTTCAAAGTGCCCTTTGTTTAGGTGGTACGAATGCTCTTTTGATACCAGAAGAGTCGGCAGTCCAGCTGTAACACTCAAGTGGCAACATCACCTTTTTGGATCTTGTGACTCGAGCTAATGCTCAGATTTGACCTTGCCCAGTTGAACATACAATCAGAAGCAGAATGCCCTCCCCCCTCCCCGCCCCCTCAGTGCTATGTAAAGGAATCATTCACAAATTGCAGGTTTATTGCTGACTACTCTCTTCTAACTTTGTTTGAGAGGAATTGTTTAAAGTTGGTAAAGCCAACATGGAATAGTGCTGAAAATGGGGATTGTCTTGGTTGTGACTGCAAGGGCTCTGGACAAACCACTTGCTCCATTTTTGAGGTGCTATGCTTACCATCCATGTTGGGCTGCAACATGAGAGGGAGATGAAGCAGAAGCTACAATGAAGAGGGCAAGCTGCTCAAAGAGAGGGAAGCAGAAAGAGTGGGGAGAAATACTGTTCATTTGGCGCCCTTATCCATTGTTATCCTTGGTCAGACTGAGGGGAGATTTGGTTAGCGGCCAATAATGTTTTGTTAAAAGCAGATAAAGTTTGACAGTCAAGACGCTTACTAAGTGAATAAGGCCACAAGATGCCATGGGTTTTAAACAAGCAAAAATAAACTTTACTATCAAGGTCGTAGATCATAATATTTACAGTGCAGAAGGAGGCCATTTGGCCCATCGAGTTTGCACCGACCCTTGGAAACAGCAGCCTACGTAAGCCCATGCCTCTATCCCAACCCCATAACCCAGCAACCCCACCTAACCTTTGGACACTAAGGGGCAATTTAGCATAGCCAATCCACCTAACCTGCACATTTTTGAATTATAGGAGGAAACTGGAGAACCTGGAAGAAACCCATGCAGGCAGAAAGATGAAACAATTTACAATATGTATCTTACTCTCTAACATTCTCTAACAGGGTAAGTATGAGGTATATGTGAATTAACCAGTGAATTGTGGTCAGACACACCACTACACAATAGATGACAGATGAAACCGAAACAGATTACGTGGATTTCTCAATAGTCCACCTAGACAGTTGTCACATGTGGCCCACCAATCTCACTAAAAACTTGTCTTTCTCATGAGTGTTTCCAGTCTCTAGATTTGAAGATCTTGCCCTGGAATTATTTCCAAAGTCGCTTCCACCCGGACAGCTTCAACATCGCTCCACCTTGTAGGGTTTCAATCTCGCCTTCTGAGATTCCTTTCTCTTGGATCTCCAATTACGCTCAAACCTCACTTTCCATGCACAATTTCAGATCCTTGGCCATGCCTTGCAGAACACCACTGCACCAAAGCGATACCTTTGCCGCATAGGTCTGCAGCATGCATCACCAACCTTCAGCTGCCTTCTTGAATCTTTAGGAATTCTTTCATGCCCACTTCGCTTATAGTCTGCTCCCTGCAACTCTTTCTTGAATTTGGGGTCATTTTCTCTGCTCCTTTCTTTTAACTTGACTTAACAGAACCTATTTATGTCCCCTGGCTTTGTCCATTACCTGGGACTTTCTTTTGGAACTGCTACCTGTTCCCTTCCAGTGTTTGGCACATCTCCCTGTCTCCCTCCAGTGTCCTACTCCCTGACACGCCCTCTTAATACCTCCATTCCTTCCAGGCCAACTGACCTGTCTTTTTGCACTGTTCTCTCTTTTTATCTTCTGCAGGGGCAGTCCTTGGCTGAAGAGCAAAAAAAGCCTGAACTGGGCATGTGTGGCTATTTCCCGACCAACGCATACCCGAGCTTCATCGGGAGCCCAGAATACCCATGACTCCACAAGAATCTGAGGCGTTACTACCAGTAAGGAAGCTATTCGGCCCATTAAGTCCGGCCATGTCACTGTAGAGCAATCCACAGTTTCTTTCCTCGTTGCCCTACAAATCATTTTCCTCAGGTGCCTGGTCAATTATGTTTTCTATTGATCACTCTTATTCCACTAGCTTCGCAGACAAGCAAGTTCCAGGTCTTTACCACTTGCTGTAAAAAAATCATGCTCTTTACATGTCCTCTGTCTCTCTTGTCCAAGACCATAAATCTGGTTCCTCCAGTCCTTGTGCCATCAGCAACTGGGAGCAGCTCACCTTTGGCTTACCTGTCATAATCCTGGATACCTCTTTCAAATTTCCTTTCAACCCTTGCTTCTCCAACCTAACATTTGAGCTACGTTCCCTCATCCCTGGAATCATTCTTATATATCCATTGTGCTCCCTCTCAAGGACCATTATATCCTTCCTTAAGAATGGTGAGAAGAACTCGCTACAATATCCTTGTGGCAGCCTAATCAGAGCTGTATAAAAGCAGCATAACTTCCCTCCTTTTGTACTATTTCCTGTTTATGAAGTCCAATATCCTATATGTTTTTCTAATCATTCTTTCAATATGTCCTGCCACCTTCGATGATCTGAGCACATTAATTCCCAAGTCTCTCTGGCACACTTTTTAGGACGGTGCCATTAAGTGTATGTTGCCCCTTTCTATTCCTTCTACCAACATGTAGCACCTCACACTTCCATCTGCCACTTTTCTGCCTAATCTGCTAGCCTATCTATGTCTTGATGCAGCCGTTTAGTATCATTCCCAACTTTTTCCACTCCTCCAAGTTTGGTATCATTGGCAAATTTGTGAAATTTTACTCTATATTCAATTATTCAAGTCATTTATATGGACTAAATAGCAGTAGTTCTCGCGCTGACCTTTCGCAATACCATTGTCTCAAAAAAACAACCATTTACCATGATTCACCGTTTCCTGTTCTTGACCCAATTTTTATATCCAAACTGATACAGGCCCTCCTATTTCATGAACCTCAGCCTTTTATTTAGTACTTTATCAAACACTTTCTTAAAATCCATGTGGTCAGTATGTATTGAGGTGCCCTCGAATGGCTAACAGAAACAAATTTAGACTTGATGATTTCTCAATTTTAAGTAGAGCCAGTGTTACTAGTTCCTCCTATTTATCAATATTTAATCCACCCAATATCTGAATTACCTCCTTGAGTTTAATGTAAACCTTCATCTTCGTGTCTCCTGGATTACGACACCGTGGAGAAAGGGCAAGAATGGGATTCTGGAAAGCCCTGCTTAAAAATAATAAACAGCTCTGGTAAGGAAAGGTACGAATAGAACCCGGGAATGCCACTATTTGGGAAACTCGAGCGATATGATGCCGTCGTGAAGGACTGTCCCCAGTACACCAAAAGAATGCACTATTTCTTTTGTATCAATGATACAGAAGGTGACGACGGACAAAAGGTAATCCTTTTGACCACATGTGGAGTCCTGACATTCGGCATCATTAAGTCTTTGTCTTACCCAACAGCCCCATTCAAAAACTTTAAATGAACCTGTAGAATTAATGGCAAACCACGATGACCCAAGACCATCAGTAATTCTCCAGCGCTACAGGTTTAATATGGCCGGAAGAATATAGCTGGAGGACCTGTAACAGAATACCTGACCAGGCTTAGGAAACTGTGGGAAGACTGTGAGTATGGGTCATCCCTGCCGTAGATGTTATGGGACTGACTGGTATGCGGGATAAACAACGTCGTGACGCAGAAAAAACTGCCTGCAGAACCCACCCTAGACCTGAAAAGAGCCATAGAACTGGTGCTGTCCTTGGAAAATGCTGAGAAAGGGGCCCAGGAACTGCAAGGTTCAATGGACTGCAGTCCCATATAGGAAAACAGGGCTTCCCGTGGAAAGCACCTCTGCGCCCCACCCACCACCTGCTCACTACTCAGCCACAGCATGCAAGAATATGGATAGACAGCTGCAAAACCTCATAAATGTTAGGGAAGGTCCCCCAGAGGACTTTGTGGAACAGTCATGAGAGTACTGTACCTGCGGCCGAAGGATACTCCCAAGGCAAGGCTGCCAGAATCATCAGTATGCGTACCACTCAGGCTGGAAGCCAAAGCCTTACAAATCCACCTGCCCAAACAGAATGAACTGATGCAGCTCAAATGCATCATCACCCCAAAGTTGCTCCAATCAAAATTAAACTCCAGGTCAACGGCCACTCCTTGGAAATGGAAGTGGACACAGGAACTGCTGTCTCCATTATAGGAGAACAGACCTTCAGACACCTCCGAGCGGGCATTGCAGCCTTGGGCCTACGAGACACCAGCACCAGGCTGGCCACGTACATGGGGAAGTCTCTACGAATCGTAGGAACCGTCATAACCCTGGTCCTCAATGGACAGCAGATGGTCAAACTCCCCTTAGTAGTCGTATAAGTATCAGGAACCCAGTCTTCTGAGCAGAAACTGGCAATAAAAAATATGATTGGACTGGCAGCAAATTTTCAAAATGCAATCAGGTGGCCTATAATACTATGTAATCGGGAAATAACCCAAGGTATTTCAGGAAGGCTCCATCAAAATCAAAGGAACAAGAGCAAAGATCTACATAGATCCGGAGGCCCAACCCAAGTACTTCAGAGCACAACCAGTCCCGTATGCCTCGCTCACCAAGGTAGCGGCAAAATTGGACACCTGGAGAGCCTTGGCACTGTACGCCTGGTACAATTTGCAGAATGGGCTGCGCCAGTAGTTCTGGTGCTAAAACCGACATGTCAGTCCACCTTTGCGGAGACTATCAATTAATTGTCAACAATGCTTCCCGTCTTGAGCAGTACGCCATGCCGTGCATCTAAGACCTGTATGCAAAATTAGCTGGAGGCAACACATTTACCAAGGTGGACATAAGCCATGCATACCTTCAGCTAGAGCTCGATACGGTATCCTGGACATATGTCACCATCAACGCACATAAGGAGTTATATGAATATACCAGCTTGTAGAGGCCAAAGAGGACAAAGTAAAGGTCATATAAGGGGCACTGACCCCGTGAAACACAGCGGAGTTGAAAT
Source organism: Scyliorhinus canicula (assembly GCF_902713615.1). Lineage (NCBI taxonomy): Eukaryota > Metazoa > Chordata > Chondrichthyes > Carcharhiniformes > Scyliorhinidae > Scyliorhinus > Scyliorhinus canicula. The sequence goes on along the minus strand of NC_052148.1, from coordinate 175,040,668 downwards.
CATTCCTAAGCCACATCAACTATTATGGGAAATTTATCCCAAGCCTAGCCACCTTATTGGCACCCCAACCAACGCATTGTTGAAGAAGAACCAGAACGTGGTCGTGACAGGTGCCACAGGATGGAGCATTCACAAAAATGAAGTAACAGCTGCTGTCATCCAAAATCTTGGCACAAGGCCCCACAAGACCACTGGTACTAACATGTGACACCTCTCCATACGGCATAGGGTCAGTCCTCTCTCATCGACGGGACAATGGCAACGAGCAGCCGATTGCATATGCACCACAAGCCCTGGCAGATGCAGAACAACGCTCTGCACAAATTGAAAAAGAAATGAAATGAAATGAAAAAGAGAGCCTGGCCGTGATATTCAGAGTGAAGAAATTCCATCCATGCATCTACAGTTGACACTTTACGATAATCGCAGACCATAAATCGCTGTTGGGTCTTTTTAAAGAGGACGAAGCCCATCGCCTCAGCTTGGATCCAACACTGAGCACCATTGCTGGCAGCCATTCAACACTCTCTTGAGCACCGCCCAGTAGCACAGATAACCAATGCCGATGCCCTCAGTCGCCTATCACTGCCCACAAACTCACCCCCTCTGCTAATAATGGATGAAGTTATCATGCTGTTAAACGTTTTGGACACCCTGCCCGTATCCGTCAAGCAAATCCAGGCCATGGACCCAGAAGGGCCCCACATTGGCAAAGTGGTGGTATTCAAGGATATCCTACGGAGGACCAAAAGCCCATACTATCGAAACACTTAGAATTCAGCATGGAAGACGGCATCATCCCGTGGTGAGCCCGAGTGGCCGTCCTTCACATAGGGCAGCGCTTAATCTTGAAGAAGCTACACAGTGGTAACCCAAGAGTCTCCAAAATTGAAATACTCGATAGGAGCTACATCTGGTGGGCCGGGCTTGACTCTGACATTGGAAATTTGATAAAACAGTGCCTATCGCATCAGGAAAAAGAAAAGCTCCCACCGTTGGCCTCGCTACATCTGCGGGAATGGCCAAGGAGACCTTGGGTACAGGTGTGGGGACTATGCCGGGCTGTTTACGGGGTCAATGTTTTTAATCTTGGTTGACACCCATTTGAAATGAATGGACTAACATGAGATGTCTTCCATGACTTCCAGCGGCACCATAGGGAAACTCCAGCAGTCATTTTGTGCCCATGGGATATTTGAGATCCTTGTATCTGACAATGGGACCCCCTTCACCAGCAGAGAATTCCAGGTGTTCGTGAAGTCCAACAGGATGAAACACATTGGGACCACACCATACCACCCATCTTGCAATGACCTGACCGAACGGGCAGTCCAAATGTTTGAAAGCGGCATGAAAAAAGAGACCGCCAGCTTGCTCAACACCAAATTCACTCTGTTCCGCCTCAATTACAGGATCTCGCCACATACTATGTCGGGGGTTGCCTCAGGACCAGTGATTCCTAACCTAGGTGGGAAAGTGGGGTAGGGGCCTAGAAAAAAAAATACGGGGCTGGATTCTCCCAAAATGGGACTATGTCCACACACAGGCGTAAAAACGCTGGAGTTTTACTCCAGGGATTCCTGGAAAAAAGATCAGCTAATTCAATGCCCTGCAGGGGGCTAGCAGGGACATGGAGTAATTCACGCAGCTTTAGCTGTGGATACGAGCCCCCGCACTTCCGGTTCGGAGTCTGCGCATGCACACGGCAGCGGCCTCCAGCAGCCGCGCTGAGCTCCAAGGCGGACTCGGACCGCGGAGCAAGGCACAAAAGTTAGACCCCCCAATCAGTCGCGCGCTCGATCATCTAACCGCGCGGATCTAAACCCCGGCCCCCTATAGGCCTCCCCCCCCCCCCCCCCCCCCCGGTGTCCAATCCCCCCCCGGCCCCCACCAGGGTGGCCACGCACTGAGTCCGCAGCCGCCACGCCAGCATCCCGAACGGTGATAGGTGGTTAGTTCCACGCCGTCGGGAACTCGGTCGGTCGGGAGCGGAGGATCTCTGGGCTGGCCTCTTTCAGTGCGCCCCAGTCGCGCGGCATACTCCACAATCACGCCGATTCTCGGGTCCCGGAGAATCGGCGAACGGCGGCAGGCCCAATTTCGGTGTGAAAGTGGATTCTCCGCCCACACGCCAAATGCGATTTCGGTGCGATGCTGTGGAGAATCCAGTCCACAATGTCCGATGACCAGGCAGGACCTACAGGCCAGGAAATACCGTTAATGTTTGTAAGTTCGGAGCTGGATCCCCTTGGATCCTGGGAAGTGTAGTGGAAATAACTGGCCCCATGTCATATGAGGTCAAGACCAGGGAGAAGACCGTAAAAAGAACATGTGGACTATCACAAGAGCAGAGAACCCTCTATGGCAGGAACCACTGACGCGCTCAACATCCTTGGAACCAATGTCTAGGCAGGGGACCCAACCCATGTTAAACCCAAAAGTTATCCCACAAGAGGAAGGTGACTTGGGCTCTGAAATGGAGATTGAAATGACAGACTCGCAGCTGGAAGTTAACGTCAAGGAAGAGCCCCTATCAGTGGCCCTTCAACGCTTGGCTAGGAAGTGACGATATCCCATCCGCTTCATGCCCCAGATCCAGCTTCACTGACGGTGGACCCAAGGCCATGCGCAAAGAGGCAAAGAGGGCCTCATCGTCGTGGGAGTGGAGGGGTAGGCAGGGTGGATGTGATAACCCTCAAGAGGGAGTTACTCATCGATCGCCCCCGGGACTCGTGGAGTACAAGTTCCCATGGTAACGGGCAGAAACCTGCCCAGTAAGGACTCGTTACTCAGCGCTTTAAATGCTGCCGCAGATCTGGATTGTGCGTTTTGTTAGTTTCGGGCTGGGATGCTTGTGTTGTGTTATGCGTGTGCGGCTTTAATTTTGAATTTAGAATAAATCTATTTAAACATTCACCTTAGAGTCTCCTGGATTATTGCGCCTTCGCTCTCTAACGGCAGCATTGTTGACACCACCACTGTCTATTGTGCATTGCCACCCTTGTTTAGTTGTTCCTGGGGTCAACTGTAAGGAGGGAAATTATGCAGAAAGATGAATCCTGCCATGTTGCTGTCATTTACACCAGTAAGAGGCTTTGAATGGTGCAGGGAAGGAAGTAAATCCAGTGGAAAAAGTGCAAATTCATTGATGGGCCTCCTCACTACAATATAGAAAATGAAAATTCAGACCATGACTTCTACGGCATTCCTTATGTTCTCCCTTCACTGTGGAATCTTGAGCATTGTGTTCATATGGAATATTAGTTGTAAGGCTGAGGTGCGTGATTGAAAACATCTGTTTCACACAAACCTTGTCCTCAAAGGGCTGACCAAAGAAAATAGCAGAAATGCATCAAAGGCAGGTCTGAATCCTTTTTATCAGTGGTGCGTGGCTATATTTTATGGCCAGACATATCTGCAGAACTCTTCTTTTAAACTGTATTTTTCCCCTTGTTCCTCTTCCTCTTTTCCCCAGGCCCTGTACTGCTCAGTACCGTTGAGGGTGGGCAGATGGTATGCTCCCACGCTGCTGTTTTTGTGTCTTTATAATCATCTGCTAGAGCATTTTTGATGATTCATCCTCTGATTTTTTTCCCTCCCTTCCTGTAGGGAAGTGAGTGGCCTGTACTCAACGCCTCCTCCAGATGGCATGGCGCAGATTAAAAATTCAACTGGTGGGTCACTGTGGGCTCAAACCTGTGCAGTTCCATGTTGTGCCTTGGGGATGATAACATTGCCACCTTTTCCACCGAGCACGAAAGTTTATTGGGCGTCTGTTACTCTTAGAATCAGTTTTTGTAAAATTAAAATGTTTTGATACTTATGCATTAATATTATAATGGTCCATCAATTAGATTGCTCTACAATCAATCTTAATGATTGTGTCACCTTCCGACTGGACACAAAATGCCAAGCAATCATAATTGACCAAAGATAATTATCCCTTAACATTTCTCAAGCAGTTAATAAGCTCCTAAAGGAATATAATTTGCAGAGCAGTTACCAAATCGCCTGCCCAAATTCAACAGAAAATTGTTACATGCCTTTGAGAGACAGCATAAACAGCCATTCACGTTGTTACTTTAGGGTTTCTGCCAACCATTTGGTAAGGTTATATTTGATGGTCGGGAGATCCATCATAGAAATGACTGATATACATTTCAAAGATTAATTCATCCTGCTGTGTAGTGCACAATTTCTATGATAAGCAGTAAGCAGTTAACATAAAAATCTAATGTTAGCCACCATGCCCCAGTTGGCAATAGTAATTACTTAACGGAGCGATGCAACCAGATGTTTGATTGGGAAGGATGGACCTCAGTAATGCAGAAGAGGCACCAAGGACAGGATTCACCATTTCAGAGACGAAGTGTTGATGCTGGGACAGAATCGGTGGACTTACAACAACAAAATTGGCGCTGGTCCCGGGGTAATTCCAGAATCGTTAATGGGCTAGCACCAGTGCCGTGTGGAACACGAGCAATTCCAATTAAAAATGGTGTCTGATTCTCCGGGATCAGGATTGGCACTCGAGAGGCTGACGAGCTGCAGCCGCATATTAGCACTTCACTCCCCACACACACTCATTCCAGCCAACAAGATGGTACTGGTTGTGCTGGAGCATGTCCATCCCATTGGCTGAGGCCAGAGAGCACCTGTGGGGGTGGTCTGGGGGGGGACACCCAGACGACACGTGGCACTAAGTTCACAGCGGGCAGTCAGCGGCGTGAGCAGCCGCAGGGCTGCCTTGCAGCTTCGCAAATTGTGCTCCCTGCCTGTCCACCCCGACCCCATGACCCATCTCCTGGCCACCCCCTGCTACTCCTGCCTAAGCCTGACAGAGGTCCACCCAGCACACTATAGCGATGTTGGACACTTTTCATACCCCTTCTCTCTCCCTCAGCAGCCACAGCGCCTGTTTCCTGATTTTTAAAACCACAAGTGAAACTCAACATCGGTAATTCTTCCTGGGGGAGGCAGAGCATCGCGAGAGCCCCACAGAATACCAGGTCAGGTCCGCTAATGATATGCCAACGGAGTTTGCTGTTCATGCAGAGTGGAATGCATTGACGGTGCTGTTGAAGCACCGGAGCATGGCATTCTGTCCAGTGACCGGCGCTGGCCACGATTTCTGCCTTAATAATCTTTATTATCACAAGTAGGCTTACATTAACACTGCAATGAAGTTACTGTGAAAATCCCCTAGTCATCACATTACGGCGCCTGTTCGGGTACACAGAGGGAGAATTCAGAATGTGCAAATTACCTAACAGCACATCTTTCGGGACTTGTGGGAGGAAACCAGACCACCCGGACGAAACCCACGCAGACTTGGGAGGATGTGCAGACTCCGCACAGACAGTGACTCAAGCCGGGACCCTGACGAAGGAATAATGTAAACATGTGTCTTGGAACTTTTGACAATCTTCCACAAAAATTGCTTGTGGTGTACAAAAGTACTGGGAGTCTTTTTCTTCTTTTAAAAATAAATTTAGTGTACCCAATTCATTTTTTTTTCCAATTAGGGGCAATTTAGTGTGTTCAATCCACCTACCTTGAACATCTTTGGGTTGTAGGGGCGAAACCCACGCAAACACGGGGAGAATGTGCAAACTCCACATGGACAGTGACCAAGAGCCAGGATCGAACCTGGGACATTGGCGCTGTGAGGCAACAGGGCTAACCTACTGGGAGTCTTTTTCACCGTCACTGCCCGGGTAGAAACTTGATGGAATGGATTCCCCACTAGCTCATTACAACACTCTATACCTTTATTGAGCCCATTCCATTACATAGAACACAGAACATACCGTGCAGAAAGGAGGCCATTTGGCCCATCGGGTCTGCACCGACCCACTTAAGCCCTCACTTCCACCCTCTCCCCGTAACCCAACAATCCCTCCTAACCTCTTTTTTTGGACACTAAGGACAATTTAGCATGGCCAATCCAATTAACCTACATGTCTTTGGACTGTGGGAGGAAACTGGAGCATCCGGAGGAAACCCACGCAGACACGGAGAACGTGCAGACTCCGTACAGACAGTGATCCAGCGGGGAATCGAACCGGGGCCCTGTGAAGCCACAGTGGTATCCATTGTGCTACCGTGCTGCCAATTACATTTATTTTAATGGGATTAAATTGGGTAGATGATAGGGTTCTACAACAGGTTGATAATTTACTCTGCGAGGTTAATTTTGATTTGATTTGATTTATTGTCACATGTATCAAAGTACAGTGAAAAGTATTTTTCTGTGGCCAAGGGTACGTACATAGCACGTACGTAGTAGACAAAAAGAATAACAGAGAAGATTGACAAGTGGTACATCGACAAACAGTGATTGTTACAGTGCGGAACAAGGGGCCAAACAAGGCAAATACATGAGCAAGAGCAGCATAGGGCGTCGTGGATAGTGTTCTTACAGGGAACAGATCAGTCCGAGGGAGAGTCGTTGAGGAGTCAAGTAGCTGTGGGGAAGAAGCTGTTCCTATGTCTGGATGTGCGGGTCTTCAGACTTCTGTATCTTCTGCCTGATGGAAGGGTCTGGATAAGGGCAAAGCCTGGGTGTGAGGGGTCTCTGACATTGCTGTCTGCCTTCCTGAGGTAGCGGAGGTGGATACAGAACCAATGTGAGGGTGGCAAGCTTGTGTGATGCATTGGGCTGAGTTCACCACACTCTGCAGTTTCCTGCAATCTTGGACCGAGCAGTTGCCATACCAGGCTGTGATGCAGCCGGATAGGATGCTCTCTATCGCACATCTGTCGAAGTTTGTGAGAGTGGATGCAGACATGCCGAATTTCTTTAGCTTCCGTAGGATGTAGAGATGTTATTGGGCTTTCCTGACTGTTGCATGAATGTGAGTGAACCAGGACAGGCTGTTGGTGATGGTGACCCCCAGGAACCTCAAGCTATCGACCATCTCCACTTCGGAGCCATTGATGCAGACTGGGGGGGGGGGGGGGGGGGGGGGCGTTGTGCAACATTTCCTGAAGTCGATGCTCAGTTCCTTGGTCTTTCCGACATTTAGAGAGAGGTTGTTTTTGGTACACCATGCAACCAAGTAATCTATCTCATCGTTGTTTGAGATACGACCCACCACAGTCATATCACCTGCAAACTTGTAGATTAAGTTGGAGTTAAATCTTGCTGCACAGTCGTGTGTGTACAGGGAGTACAGCAGAGGACTGAGCGCATACCCTTGCGGTGTTGAGGACCGGGGAGTAAAGTTGAAAACTGCCTTGAAAATATTCTTGCAAGGATGTGATACGTGAAGGGGACAGAAGTGTGAATTACATTATACAGCGACTATACTGCAGAAAGGATACCATGTGCTATAATTCCTTTTAAATCCATGCCACTCATATTTATGTACTGTAGTTGCGCATGAGTGTATAACAATGCTTCTAGTGATGAACTTTACTTTTGTTATTGGGAGGAAAGAAGGACTTGATTGATCGTTTTCTTGGTAATTGCATGATTTAGCTTAGACTAGTGGTCTTCAAACTTTTTTTCCGCGGACCCATTTTTACCAGCCGGCCAACATTCGGGACCCAACCCAGGCGATCTTCGCGACCCGCGCCAGCCGACCTTCGCGACCCACGCTGGCCGACCTGCGCGACCCACCATTTTCTCTTACCTTGTTTGCTGCTGACAAAAATGGATGAAATGATTTTGGGTCCCTTTGGCCCTCGTACACGCTCCTTCAATGGAACCTGTTGCATGAAGGTGAAGCCTTCCGGTGTTGGAAAGTATGGAGTCTCCATTTGTCTAAAGTTCTGCATTTTTTCCAGTAAGATTTTTCAAAAACATTTCTCCCGAACTTGTAAAAAAAGTAAAAATAAAATGAATAAAATTAATGAAAAAAATGAAAATTAAATGAATAAGCCCCCCCCACTTGTAAAACGAAAAGCTGCGACTGTTTAAAAAAAAAGCGGCCGTACTGCATGTTTGTGGCATGTTCGTTTTTTTACATGTTCGTGGCCATTTTGAAGGCCGCTTGCAGCCGGTGTTTTTAACCGCCGGCTGCTGCGGCTGTCGCGTGCAGATTTGCGCGATTGGGAGTGCTGCGATGGACGACTCCGCGACCCTCCCGACACCCGCCCACGACCCACCCGCGGGTCGCGCCCCCGAGTTTGACAATGCCTGGCTGAGACAGATCTGTGACAATGTTTTTACACAAAACGCAAATAACCTCATTTAAGAAGCGATGTCCTGCTGTTGTGGATCAGGTGACAGGGGAAAAGGAATGGAATGTAGGCTGTACAGATGTTTCAGTATTTCAGTGAACTTGGACACCGCATCTGCGTTGTAACCCCCAGATACATTTCATTCACGCTGTATATTTAAGTTCGCAAAATAAAAGTTAATGTTTTTTCAATAAGGATACCTAAGACCACCCACTAAAATAAGGTACACTTCAGAGTGCCTCTTTAAAGTTGATGTGTTAGCCTATTGAAATCCTCTGCTGTTACCAGTAGTGGAAACATTTTTCATGTAATGTTTAGTAATGATGGTTTGTGCATAACTTTCCACTTTCTGAACTTCTTTTCTCACTCTCAGTGACAGAAGCAGGAATTTCAAACAATGTTTGGTGGTTCTTGTGGTAAAGAATGTAAATATTATGAAATAACATTGTAGCTATTTTCATTTTTATATAAATATTTTTTTAAAGCAGAAGCTTCATATATCCATTAGACATTTTCAAATATACATCTGTGGATAATCAAATAGTACTATTACCTGATTTAGTTTGAGACGGGATTCCTGGGAGTTAATAAAGGGTAATTGTCTATTTCTGTTCCGAGAATGTGACAAACTGGTTTCTAACTGTCTGAATGCTTGAAGAGATTACTGCCTTGAAATCGTGATCTTGCTTTCTGTGGTCTGTGATGTTTGTTTTAAGTGGGAACTTAATTTTAGTTAATTTTTGGTTATCTTTTGAGCTTGCAGCAATTTTCCACACAAACACCAATCATCAGAGTGCTTCACGTTCCCTGTGCATACCAACATTCATACTCGAGGATTAACAACTTTGATGTTAAAGCTGATGTATCACAAATTGATCTGCCGCTGATTACTAGGAATTTTTTCATCTGCTATATTGGACTTTTAAAATACATTTTTGTATTTTCTTTAAAAAAGTAATTATAACTGAAGTGGGGGTGATAGGACCCTTTAGTGACATCAGGGTTTCAAGAAGTACCTTGAAGTTTTCATTCCCATTTTTCTTATACAAGTCAGCAAATTACCAGATTTATTGAATTCAATTTTTGCAACTTTCCATGGCAGGAATTCAACTCATGACATTTTTAGTCCAGTGCCATAACCAATAGGTTACCCTACCCTTTTTGTTCTAAATTCAACTTGCCTACCCACACAACCATATGGATAAGTCCAGGTACACCTACCTGGAAACATCCAAATAAAACATGCTTTGGGTTCTAATTTAGCAGGGATTTGACCTGCAGACTAATATTTGGATCTGGGATAAGGGCAGGATTCTGTGATCCTGAGGCTAAGTGTTGACGCCGTCGGAAACGCCGTTGCGTTTCTCGATGGCGTCACCACCGCCTCAGGATCAGCAATTTTGGCCCCTACAGGGGGCCAGCATGGCACTGGAGCGGTTCACGCCGTTCCAGTTGCTGATCCCGGCGTGAACTGGGCGGCGCGGGATCTGTAGTGGCACTGGCCCCAACGCAACATGGCGCAGGACTACAGGGGCCGACGTGGAGGAAAGGAGGCCGCCAGCCAGAGAGGCCGGCCTGCCGAGCGGTGGGCCCCAATCGCGGGCCAGGCCACCGGAGGCCGCCCCGGAATTGGACCCATCCTCTTTCCCCACAGGCTGACCCCGACCCTTCCACGCCGAGTTCCTGCCGGTTGAGAGCAGGTGTGCACGACGCCCGAGGGACTCGGCATTTTTACGACGGCTGGGCGGCGGAGGGGAAAGAGTGTGTCCGTTTTGGACGCTGGCCCGACGATCGGTGGGCACCGATCACGGGCCTGTCCCCTCCCGAGCGCAGTCACGGTGCTCCCGTCCAAATCGGTCCCCTAGATGCTCAAAACGGGCATCTGCCACCCGTTTCATGAATGCAACGACCAGGTGTGGTTGCTCCCGTGGTGAAACGAGCGTGAAGAGCCGGCTGCTCAGCCCATTGGGCTCAGAGAATCGCCGTTCGCCGTGAAAAATGGCGAGCGCCGATTTTTCCGAGCCGGGGGTGGGGGGGAGAATCGCTGGGGGCGCCAGGGGGTCGTAAAAAATGTCGGGAGGCCCTCCCACGATTCTCCCACACCACGTGGGGAGCGGAAAATTCCGCCCATGTTTTTTAGGTGAATTGACATTCTGAAATCTCCCTCTGTGTACCCGAACAGGCGCCAGAATGTGGCGACTAGGAGATTTTCACAGTAACTTCACTGCAGTGTTAATGTAAGCCTACTTGTGACAATAATAAAGATTGTTATTACAAGGCAAAATTCAAGTTAATATAAAGGCAAAATACTGCGGATGTTGCAAATCTAAATTAAAAATAAAAAGTGCTGGAAATATTCAGCAGGTCTGGCGGCATCTGAGTTAATGGTTTGAGTCAAATATGATTCTTCTTCAGAACTCAAAAATCCAAGTTAAGTTTTCAATTTTCAAAAATGTTATGCAATTAGTTCAAAGTGAAAATCCCTAACCCCTATCAACATTCTGCATACACTCCAAATAAAGGTAAACCCTTTCCACAGCTCAATTCCACAAAATAAACCTGGCTTGCTTGTCCAACAAAAGGGTGCATTGAATATTATTAATAAATAGCACCAACTATAAAATAACCTGTCCATCCTCATGATCAAGGATTAATTTGAGATACAGGCACAAAGCGGGCAAAGATTGCAAATATCCAAACTATGACAAACAAACGTATGCAAAAGAAAATATTGTGTACCAAGTAAATTTAAACAAAGACCTTGATGTTAACTCTTGCATGAAAGGAGGGTGAAGTGAAATCTGTGTTAACTGACTCCAACACAGGTCATTTCCCTGTGCCAAATACTGGGGCATCAGTACTGTACTGTTGTGAAGATGCAATGTATTCAAATCAGGCTGTTGCAGTGAGTGCAATTGGGATCCTGATTTGACAAGGTGTCCAAAAATTCAAGTTAAGTAATTTATTCTTACATGGGATGTGGGCATCACTGGGAGGGCCAGCATTTGTTGTCCATCCCTAACTACATTTGAACTTAGTGGCTGACTAGGCCTTTCACAAGTCTGTTAAGAGTCAACCACATAAGTCTCACATAAGTCAGACCCGATAAGGATAAGGATGGCAAATTTTCTTTCCTAAATTACATTAGTGAACTGGATGGATTTCATGACAATCGATGATAGTTTCATGGTCACTATGACTGAGAATAGCTTTCAATTCCAGTTTGTTTTTTACTGAATTTATATTCCACCAGCTGCCATGGGTGAGATCTGAACCAATCTCCCCAGCTCATTAGGCTCTGAATTACTGGTTCAATAACATTAACACAACGCCATGTATTATACAAATGTCTGTAATTAAATTTTTTTATCATCATTGAGCCATTCTTGAATCTTTTGAATTTTCCTTATATTAAAGAAAATTTGAATTTATATTGTACTTTCGATGTAGAAAAAATATCTCAAGGCACGTGAGATAAGCATAAAGAAATAAATAGGTTCTAAATCAGAAATAAAACAATTAGGAGGGGTGACCAATAATTTGGTTCAAGAGCTACATATATTATTTCATCAGAAAATAACACTTTATACTTTTGAAACACAAATCAACTTTTGTGGTCTGTGTTTCATCTAAAATATTAAGGACAAAAACATTCAAGTAAATGAACACAAAATGTACTCCTTTAAAGCTCTTTGATGGCTTCAGAGTCAAAGGTAACATTTAACCTCTCGAAATATCATTCTGCGTCACTGGAAACACGTGGTAATTTGGTCCTGGTTCAAGATAGCTCGTTCTATAGATACCTAGATTTAAACTTGGGGCGAAAGAGAAAATGCTGTAAAATCTCAGCAAGTCTGGCAGCATCTGTAGGGAGAGAAAAGAGCTAACGTTTCAAGTCCGATGACTCTTTGTCAAAGCTTTTCTCCAGTGTTTAAACTTGGGGTTTTGGTCATTTTTTTTTAATAAGAAAGTGTAAGTACAAAAAAAAAAGACTGGAAATAAGTAAACTACATAGTTTTGAAGATTCTGCTGGAGTAGCTTCTAGTTTGGAAACAGCTTGTGCCCTGGCCATTAATGCGTAATTGTGGCTTGTTGAAGCTTGGCACATTAATATTATGGAACAAGTTATTAAATTTGGCATAAGATCAGTGTTGCAAAATTGCATCCTGAAGCGCAACATTGAACATTTTCAGGAAAGTACTATACAATTAGTAGGGCTGGCAAGTTTATGATTTTCATCTTTCTCTATATCATATCCTCATATTACAGTGAATATCTGTGAGTTTCCTATAACTGCCACCTAAATATTTCTCACTGATATTTCGTGCAGTGATTTGGTTACATCTGATCAGTACAGAATAACTCTGCAGTAATGATGATAGTATATCTAAACAATTTAATGAACCCTGGACACTATGGTGGCATGCAAACTCATATGTGTTTTCACAACTTGAAAAGGCTGCGACACCATTCAGGCCCAGTGTGATTTATACTCTTTTGATTCGGGGCAAAGCAAAGATATAAAGGGTAAATTTATGAGTTTACAATCAGAATGACGACTGCCAGCCAAGATTGCGATTTATCCCTCAACATCACAAAAAAAGATTATCTGATCATTATTGCATTGTTGTTTAAGGGAGCTTACTCTGTTCAAATTTTCTGCTATGTTTTCTCCATTACACTAATGACTTCACTTGAAATAATATTGCATTGGCTGTAAAGCACTTTGAGATGTCCGATGGTTGTCGAACCTGCTATAAATACTGCTCTTTCTTTTTCTTTCAATAGTCCCCATGACTTTTTGTCTATTCCAATAAATGGCTGAAAACTCATGCTTGTTTTGTCCTTTATTTTAATAAATACCTTTGTTAGCTTTTTCAAAATGTTTTACATAATTTACTTTACACATATTTAACTTACATTTAACAGTCCCTCCCTCAACAAAAAACAGTTCATCGGTCCTTAGTTTCTCTTTCGCATATTCACCAGATCCGCCAGTCTGGAAGTGAGACATTGGTCTAATTTTTCATCTGATTCCAGACATAGCAACTTAATACATTTGTAATGTTTTCTACTTCTGGAATCATAATTTAAATTAAATAAACTGCATGCATCTACAATATCTCTCTACATTTCAACACTTGAAACAGCTGGATCATATACTTGTGGTTATGAGGATAATATTGCATGACTTTTAAAACCACACTTTCAAGAGCTAATTCACAATTCTCTACCAAGTGTCTCTTGTGCAACTGTACTGTGGAAAGATGGAGCCTGATTTTGCATTGTACTGTTAATTGTATATTAAGTGTATAAAATTTTATGCCTGCGGTAGCTATTAACTGGAGAAACAATCGTGCCCCTAGAAAAAGGAACAGACAAACTGTAGTTGTTGGGTGAGAAGGTGCATGTTTGTAAAGCATCTCTGGAACAAATTTTTGTAAAAGTGTATAAAAATGAGTTATTAATCTAGTTAATCTATGGGGTTGGTTTAGCTCACAAGGCTAAATCGCTGGCTTATAAAGCAGACCAAGCAGGCCAGCAGCACGGTTGGATTCCCGTACCAGCCTCCCTGGACAGGCGCCGGAATGTGGTGACTAGGGGCTTTTCACAGTAACTTCATTGAAGCCTACTCGTGACAATAAGCGATTTTCATTTTTCATTTCATTTTCATTTTCATAGTTAACCAAATGGTTCTCATTGATTACATTCAAGCCTCAGTTAGATAGATTTTTGATCAACAACGGAATCATAGGTTATGGGGAATACAGGAAAGTTGAGTAGAGGACACTGATGTGTTATCTGTGTTGGCAGTAAAACGAGAAACAGGCTTCCGACACAGGAGATGGTCCAACACTGTTTTATTGAACCTGTTGATTGCTGTACATAATCTGCTGTGGGTTGACACTCTATTAACCTAACTGATAATCTCCTACTGGCTTGACCAGACTAGCTCTCTATCACATGGTGATGATGTTCATTGGCCTGTGCACTGCGACTATCTCCCTAACCGTGTCCTGTGAGAGAGGGAGAGCCTAAATGCCCTGTGAGCTTTATAGTGGTGGTATCCTGTCTGGTGATTGGTTGTTCTGTGTCGTGTGTGTTCATTGGTTATCCTGTGTGCCTGTTTGCATCTCATGATATATATGAGTCGATATTATGACAGACACAATCAAGATGGCCATGAACTTATCGAATGGCAGAGTTTCCTCAAAGGGCCAAATGGCCTACTCCGGCTCTTAAATGTCCTCCTCATGTATTCTTGGACTAGGATATGACAGCAGAGAAGTTGAAGGTTGGTAACCAGGAAAATATTTTTCAGACAGAAAACTGAAATCCTCATGGCCTTTTTGGATAATTGCAGAAAACTCCAGTGTTCTGAGTCTGAACCACATTATCAGTGGAATGAAGTGAAACAAAACTAAATAGTTGCTTGGTAGTACAGAACATAAGTGTTGCTGAACAGAGAGGCATGCTGCTGAAGCTTTTTTTCTTGTACTCATCAAGGCAAATTCTAAAATGCCACATTTCAAACAATCACGGCAATTTATTCTAAAGGAGAAAAGGGTGCTCATTGGTTGACACGTTGACTCTGAATGGCTGTGAATTGCTGGTTGCTGTAGAGAAAGTGACAGGCTCTCTGAACTCCCAGGAATTCAAAAAAGGTGCAACGTTCAAACACATTGGGCGGGATTCTATGTTGGGTTACACTGAAATCACGAAACGCAATTGGGCGGAGAATAAGTTCTGACGCTAAAATAGTGGCGGGCGCCGATTTGATGCCAAATTTCAATTCTCCATCACCTCGACAGCAGCATCAATACGCATTTACGGTAAACACCCTTTGCATGTTATTAGTGGGCCAAACCAGGTATTCTCTGGGGCCTTTGCGATGCTCCGCCTCCGATGGCCTGAGTTCCCGACGGCGCGGTTCACTTGTGTTTCTAAAAATCGTGAAACCAGCCTTGTGGGATCGAGAGCGGGTACAGAAAATGTCCAACATTGCCATAGTTTGCTGACAGTTGTGCCGTTGGCTTGGGGGGGAGGGTTTATGCCAGGGCCGGGGGGATAGGGGAGGCTGACCAGGAGGTGGACTGTGGGGTCAGGGTGGACGGACAAGGAACACCATTGCAGCAGGCGGAAAGGCAGCCATGCAGCTGCGAATGCCGCTGACAGACCACTGTAAACTTACGGTCACGGGTCGTGTAGGGTCACCCCAGGCCACCCCAACCGACTCATCAGCTGTATGGGCGAACTCCAGCCCAACCAGTGCCATCTTGTTCTCTGGGATAAATGTGTGCGGGGATTGGAATGTATATATGCGGCTGCAGCTTGTCAGCCTCCCGAATGTCAATCACAGACACTGCGAATCCCGCACTGATTTCATTGGAATCCATTGTGTTCCACGTGGTGCCGGTGCTAGCCCTCCATAATTGCTGTAACGATCCAGGTTTGACGCCAGTTTTGTTGTCATGAAAGTCCACAAATCCTACATCAGTGTCAGCACTTAGGGATTCTTCGGCCGCATCCTGAGGACAATGGACTTCTCCATTGTCTGCGGCTCACCCGTGGCATTTATGTGGCCGTGGGGCGGAAAAATCCAGCCCTTAGTCTCAGACTTCCCCCATTTTCTTTTTGTTTGTTGGGAACAGGTTGGTACCTATGTACATATATATGTTACTTCTAGCAAGCATCAATGAGCCACTCTACAAGCTCATCTGATTATCTAAAAATAGTTAATCCGATTGTTCAACAAGTGCTGCCCAGTTGTGGATTCACATGTAATAGTGCACATATTGTTTTGATTATGAAAAGTGGTCTAGTTGAGTAATGTCTACACTTTGCCTATTACAAACAACCAAAGGAACATGCTGTTTGATTCAGGAAGCCAATTGATGGAAAAAATAGCCTATGTGACTGACATCACATCAGTAATTAAATTCATATTGCTTCATCACTGAAAATAGCTGAACTAAAATCAGGAGGCAAGCATTTTATATGATGGATGTCTGTCAATTTGATAGTGAAGTTGGTTTGGACCTTCCATTAAAATTCTTGGATGAAATATACAAGAAGGTGGCATGTTAAATGCCTATGATGGTCAGAGTTCGAAAGAAAATTGGAAAACAGATGGTCATTCCAAGGAAGAATATATCATGGACTTCTAACAGATTGAATAAAAGTTTGACAAAAGTCAATTTGGCAATCTCTGGGTTGGCACTCATGTTTAATTTACTGGATTATGCTTGTTTCTTATATGAACAGGCAGCTGGTTCTAAGTGGTAGAACCAGTACTAACTGGTATTCTTGAAGAAGGAAACAGTGTTGGATCAGATATCTGTTACCTTAAAAAATATCTTGGGGAAACAGCCACTTCCTTCAGCCTCATGGAACAAATGAGACATTCCACAAGAGTCTTAATGATCACCAGATTTTGAAATAGTCCAGATTCTAAATGTAGTTGTCAGTACAACGGAAGGATTAAAGGCAGGAAGAATGAGGATGAAGCACCTTTAGCAAATCTGGCTATTCCAGCAGCAGACAAAATTAGAAAAGCAAGAATTGGTGAATGAATTCCAGGAATGCACAAGGAGCTTTATGTATGACTCAAAGTATCATTTATCAGTGAACTGTGTACAGGGAATAGATAGAGTCCATGAAATGACACCGACCTCCATGTCAGTCACTGCCCTTTCCTCGGCCTTGCCTGCTAGTTGCATGGTCCTCTCCTCAGCAAGGGTGAATGCCCCTCCCAGTCTTTTGGCACTCGCGCTTATTATGGGCCGCCTTATCCCAGGGGCCACAAAGGACGTAGTGAAACACTGAGAGTGAGTGTAGCTGGTGGCATGTGTGTGCAGGGCTCCTTGCCAAAGAGGGCAATACATGTGTTGGGATTTGGTGTAGGGTGGGATGTAAGGGAGATGCAGGCAGGTGGGGTGTTGTTGTCTTCTAATGGATTAAGGGTTGAAATGAAATGTGAGGGACAGGAGTGATGCCAGGGGGCACAGAGGAGGTGACTCACCCGTGCTGCCCTAAGGAGGTCATCATTCATCTTGTTGTGGCACTGCGTTCTGGCCCTTCTAGTGAGGCTGGCAGCACTGACCGCCTCTGCCACCCCTTCTAGGTGTTGTCGATGACGGTGGGCTTGAGTCTCTTCCCTATCCTGGGGAAGAAGTTGTCCCTGCTCTCCTCCCCAGCATCCAGCATTCTATCCACTTTATTTCCCGAAGGGTGGGGTCCAAGTCTCCTTTGTGCCATCTTCTTGCCTGGAATGAGAGCGTGTGGTGAGTGGAGTGCCTATAAGTAGCTCCAGCATGTCAAGCTCTTCAGTACTAATTCTGGCATCAGCGAGTCAGACGCCAACGAGAATGTGAATTTATCGCAATGCATGTGGGCAGACTGTTTGCCCCTTTGCCTGTCCTGAATCGCTGAACAAATAGCATTCTCAAAGGAAATGCGAATCGCATGCTATTCAGTTCCGGCAGGAACACAGGCAACATTTCCCTGATGCTGCGATTCAGTATTCGCTGGCAGCGCACTCCCACCCATGGTGTTCCTGGCCACGTGGGCTGGCTTCAATGGAAAATCCCATTGACAAATGGCACAAATATAGAATCCCCCACCAGCGAATGCTTCGCCACTGATAAACAGCGGCTGGGGTCCGGAGAATCCAGCCCACTGGCTCTCAAACAGAGAAGCCTGCCCTTCGTGGGCGGCATGGTAGAACAGTAGTTAGCACTGGACTGCGGCGCTGAGGACCCGGGTTCGACTCCCAGTCCTGGGTCACTGTCCGTGTGGAGTTTGCACATTCTCCCCATGTCTGCGTTTGGGAGTTTACTGATTTTACTAGCTGTGATTGACAGCTTCCACACACCCCAGCAGTCAACATTGGGTTGTGAGGGTGAAAGAGAAATTAATGAATGGCTTGCAGATCAAAGATCTGAAGGGGTTTAAAAGGAACTGACTGGTTTTCTCTTTCCAGAGATTGAAGGTGCTGCTTCCTCAGTCTGAGGTGTATTGCCCAGCTGTTAAAAGCAGTGATCCTTTTCCCTGCCTCTGTCTGGACTGCTCTCCTGCTTCCTGACAGGAATCTCCCTTCTGGGGGCTTTGTCAGCAGGAGCTTCCAGACAGGGGTCTATTTTCTAGTAGGATTCCCAACAAGGGTTTCTCTTCTAGGGGGCTTCTTGACAGAGGTCTCTCTTCTACGCAGTGTCCTGAAAGGGGTCTCTTTTCTGGGGGGAGCTGTTGTGGAGTCTCCTTCTTTAGGTGGTCTCTGTTACGGTCTCTTTATTTAGCGGGTCTCTGAGGGCCAGTGTGGGGGGGGGGATGTGGTCTGGTGGGAGGGGGATGGGCAGGTCTTGCATTGTGGGGAGGGCAGTGGTGTCCCTCGGATGAACTTTGGGGGCAACTCCCTGAATGAGTTACCTCTTGGCCCACCTGAGGTCCACCGCGTCAGGGTCACACTTGTCAGAACCAGTAGTGATTCTCCTCCATGTGATTCCTGGGCCAGAGGACAAGTGATCTGACAACCAAAATACTTTTAATGACCCATTTTTTTTCGTTTCCCAAGCTAAAGGACAACATTTCCTATTCTTATCCTAAAAAATACAACAATTTCAGCTGTGCCAAAAGACCCATCAGGGAAATTAGCATGCGAAGCATTGGCTAAAAATGTCATGCTTAACCAAATTTTAACTGCTTAATGAGTTATTTTCCCTTGAAATAATTTCTACTCTAGGGTAGAATTTCTACTTTAGTGGACCCGGAGAATATGGTGCCTGACACATTAAGTGACCCATCTTAATAACCCATTTGCATCCTCCTGCTGGTGTTAGGCACAAACCTTGATTTCACTGCCAGCAGGGGGCCGGAGCATCGGAAACGGATCAGAGCCTGCTGCTCATCCCGTTTTCCTTCACAATGCTGGATTCTTTGCCTCATCAGTAACTCCACTACCGGCGATGCGAGGCGGAGAATTTAGCCCATCACCTTTCGGTGATGACCTAGCACAATTAACCAGGATGGGAGTGACGCTCACCAAACAAATATAAATTTCTCAAGTTATTCCAGACCTACTTTGCTTGATATCTAGCCCACAAAATGTTAAAGTCACACAAGGCTGGCTCCCCAATTTTAAAATCTACGCTGATCTTATTAATAACTTATTTTTCAAATTCCACAGTATCACCCCATAAAAAATATCAACATTTATCATGAAGATGCCTGAAGGTTTCCCTTTATGATATCAATAAAACATTGCAGGTCTGCTTCTAGTTGAACATATTTTTAGCAAAACTGATCTCACTGAAAAATATCACACCCTGGAGGCACTGTTCAGACCAGGCATGCATTTGTTTAGTTTCCATAGTTTTCCTTCTGCATCGCTGACTCTTTGAGCTGTTTCAGAAACAACATCGCTGTAAAGTACTGCCCTGCAGAAATGCAGCTTTCATGTTACTCAACCTACACTCCCATGAATATGTGGCCAAACGAGCAAAAGGATTTTTGAGAGTACTTTTTCAGCTGTGGGAGAATGAACTCTAACATCTGTGATACCCAGTCGCTCTTCAAAACTACCCTTGCTTTAGCCTTATAAGTCCCACCTGCAAAGACATTTTCTGTACATCCCCCTATATGATAAAACTGGTTGGCCCTTATCTGGTAACTCAGACTGAACTCAACATTCTCCAATCCCCTTTATTTTGTCTCCCTTATTAATCTATCCTTGCGTTTATTGGCAGCCATCACCAGGATCATGAGGTCTTCTGCTTCTACTTCTGTTACAAGGCATCAGTGGCCTTTATTTCACCATCTAATAGTTCCAAGATGCAGCCTCTAAAATCATTTTTATGTCCGCCAGGACTATTAATGCTCGGTCTCCCTCTTGCACCATCAGAGCTTCTTTTTTAATTGTGTGATTGTTTTCTGATGCACGAGCCATTTAACCTAATTTCCTTACTTTGCACTCTATCACCTCATTCTACCAGCCCATAGATTGCACTGTTTCACCATCATCCTGAATACCCAACCAATATTTCCTGTTGCCTGAAGCTTTTCCTGCAAGTCTCATAATTGTTATATGTCTCCATTCATTAGATCCCTCCAGAATATATATCAATAAAGTACCTAACCTGGGCAATTAGCCTGTGCATGCAATAGCTCTGGTCTTTGTGTCATGATCATGCACATTACTACTATCCAGCCTTTAATCTACCATACTCTGTTCCTTTAATCTACCATACTCTGTTCCTCAGGTTTGATAAGTATTGTCCTACCCTCATGACCTATCATCTTATCAGAGCATTTCAATTAATTTTGATATTCTTTTTGTGGGTTTTAAAATTTCCTGATTTGAAATCTGTCTCAAATGGTGCCTCAATATGCTCAGAGTTTTCTGCAAGCCTTGATGAAAGCTTGTCTCCTCACATGTGTAGCATTCAAATGTGCAGAAACAATGGAACACATTTGAGAACCTTTGAGCACAGGAGAACTATCATGTACAAGATAAGGCAACTGGGATTTTGACTGTAAACGAACAGGAGCAATGCCTCCCCCCACCCCAAACAGGAGTTAATTCTTTACATGAACTGCCCTGTCAGGTCGGTTGTGAACTTGCAAACTAGTTTTTTAAAAATAAATTTAGAGTTACCAATTCATTTTTTCCAACTAAGGGGCAATTCAGCGTGGCCAGTCCACTTACCCTGCGCATCTTTGGGTTGTGGGGGCAAAACACAAGCAAACACGGGGAGAATGTGCAAACTCCACACGATACTTGCAAACTAGTTAATCAGCTAAAATTGTATGCAGTATTTCATCGCTCGCTGTATCTTTCCTTTCGCAATGCTCACTGCTAAAAGAACTTTCAGCTGCAGTATTAATGACCATGATGTTCATACTTTTACACATATCTCTGAACTTATCATTGGCTAATTCCTCTCCGTTATCAGTCAGAGACTTCCTTAGTGTCCCTATCTACTTCTCCACGATGTTGCCTGTAATAACCCTTTTATCCTGACAATGACCCAAACCATCCAGTCTCCAGTTTGTTGGAAACCAAACGTACAACCTAGACATTGGTTGAGACCCCACAGAGGTCCCGACACGAAAAACTGTTCTGATGGGCAATTCCCCTGCACTCCTGGATCCTCGGCAAATGTGAGCAGCACGGTAGCACAGTGGTTAGCACAGTTGCCTCACAGCTCCAGGGTCCCAGGTTCGATTCCTGGCTTGGGTCACTGTCTGCTGCATGGATTTCCTCCGAGTGCTCCGGTTTCCTTCCACAAGTCCCGAAAGATGCGCTGTTAGGTAAATTAGGCATTCTGAATTCTACCTGTGTACCCGAACAGGCGCCGGAATGTGGCGACTAGGGGGTTTTCACAGTAACTTCATTCCAGTGTTAATGTAAGCCTACTTGTGACAATAAAGGTTATAAATTAGTCTCCCAAATGGAAAATTCAGCCCCTGATGTTTCTCATTAGTGTCAGACAAGTATAAAACAGATCAGGCACTAAGAATCAGTTTTCTATCCTAAAAGTCAGAGACAATTCGCTACACTACTTGTCAAACATTAAAACTGCTGCTAAAAGATGCCACTGTGTTTGATGAAGAGTATGCAAAGCTAATAGAAGTGATTAGTGAGAATTGTGAAATGTGCAAAAAGAAATTGGAGGACAACAACATGTCCTACCATTAGCCTTACGTTGACATTTGATTTTTGTTTTAAATTTAGAGTACCCAATTATTTTGTCTCCAATTAATGGGCAATTTAGCGTGGCCAATCCACCGAACCAGCACATCTTTGGGTTGTGAGGGTGAAGTAAAATCATTCATCTTACTTCACGATTGAGTAACTCTGAAATGCTCTAAACACAATGTTTATAAACATCAAGCTTTGATTGACCGCTCCTGGACCACATCAAACAGTTAAGTGCTGTCAATTTCTTGCTGACCACCTTCAAATTTCTCAACCGTGAAGGGAGGTGATTAGAAAGCTGGAGATGTAGACACCAATGCATGGATTGATTACGTGAGAGGGTGTCAGCAACCATCCAGCACCTGGTGGTGCAGTTGGAGGGGTCCAACTGTCTACAGGGGCAGGAGATGCGTGCAACCCAGGCTAACATGGGTGGTGTCCATGACGGAGGCCTGGGAGTTTGGGGGGGGGGGGGCGAAAGGTATGAGCCATGGGTCAGAATGTCCAAGGCCTGGGGCACGTGCAGGCGGTGGCTGAGGCAAATGACAGGGCAGCACTGTCACAGGCCATGTACCAGGGCCACCTGAACATTGCAGCGATGCACAAGATCTTGGCCCAGTCACAATGGGTCGTCCCTGCGGGCGATGAAGGCATTGCCCAGGTGCTGGCTGACCTGAGCCAGTCACATTGGGATGTGGGCATGCCCCTGTGCTCCATGGCTGTGAGCATTCTGGTTTTGATGTGTAAAATGAAAGACGCCTTAGTCCCATTTTAAGAGAGAGCTGAATGGTGCTGATTTAACTTGAAGGTTACCACATCCCAAGTGAGCGGCTAAGTTGAGAAGGTGGGGCCTTCATGGATAACTTCAGCTGGTATGAAATTGAATCTGCAATGTTGGAATTGCTCCTCATCATAAACCAACCATCCAGTCAACTGAGCTAACCGACCCCCGCAATTTAGAACAATGATGAAGCACCCTAAAGTAGAAATTATTTCATGGGAAAATAACCCATTCAGCAAGTAAAATTTGGATATATGTTTACTAATGTTTCCATCCTTAGCTGACTCAAAAAACGTAAATGTGACATTTTTAGCCAATGCTTCACATGCTAATTTTCCTGATGGGTATTTTGGCACAGCTGAAATTGTTGTATTTTTTATTGGTAAGAATAGGAAATGGTGTCCTTTAGCTTGGGAAATGAAGAAAAAAGGGTTATTAAAAGTATTTTGGTTGTCAGATCACTTGCTGTTGAGGAGGCAATGGACATTGAATTCTATTTGTCCAATAAGTACAGAAGATAGTATACCCATAGAATATTATGTAGATAATTGTTCCTTATGGGTTAATGTACACTGTTCAAAAAGTGAGAATGAAAAAGATTATAGATTGACCTTGCAAGCTTGAAACAAATACTGGAGAAAAAGGAAGTCTCTAAAATTAAATGGGTTGATGCAAGTCACTAACTGTTTGATTGTTTTACAAAAAGAAATGTATGTACAAAGAGGTACAAGTTGGGTGGGAGGAAGAACTGTGAGGAGGATGCAGAGATTCTTCAGCGGGATTTGGACAGGCTGGGTGAGTGTGCATATGCATGGCAGATGCAGTATAATGTGGATAAATGTGATGTTATTTGCTTCGGTAGCAAAAATAGGAAATCTGGTTAGTATTTGAATGGGTGTAAATTGAGAGGTGGATACTCAGCGAGATCTTGGTGTCTTCATGCATCTGTCACTGAAAGTAAGCAAGCAGGTACAACAGGCAGAAAAGAAGGCCAATGGTATGTTGGCCTTCATAGCGAGAGGATTTAAGTATAGGGATAAGGATGTTTTACTGCAATCATATAGGGCATTGGTGAGGCCACACCTGGAGTATTGTGTGCAGTTTTGGTGTCCTTATCTGAGGAAGGATGTTCTTGTTATGGAGGGAGTTCATCAAAGGTTTATCAGACTGATTCCTGAGATGGCGGAACTGTCACATGAGGAGAGACTAAGTCAGTTAGGATTATATTCATTGGAGTTTAGAAGAATGAGAGAAACTTACAAAATTCTAATAGGATTAGACAGGGTAGATTCAGAGAGAATGTTCCCAATGGTGGGGTAGCCCAGAACTAGGGGTCATAATTTGAGGATAAGGCTTTAAGCACTGAGGTGAGGAGAAGTTTTTTCACCCAGAGAGTGGTGAATCTGTGGAATTTACGACCACAGAAAGTAGTTGAGGCCAAAACGTTGTGTAATTTCAAGAAGGAATTAGATATAGAGCTTGGGACCAAAGGGATCAAGGGATATGGGGGAAAGCGGGATCAGGGTATCGAACTTGATGATCAGCCATGATCATAATGAATGGCGGAGCAGGCTTGAAGCGTAGAATGGCTTCCTCCTGCTTCCATTTTCTCAGTATGTTTCTACTTATGTTTCTAAAGATAGTATACCGTAGAAAATTATGTAGACAATTATTCCTTATGGGATAATGTACACTGTTCAAAAAGTGAGAATGAAAAACATTACAGATTGAACTTTCCATCTTGAAACAAGTACTGGCGAGAAAGGAAAGTAAATGGGTTAGTGCAAGTTGGATTGCTTGACAAAAATAAATGTATGCAAAAGAGGGTGAGTACCTGAGAGATTGCATGGAAGCGTGAATACACATGACTGTTCAGGGTCGAGGAATACCGGAAGGAGAGAATGAAACCCTGGAGGTGGATCCTTGGTGAAAGCATCCAACAGTAAGAGAAGATTCCAAGGTATGTACTTCGTGTGTGGAGTTATCCGAGTGTGAAAGTAAACTAGTGAGACTAGTTTGCCTTGCAGCGTGACAAGCATCTGAGGAGAATTTGATGAAAAGTCCATAGAATTAGTTTTGGGTGGCATCTATCACTTGGTTTCAGAGTGTGGTGTATCTCACCACAATTTGCCTATTAGTTTATGTGGACTGTGTACTAACTGAGAACATTTGAGTATAAGATACATTTTGTAACTTGTGTTATCATTATAAATCTGTATATATCTGTAAAGGTATAGCTGGGGTGAAAGAGTAGTGTATTATAGTTAATCTTCCCATACAAACATAAGAACTAGGAGCAGGAGTAGGCCATATGGCCCCTCGAGCCTGCTCCGCCATTCAATGAGATCATGGCTGATCTTTTGTGGACTCAGCTCTACTTTCCGGCCCGAACACCATAACCCTTAATCCCTTTATTCTTCAAAAAAACTATCTATCTTTATCTTAAAAACATTTAATGAAGGAGCCTCAACTGCTTCACTGGGCAAGGAATTCCATAGATTCTCAACCCTTTGGGTGAAAAAGTTCCTCCTCAGCTCAGTCCTAAATCTATTCCCCCTTATTTTGAGGCTATGCCTCCTAGTTCTGCTTTCACCCGCCAGTAGAAACAACCTGCCCGCATCTATCCTATCTATTCCCTTCATAATTTTATGTTTCCCCCCTCATCCTTCTAAATTCCAATGAGTACAGTCCCAGTCTACTCAACCTCTCCTCGTAATCCAACTCCTTCAGCTCTGGGATTAACCTCGTGAATCTCCTCTGCACACCCTCCAGCGCCAGTACGTCCTTTCTCAAGTAAGGAGACCAAAACTGAACACAATACTCCAGGTGTGGCCTCATTAACACCTTATACAATTGCAGCATAACCTCCCTAGTCTTAAACTCCATCCCTCTAGCAATGAAGGACAAAATTCCATTCGCTTTCTTAATCATCTATTGCACCTGTAAACCAACTTTTTGCGACTCATGCACAAGCACACCCAGGTCTCTCTGCACAGCAGCATGTTTTAATATTTTATCATTTAAATAATAATCCCTTTTGCTGTTATTCCTACCAGAATGGATAACCTCACATTTGTCAACATTGTATTCCATCTGCCAGACCCTAGCCCATTCACTTAACCTATCCAAATCCCTCTGCAGACTTCCGGTATCCTCTGCACTTTTTGCTTTACCACTCATCTTAGTGTCATCCGCATAAGTAATTCCATGGTTAATAATAATCACTTTCTGTCACAAGTAGGCTTCACTGAAGTTACTGTGAAAAGCTCCTAGTCGCCACATTCCAGTCCCTGTTCGGGGAGGCCGGTACGGGAATTGAACCCACACTGCTGGCATTGTTCTGCATTACAAGCCAGCTGTTTAGCCCACTGTGCTAAACCAGCCTCTCATTCTCCTGTATAACAAATGTTTCATTCTTTTGTTAAAAATCAATTGGTTGTCCACCTCTCGATCTAATGCCCCTCAGCAGGGAACGCTTAGCCGAGGCCACACACAGCCCTGTTTTCGGCGCTGAGGGGCTCTACATAGTACATAGAACATACAGTGCAGAAAGAGGCCTTTCGGCCCATCGAGTCTGCACGGACCCACTTAAGCCCTCACTTCCACCCTATCCCCGTAACCCAATAACCCCTCCTAACCTTTTTTTGGTCACTCTGGGGAATTTATCATGGCCAATCCACATAACCTGCACTTCTTTGGACTGTGGGAGGAAACCGGAGCACCCGGAGGAAACCCACACAGACACGGGGAGAACGTGCAGACTCCGTACAGACAGTGACCCAGCAGGGAATCAAACTGGGACTCTGGCACTGTGAAGCCACAGTGCTAATCACTTGAGCTACCGTGCTTCTGTTCGCTGAAACCCCTCAGTGTAGTGAGAGATCGGGACGCGCAGGCCACCCAACCCCGATTGCCACTTGGCAGTGCCAGTCTGGTGCTCTGGCAGCATCCCTACCAGCTGGCAGTGCATCCGGGCACCTTCAAACTGCTAGGGTGCCTGGTTGGGAATGCCAGCATGCTTGGGTGGCATCAGCAGTGCCAGGGTACCATCTAGCCGAGAGGACATGCACCTGCCGGCCTACCATCCCCTGGGAGATCCCCACAAGTGCTTTTCCGTCTGGTCCCCGTTTGTGTCTACCAGTACTGAACGACGTTCGCCCGAGGTGAAGAACGCCCCGCCAAGGCCTCACTTACCTCATTTTGCAGTTAGAGATTGGGGCACCATTTTCAAATGCTGCCCCGATCTCTCGATCCTCCCTTGGAATCCCCACTGTAGCAGGCCCGATCACTGGCACGGGAAACCTGGCATCCAGGCACCTTTGCACAGCCAGTCTGTCAGCCTGTCAGTTTCACCTGGGCCAGGGTGCCCAAGTGGATGTTCTAAGGTACCAGGCTGGCATGCAAAGGTGTCCTGATGCCAGTTGGTGTGCCAGTGCCTCCGATGGCCTGGGAGACCCCCCCAGATGGCGTTTCACCTGGCCCACATTTGTGTGAATCCAATGCTAAACGTCACCATGCCAAAGTCTTGCAGGCCCAGGCATTCGTTTCCGGGCCTCAGGGGAGTCAGGCGCTGACATATTAAATGAGCCTAACTGCTCTATTAAGAATTTTAATCTGGATCTTACCCATCACCTCGTCGCATCACCGAGTCGGGTGCGAAGATGTCATTCTTCGATCGCACCCTTGTCATTTTTTGGGAGAATCGTGCCCATTGTTATGTGGAGAGCTGGTCTCTTTCAGTATGTTTGCATATAGGAAAGTTAAATAAAATAAATTAGAATCAGAGAATTTAAGTGCAGAAGGCGGCCATTCGGCCCATCGAGTCTGCACCTGCCCTTGGAAAGAGCACCGTACTTAAGCCGACGCCTCCACTCTATCCCCGCAACCCCACCTAACCTTTTGTTCACTAAGGGGCAATTTAGCATGGCCATTCCTGCACATCGTTAGACTGAGGGAGGAAACCGGAGCACCCAGTGGAAACCCACACAGACACGGCAGGAGTTATTAATGACCAGCATGTTTGGCTAATAACTGGTATGTGAACTCTTTCTATTTGGTATGTTTATTTAAATGTTCTATTTTAGGTTTGAAACTATGACTTTTTACTGTGCTGGATTGTAGTTGAAGTACAAAAAGAAAGCAGTTGTTTTAAAGCTAGAGCAATTGGATAATCACACAAAAAATCTGTGACATTTATTGCTTACTGTTGGTGCTGCACTTTGATAGAGCTCATTCATTGCAGATCGAGGCCATTTGCCCCATTGAGTCGGCACTACTCCTCCGAAAAAGCATCCTACCCAGGTCCACTCCTCCATCCACTCCGCTCTATTCTCGTAACCTAACTTGCATATCCCTGGACCTAAGGGGTAATTTAGCATGGCCAATTCACCTAACCTGCACATCTTTGGACTGTGGGAGGAAACTGGAGCACCCGGAGGAAACCCATGCAGACACGGGGAGAAAGTGCAAACTCCACACAGTTAGTCTACCAAGGCCAGAATCGAATATGGGTTCCTGGAGCTGTGAGGCAGCAGTGCTAACCACTGTGCCAACGTGCCGTCCGTTATTACTCCAGATGGAGGCTTGCATTAATATAGTGATTTGACACTTCAGTTGAACAACAAGAGCTCTGCTTCTGTTCAGAGAAGTAAAGTTCCTGATTTTCATAAAAAGGAACCATACTGCAGAATTAGAAATACGTGCATCACCTCACAGATGCTGTTTTGTATTCTGTTTATATTTATTACGTTAGAAAAAACACTTAATCTGTATAAAAGGGTTGTTTCCTACTGTATCTTTGGATTTCTACTCCTTTCCCTGCATCAATGTATTTTGACTGTGAGCAGTACATGTGCATGGGAGCATAAGGCAATGGATGCAAGGAAAGGGGGTAAATTCATCTCCTGTGCCAAATTTTTTCTCAAGCCATGCTCTATAAGGTTCCAACTTACGTGAGCTTGGGACTAAAATACTCACAATTCCAGGAGATCAAATTATATTAAAAAAGAAAATAAACAAAAGCACTAAATGTGATGGCAATTTTTAAATGAACTACAACGAATACAGCTAATGACAATGTAGGACACTCCTTTAACTGTTTGTGAATCTAGCTATTTTGTGTGTGAATTTCAATTATGACAGGCAGCATACTTACGTAGTATTAATGTAATCAAAGTAAATTTTCTCAATCATAATGCATATTGTGCACACCGCCACAATTGTTATTTAATTAGAAATGTGCAAGGAGGCTAATTTGCTGATGAGACATGCTTATAGATTTATGAATACAGAAGGAAAATATATCCCATAATGAAGTGAGGAATCCAGTTATAGTGATCACATGTGTGTGTCGGGCTCAAATCTAGTTTGCCAAAGCTGAATTTTTGTTTTGGTGTCAGGGCCATGTTGGCTGCTGACATTCGACACATTTTTTTAAAGAGATGAACAATTAGTGACAAAGCCATATTCAACAACCAATTTTGTGTGTTGGATGTAGTGAGGAGGTTCAAGTTGGATGTGGAAGCTCCAAATTATAGGGAAGAAGGCTGCCATTATTGTGGTTGGCGATTTATTTCAAAATAGAAGAGAGAGGAGAACAGCTGACCGGTCGGCTCCCATGCAATGTCAGGCCCATAACTTACAGGTGCCTCATTTGAAGTACTTTTAGAGGCGATGGCTACAATTCTCTTCAATCACCTTCAGAGGGCTGGTAAATGCCATGCCACAACCATATTAATATTCTGAAGTGACTAGCGTACCCACAAACTGCAGCCTGCGGATTCTGAGTGCTATGGAACACTTAGCAGAGCTCACACCACAAACACTTGAGGGGGCAGTGGCGAAGGCAGTGAAATCACATCCCAACCGGAATTGGTGAAAGAAAGCAGCAGGGC
The DNA here is from genome assembly GCF_902713615.1 of Scyliorhinus canicula. Lineage (NCBI taxonomy): Eukaryota > Metazoa > Chordata > Chondrichthyes > Carcharhiniformes > Scyliorhinidae > Scyliorhinus > Scyliorhinus canicula. The sequence continues at coordinate 175,011,114 of NC_052148.1, read as the reverse complement.
CTTAACTCTTGTGTTCTTGACTTTTCAGAGAAAGCATACAGCTCCAGAGAAAGGGCTGGTGCAGGGGTTGAGTGCTCAAATGAGCAATTCCAACCTCCTCGGAGGATGACATTGACAGGGTAGGACTGCATCAGGAAGTTGGTCATGGCAAGGGGCACGATTCAATGGAAAAATTTCAAATTCCGGTTTTGGGCACTTTTAACTTTTTGACTGCACGTTGGTGAGATCACAGCCTGTATTGAATGGCACTTAGTGCCAAAAATCAGCACCCACGAGATTTTCAACATTACTGGCTCCCGCGCTGTCTGATTCACTCGACACGCGCCTTAGCGTCTTGTGCTAACAAGGGCGAAGCTGCTTTTAAACGCTTCCTCACCACTAAATCCCAGTCAACACGCAAGCATAGCAGCACGCAGACCTGCTCCTCACTTTGGGAATGCTGACCTGGCCAGGCTCTTCGATGCTGTGGATGAGAGGTGGGCCATCCTGTTCATCTGAGGGAGTGGGAGGTCCAGCAGCAGAGTCAGCAATGTTGCCTGGGAGGCAGTGGCAGCAGGTGTCAGTGCGGGCAGCACAACAAGGAAGACGGTCGTCCAATGTTGGAAGAAGACCAGCGATCTCCAACGAGCTGCAAGGGTAATTAACACCTCACTCCTGGCATCTGTTCCGCCTGCCAAACCTCAAATTCCCAAGCCCCCCCAAAATTACTGGCTGACACTTCGTACTCTGCCCACACCTGATCTTCGTGCTTGCTACTCAGACCGACCAGGCACCCACCAGCACAACACCTTCATGTCCAGGTGTGATGCCCACACATGCCACTTGCTGTAGATCTCCTGATCCATCAAGCATGCAGAGCACGATGCCCTCTCTTTGTCCCTGCAGGAGGAGATAGCCCAGAATTCTGGGGCTAGTTTACCACAGTGGGCTAAATAGCTGGCTTGTAATGCAGAACAAGGCCAGCAGCGGGTTCAATTCCCGTACCAGCCTCCTCGAACAGGCACCGGAATGTGGCGACTGGGGGATTTTCACGGTAATTTCATTGAAGCCTACTTGTGACAATAAGTGATTATTATTTAATGAGAAAGAGCCAAGACAAAAGAAAAGAGAAAGGGCCAGACTGCGGGAGTGCGTGTGTGTGTGTGGGGAGGGGGGGGGGGGGGGGGCGGTGTTGCTGCTTAGTCCCAGAAAGAGCCCTGGAAATCGTGGGGTTGCCCAATGAGAGTGCAGTCATTTACAGTGAGAATCCACTGCCCCTTCACCCAGAGATGACCTGTCTCAAGTGAGTAGTTCATGTCAGACAAAATGATCTTTCTCTCTCATTGATCACATGCCCTTGTCTCGTAGGATCTCCAGCTGATGGGGCTGGGCCATCTGGAGTCTTTCCTCCCACCACCCAAGAAAACACCTCTGAGGACACCACCATCAAGGCGTCATAGCTATCACACACACCTTCCATCAGCGCAGAGACACACAACTCGGTGGGTTACATGAGTGGACTGGTTTCGAGGCCACAATATGGTGCTCACCACACAGTTGCTGATGCACATCAGGTGGAGGCAGGAACATCCAAGGAAAGCAGCAATCTGAGATCTGCTGGATCTCAGGACTCAGCTGGGTCCCAACCAGATGTTGAGCCTCTGGACAAGTTTTTCCCAGAGCTGTTGCAGATCATAGGACACAGCCGTGATCTTCATGAGGGGGTGTCAGCGACACTCCAGCAACTGCAAAGGCCGATTAGCGGAACCCCAAAGCCTTCAGGTGCAGGAGATGGTGCCGACAATCCATGGCATCCAGGCCAACACTGCCAGAGTGGCGACCTCAGTGGAAGACCTAGAGCACGACATCCACTTCTTGTGTGATTTCATCCAAGGCATGGGCTCAATCTGTGACAACCATGACTGAGGGCCTCGACTTCATGTCCCCCTTCGCTGAGGGACGTGTCCCAGGTGCAGGTGAACCTTGCCGAGGCACTCCAGCACGTGGCACCATCACTGGGAACCATCGATGCGGGCATCGACACCATGGTGCAGACAATGGGTAGCCTCCAGGACTGGCTGCACCAGATGACTCAGAAGCCTCTGAAGCTCACTCCAACTGCCCCTCCGCCCCATAGAGCCCCGAGGACCCTACTTTCATCCTCGGAGAGGAGGAAGTGCTGAAGGCCAACAGGGGTCCTGCCACCCAGGAGGTAAGAACAGCCACCCTTGCTTCCAAATCCCCACTTTCTGACACCGGCGCAGCTTGAGTGCAGCGGGCAGCGGGCAGCAGAGGGTGGCCACCGATGCCAGTGACACCAGTAAGTCGGACGAGGCCCCTTGACGCCAGGCCCTCCAGAGGACGTCTGCCATGCGCACTAAAGACCATGGAGTGCAGAAAGCAGCAGGCTGCCACCATTTCTGATGTACATACTGAGGACACACCGAGGCATAGCAGTAAACCACTAAAAATCAGGGCCTCACGGTAGCATGGTGGTTAGCATCAATGCTTCACAGCTCCAGGGTCCCAGGTTCGATTCCCGGCTGGGTCACTGTCTGTGTGGAGTCTGCACGTCCTCCCTGTGTGTGCGTGGGTTTCCTCCGGGTGCTCCGGTTTCCTCCCACAGTCCAAAGATGTGCGGGTTAGGTGGATTGGCCATGCTAAATTGCCCGTAGTGTAAGGTTAATGGGGGGATTGTTGGGTATACGGGTTACGTGGGTTTAAGTAGGGTGATCATTGTTCGGCACAACATCGAGGGCCGAAGGGCCTGTTCTGTGCTGTACTGTTCTATGCTCTATGCTCTAAGAGTGAGGACTACTGAATGGGCATTGCAGGTGGGATCACTATCTGTAGCTAGGGGGCAGCACTGTAGCATAGTGGCTAGCACAGCTGCTTCACAGCTCCAGGGGGAAATGGGTGGGAGGGAGGGAAATGGAGGGGGAATTCGGGAGTGAAGGAAAATGGGGGGGGTTTGAGTTGACGGACACTGCATCATCTCCGGAGAACCTGGAGCCAATAAGGATCTCTCTGGTCCTTCTGGCATGTCAGCCTCTTGCCGCCATCTGTCCTCCATCCTCCGAGTCCTCCTTGACTGTCTCATCCTCCTCAAACATGCCCCTCATGCTCCTCATCCTCTCGCATGTCGTCCCACTGTTGTTTCAGATTGTGGTCAACACTTAGTCTCTGGAACGGAGAATCCTGCTGTGTATGTTTTCAAAAACGAGTTAGATATAGTTGTTGGGGTTAAAGGGGTCAAAGGATATTAGGGGAAAGTGGGAACAGGTTACTAAGTTGTATGATCAGCCGTGATCATAATGAATGGCAGACTAGGCTCGAAGGACCGAATGGTCCACACCTGCTCCTATTTTCCATGTTTCTATGTAAATGATAGCTAGGTGATTGCTTTTGAGCTCAGCTGAAGCCAAATTCTGGCTAATTGGTTGTTTTTGAGTGTAATTGATGTCAAATGAGTTAAAATGAATACTCTTGAATGCAAATGATGTCATAAGTTTTGCTCAGGGACAGCTGAAGCATACCACTTGACATTTGTATCGAGAGTAAAAATGGTTCTCATGTTAGAAACTTCTGCTTTTCTAATGATTGAAGATGGTATGGAAGCAGGAGTCCTTGGAGTCGGATAACCTGGAAGGAGAATAGAGTGTCATAAAAAATAGGATTTTATATTAGGTTTGTTTCTACCGTTGTTTTCTATCATTGTACAATATAATACGCTCCCTGATGAGCTCAACGCATTCTGTGCCTGTTTTGAGCACGAGGTCAGCGAGACTACGCCCTCCACCCCAGAAGCCTCTGATGAACTTGTATCTGAGGTCACCATTGCAGATGTCACTGCAGCCTTCTCGAAGGTCAACCCATGGAAAATCACTAGTCCGGATAGGGTACCCGGACGAGCACTCGGGTCTTGCGCAGATCAGCTGGCAGGGGTATTCGCAGACATCTTCAACCCCTCTTCACAACAATCTGATGTCCCTATATGCTTCAAGAAGACGACCACCATCCCTGTACCAAAGAAAAGCCAAGCAGAGTGCCTTATTGACTATCGTCCAGTGGCTCTGACATCCATCATTATGACACGCTTTGAAAGGTTAGTCATGGCACGAATCAACTCCAGCCTCCCAGATTGTCTTGATCCACTACAGTTCACCTACCGCTGCAACAGGTCCACAACAGATCCCATCCCCCTGACCCAGCACTCAACCCTGGAACACCTAGATAACAAACTCACCTATGTCATAATCTTACTTATTGACTGCAGCTCAGCTTTCAACACCATTATTCCTACGAAACTCAACTCCAAACTCCATGGCCTGGGCCTCGGCTCCTCCCTCTGCAACTGGATCCTGAATTTCCTAACCCACAGGCCATAATTAGTAAGGATAGGCAACAACACCTCCTCCACGATCATCCTCAACACCGGTGCCCCACAAGGCTGTGTCCTCTGCCCCCCCTATACTCCTTATACACCTATAGCTGTGTGGCCAAATTCCCCGCCATCTCGATTTTCAAATTTGCTGATGACACCACCGTAGTGGGTCGGATTTCAAACAATGACGAGACAGAGGAATGAGATAGAGAATCTGCTGAACTGGTGCGACAACAATAATCTCTCCCTCAATGTCAACAAAATGAAGGAGATTATCATTTACTTCAGGAAGCATGGCGGAGAACATACCCCTGTCTACATCAATGGGAACAAAATAGAAATGGTCGAGAGCTTCAAGTTTTTAGGTGTCCAGATCACCAACAACCTGTCCTGGTCCCCCCCCCCCCCAATGCCGACGCTATAAAAGCCCACCAAACGACTCTACTTTCTCAGAAGACTAAGGAAATTTGGCATGTCAGCTACGACTCTCACCAACTTTTACAGATGCACCATAAAAAGCATTCTTTCTGGTTGTATCACAGCTTTGTCTGGATCTTGCTCTGTCCAAGTCCGCAGGAAAGAACAAAAGGTCATCAATGTAACCCAATCCATCTCACAAACCAGCCTCCCATCCCTTGACTCTGTCAACAATTCCCGCTGCCTCGGAAAGGCAGCCAATATAATTAAGGACCCCATGCACCCCGAACATACTCTCACCTTCTTCCGTCAGGAAAAAGATACAAAAGTTTGAGATCATGTGCCAACCGACTCAAGGACAGCTTCTTCCCTGCTGCCATCAGACCTTTGAATGGACCTACCTCGTACTAAGTTGATATTTTCTCTACACCCCAGCTATGACTGTAATATTATATTCTGCAGTCTCTCCTTCCTTCCCTATGTACGGTATGCTTCGTCTGTATAGTATGTAAGAAACAATACTTTTTGCTGTATACTAATACATGTGACAATAATGAATCAAATCAAATATAATTTGGTAATTGCAATGTCCATGTTCACAGGAGAGGAGGTGAAAAGGAAGATAATAATTCTAAATGAATCATTTTTTAATTGCAAAGAATACCTGAGGCGGAATTCTCTGACCCCCTGGGGGGTCGGAGAATCGCCTGGGGCCGGCGTCAATCTCGCCCACACCATGGCCCGAATTTTCCACCACCCGGGAATCGGCGGGGGCGGGAATCGCGCCGCATCGGTCGGCGGGCCCCCCGGGGCGATTCTCGGGCCCGCGATGGGCCGAAGTCCCGCCGCTGACAGGCCTCTCCCGCCGGCGGGAATCTAATCACGTCTGGTGCCAGCGGGATTGGAGGCGCGGACGGGCGCCGGGGTCCTGGGGGGGGGGCTATCTGGCCCCGGTGGGTGCCCCCAACGATGGCCTGGCCCGTGATCGGGGCCCACTGATCGGCGGGCGGGCCTGTGCCGATGGGCGCTCCGGCCCATGCGCGGATTTCCGCTGGGCGGCGAAGGCCTTTCGGCCCCGGCTGCCGGAGTGCCAAAGGCCGTTCATGCCGGCCGGCGGAGATGAAACCACTCCGGCGCGGTCCTAGCCCCTAAAGGTGCGGAACTCTGCACCTTTGGGGAGGCCCGACGCCGGAGTGGTTCTGGCCACTCCACAACGCCGGGACCGCCCGCCACGCCGGGTAGGGGAGAATCCCGGCCCTGATAGGTACAAATACTTACAAACTACTCATGTTCCTCTTTTGTTTTGTTTGCTATTTTAGCCTGAACTCCTTTCCAATGTGAACAAAATGGTTGATTCCATTATTCAACAATCGCAGCAGGAACCACACTTACTGCAAGCACATTTGGGCTGCATGCCCACGGGTATACTCTTAATTCTGTATGTTGTCACATTTAGACTTGACTCAAATCAACTGGATGAGGAGAAATAACTTCCCTCAAAGGGTTACGAATCTTTGTAATTCTCCACCCCCAGAGAATTGTCCAGCGTTGAATATATTTAAGACTGAGACAGAGATATTTTGTGCACTGGATTTTCCCACTGAAGACGGGGAAAGGAATAGCATCTGTTTTTGTGTGAGATACCACCTCTGGCGGGAATCTGACTGAGTTTAGGATTTTCCCAGGGGTGGAGGTAGGTTTCCTGTCCAATTAAAGCTACTGAGGGCAGGAATGGTGACAAATTTCAGACACGTACAGTAGCCATCACAGAGGCTGCTGTCTCTCCCGAGGGAGACAGTTTGTGCCAAAGCACACCACTGCACCACCATGACTTGAGGTGACACATAAGAGCTGGAGGCATCCCTCCCATCCCAGGATTTTTTGCATCTTTGTTCAAAAGAAGAAGGGATGAAAATAAGAAAATGTAGTAGTGGAGGACAAGGAAAACTTTTAATGAATTCTACTCACAGAGACGTGTTGATTCCTGTCACTTTTACATTTTTGTATCTCATCACAGAACTTTAACACAAAGTGGAAATTCTGATGCTTGCTGCCCACTCGTTCCCAAACCATTTACAAAAATGATTCGGAAGATTGTGCACAATTCAGTTCCAGATTTCCAATAAATGCGCCTGGCAAGTAAGACTCTCTGCCAAGAATTTTTGCAAGGTAGAAAATTGCATGTTTTGAGTTTGAGCCAACTTTCTTAGTACAATGACTGGGTAATTTATTAACTATAAATGAATTTCTCAAGTCTTTATTTCTCTGGGGGGAAAAAAATCAACATACTGTGCAGCTGCATTTAAATGGATGTTTCATGAGCTAATGCAGTAAGAGGATTCATTCAACATTAAGCAACAGATTCAACAACTTTGACAGATTAAGGAAAAGAGCGCCAATGGCATATACAGCACCCAAATGATCCATAAACGCAACATTTCTTCAGATGGTATGTAGAATGTAGATGGGGCCATGTACAGGGAAATTAGGCTTGGCAAGGACAAAAGAAAGAACAATATTTCGGATAAAAATAACGTCATCACCTTTTTCAATAATTTTGAAGTATAGTTTTCTATTTCACTCTGATAGGTGAGATTGAACAGAGATATTTTGAAATTAAGTTAATGTGCATCATGGTTAAAAGGTTATTTATCAAAGTAACAGTGCCAAGAACAATGCATCTGTAGTTCAATATTCTGGATGGAGAACCGACCGCCCAACAGGCCGAAAAGGAGGAGGTGCAAAGGAGGTGCCGCATGAGGGAGGCCTCGCATGCACCTGCAGTGCCTGTCATTCGAGGACCTGCCAAACCGGACATGCTGTCGATTACTCTGGCTCAGTGTGACATATCTGCTGGATCATGGCACATTTGGCACCGCGGCACCTGCTCTTGGTGGCCGTCAAGGTGACGGTCGCCCTGAACTTTTATGCGACAGGTTCCTTCCGGGCGCCGAGTGGGGACCTGTCTGAAATTTCAGGGACATTGGTACACAGGTGCATTATAAGACATAGGAGCAGAATTAGGCTACTTGGACCATTGAGTCTGCTCCGCCATTCAATCATGGCTGATATTTTCTCATCCCCATTCTCCTGCCTTCTCCCCATAACCCCTGATCCCCTTATTAATCAAGAACCTATCTATCTCTGTCTTAAAGACACTCAGTGAATTGGCCTCCACAGCCTTCTGCGGCAAAGAGTTCCACAGATTCACCACCCTCTGGCTGAAGAAATTCCTCCTCATCTCTGTTTTAAAGGATCATCCCTTTAGTCTGAGATTGTGTCCTCTGCTTCTAGTTTTTCCCACAAGTGGAAACATCCTCTCCATGTCCACTCTATCCAGGTCTCGCAGTATCTTACAAGTTTCAATAAGATCCCTCTCATCCTTCTAAACTCCAACGAGCACAAACCCAGAGTCAAACGTTCCTCTTACGACAAGTTCTTCATTCCAGGGGTCATTCTTGTGAAGCTCCTCTGGACCCTTTCCAAGACAATAGCATCCTTCCTTAGAAAATGGGCCCAAAACTTCTCACAGTACCCCAAATGGGGTCTGACCAGAGCCTTATACAGCCTCAGCAGTACACCCCTGGTCTTCTATTCTAGCCCTCTTGACATGAATGCTAACATTGCATTTTCCTTCCTAATTGCCGACTGAACCTACACATTAAGAGAATCGTGAACCAGGACTCCCAAGTCCCTTTGTGCTTCTGCTTTCCAAAGCATTTCCCCATTTAGAAAATAGTCTATGCCTACATTCCTGTTTCCAAAGTGCATAACCTCACACTTTTCCACATTGTATTTCATTTGCCACTTCATTGCCCACTCTCCTAGCTTGTCCAAGACCTTCTGCAGCCCCCTTGATCCATCAATACTACCTGCCCCTCTACAGATCTTTCTATCATCTGCAAACTTAGCAACAGTGTCTTCAGTACCTTCTTCCAGGTCATAATGTATATTGTGAAAAGTTGTGATCCCAGCACAGACCCCTGAGGCACACCACTAGTCACTGGCTGCCATCCTGAAAAAGACCCATTTATCCCCACTCTCTGCCTTCTGCCAGTCAGCTAATCCTCTATCCATGCCAGGATCTTACCCTGAACACGATGGGCTCTTAACTTATTTAACAGTCTCCTATGCGGCACCTTGTCAAAGGCCTTCTGGAAATCTAAATAAATCACGTCCACTGGTTCTCCTTTGTCTAACCTGATAGTTACCTCCTCAAAGAACTCTAACAGATTTGTCAGACACGACCTCCCTTTGACAAAGCCATGCTGACTTAGTCCTATATCACCATGCACTTCCAAGTGCTTCGCAATCTCATCTTTTTTTTTAATAAATGTTTTTTATTCAGTTTTCATGTTTTATATTGAACAAATTACAAATTGTTAGAGAGAGAAAAAAAACACGCAAAAATTAACATATATATTTACAGGTGAGCATCTTCGTAGTAATAACTGTGGCCTCCCCCTCTTTGCCGGCATACATATTCTACATTCCCCAACATGTTTATTGGCATTTATTTAGTTTGGTTTTGGGCCTTAGCTAGCCATCAAACCCCCGTAACGAGCCCGTAGCCCCCCCCCCCCCTCCCCGCCGGCTACCTTCCCCCGACTATTCTTCCTCTTGTACGTTGGCCACAAACAGATCCCGGAACAATTGCATGAATGGCTCCCACGTTCTGTGGAAGCCGTCGTCCGACCCTCGGATGGCGAATTTGATTTTCTCCATTTGGAGAGAATCCGAGAGGTCGGACAGCCAGTCTGCAGCTCTGGGCGGTGCTGCTGACCGCCAGCCAAACAGGATTCTACGGCGGGCGATCAGGGAGGCAAAGGCAAGGGCGTCCGCCCTCCTCCCCAGGAATAGATCTGGCTGGTCTGAAACCCCGAAGACCGCCACTATCGGGCATGGCTCCACCCTCACCCCCACCACTTTGGACATAGCCTCGAAGAAGGCTGTCCAGTACTCCACAAGTCTGGGGCAAGACCAGAACATGTGGGCGTGGTTGGCCGGGCCTCTTTGGCACCGCTCACATCTGTCCTCCACCTCCGGGAAGAACCCACTCATACGGTTTCTCGTTAAGTGGGTTCTATGTACCACTTTTAGTTGCGTCAGGCTGAGCCTTGCGCACGTGGAGGTGGAGTTGACCCTATGCAGTGCTTCGCTCCAGAGTCCCCACCCTATCTCCATCCCCAGGTCGTCCTCCCATTTCCTTCTTGTTGCGTCCAATACGGTGTCGTCCCTATCTACCAGTCGGCCATACATGTCACTACAGTTCTCTTTCTCTAGGATACTTGCGTCCAGTAGGTCTTCCAGTAGTGTCTGTCGTGGCGGTTGTGGGTACGTCCTTGTCTCCTTTCGTAGGAAGTTTTTGAGCTGCAGGTACCGTAGCTCGTTCCCCCCAGCTAGCTGAAATTTCTCTGTCAGTTCGTCCAGTGTTGCGATCCTGTCGTCCGTGTATAGGTCCCTGACTGTCAGTGTCCCCCCGTCCTGTCTCCACCTTTTGAAGGTGGCGTCAGTCAGTGCTGGTTTGAACCTATGGTTGTTGCAGATGGGAGCCTTGTCCGACATTTTGTTCAGGCCAAATTGCTGCCGCAGTTGGTTCCAGGATTGGAGGGTGGCTGTCACCACTGGGCTGCTGGAGTGTTTTTTGGGTGGGGATGGGAGTGCTGCCGTGGCGAGGGCCCGGAGGGAGGTCCCCATGCAGGAGGCCTCCTCCGCACGCACCCACTCGGCTTCTGGCTCCTGGATCCATCCCCTTACTCGCTCGGCTGTTGCCGCCCAGTGGTAGAATTGTAGATTCGGGAGGGCTAGCCCCCCCCTGGATTTTGTTTTCTGTAGGACCTTCTTTGGGATCCTAGCATTTTTACCCCCCCCATACGAACGCCATGATAAGTTTGTCCAGCGCTATGAAGAAGGCCTTGGGGATGTAGATCGGAATGGATCTAAACAGGAAGAGGAACCTGGGCAATACGTTCATTTTGATCGTCTGGACTCTTCCTGCGAGGGAGAGTGGGAGTGTGTTCCATCTTTGCAGGTCCTTTTTTACTTCCTCCGCCAGGCTGGTGAGGTTCCATTTGTGGATCCCTTTCCAGTCATGGGCTATTTGGATCCCCAGGTAGCGGAATTTATGTCGGGCTTGTTTGAACGGCAGCCCCTTTAGTGCTGCCCCCCCCCCCCTTGCTGGTGTACTGGGAAGATCTCGCTTTTGCTCATGTTGAGTTTGTAGCCCGAGAAGGCTCCAAACTCTTTCAGGAGCGCGATGATTCCGTCCATGCTGCTTTGTGGGTCCGAGATGTAGAGGAGCAGATCGTCTGCATAGAGTGAGACTCTGTGCTCTCTGCCTCCCCTTCGGATCCCCCTCCAATTTTTTGCTGCCCTGAGCGCAATTGCTAGCGGTTCGATTGCTAGTGCGAACAGCAGTGGGGACAGTGGGCATCCTTGTCTGGTGCCCCTGTGCAGCTGGAAGTATTGGGAGTTGGTATTGTTGGTCCGTACACTCGCCATGGGGGCGTTGTATAGGAGTTTTACCCACGCGGTGAACCCTGTTCCAAGCCCGAACCGCTCCAGTACCTCTATGAGGTATTTCCATTCGACTCTGTCGAAGGCCTTTTCTGCGTCCAGGGAGACGATCACCTCTTGTGTTCTCTCCCCGGAGGGGGTTATTATCACGTTCAGCAGGCGCCTGATGTTCGAGGTGAGCTGTCTACCTTTGACGAAGCCCGTCTGGTCCTCTGTGACCACCTCAGGTACACAGTCTTCTAGCCTTTTGGCTAGGATTTTGGCCAGTATTTTGGCGTCTGCGTTCAGCAGAGATATGGGTCTGTATGACCCACATTCCGTTGGGTCTTTGTCTTTCTTAGGTATCAGCGAGATTGAGGCCTGTGCTAACGTGGGTGGCAGTGTGCCCCTAGCTAGCGAGTCTGTGAACATCTCCCGCAGGTGCGGGGCCAGCGCTGTCGCAAATTTTTTGTAGAAGTCCGCCGGGAATCCGTCCGGTCCCGGCGCCTTCCCCGTCTGCATGGAGCTGATACTGTCCATGATCTCTCGCAATCTCATCTTTAATAACAGACTCCAAAATCTTACCAATGACCAAAGTCAGGCTAACGGGCCTAAAATTCCCCGTCTTCTGCCTTCCTCCCATCTTCAACAGTGGTGTTACATTAGCCACCTTCCAGTCCTCTGGGACCCTTCCTGCTTCCAGTGATTCCTGAAATGTCATCACCAAAGCCTCCACAATCTCCTCAGTTATCTCTTTTAGGACCCTGGGGTGTAGTCCATCCGGTCCAGGTGACGTATACACCTTCAGATCTTTCAGTTTCCCCAGAATCTTCTCCTTATTAATGGTCACTGCACTCACCTCTGCCCCCTGGTTCTCCTGAAGCTCTGGCATCCCACTGATATCTTCCACCATAAAGACCGATGCAAAGTAACTCAGTTTGTCTGCCATTTCTTTGTTTCCTATAATTACTTCTCCAGCCACATTTTCTAGTTGTCCAATGTCTATTTTTGCCTCTCCATTACCTTTTATATTTTGAAAAAATTTCTTCCTATCTTACTTTATATTACTAGCTAGCTTGCACTCATACTTCATCTTCTCCCTTTCATTGCTTTTTCAGTTGTCCTCTGCACCTGCACTGTCACGGAGGCCCTATGTGCCCAATCAGCACAATACATCCACTTCAATGTGGACTGAGCCCACCAGGATGCCCGGACAGCGGGGTTCGCCACCATCACCAACATGCCCCAGTCCAGGGGCTGATCAACAGGATGCATGTCACCCTACGAGCACCTGCAGATGACAGGCCAATCTACACAACTGAAGGGGGCTCCACTCGATGAATGTGCAGCTGATATATGACCATCAGATGCGCATCATGCATGCCTGCGCCCGGTACCCAGGAAGTGTACACGACACCTTCATCCTGTCACATGGGACGATTCCCAGCCTCTTCGAGACATCCCCCTAGTTGGGGGTTGGCTCCTGTGTGATAGTGGTTGAGCACTGCGCTTGTGGCTAATGACACCTATCTGAAGTCCACAGATCGACGCAGAGATCCGCTGCAAAGACATCCATGCCGCGACCAGGGGCATGATCGAGCGGTGCTTCAGCCTCATGAAGATGGGGTTCAGGTGCCTGGACCGCTCTGGAGGGGGCCTCCAGTATGGTGCTGAGAGAGTTGCCCACATTATGGCGGCTGGTGCGTCCTCGCGCAGCAGATGGACGACGTGCTGGAGGAGGAGGATGAGGCCTTGTCCGATGAGGACGATTCGAGGTAAAGCGAGGATAGGCAGGACATGGGGCCCATGCAGGCACCGGAGGCCTCACATGGTGTGTGTGCGCCAGGCCCAACGTACATGGGACTTTCCGATCGCCTCCAGGTTTACCAACTGGGTTGGGACTGGCCAGGGACACAGACACCACATCCCACCCCTGATGTGTTGGGTAGGCTGTGTCAATGTGGACTGCGTTTGATGCAGTGTAGCGAAAGACAGACTTCCAACACTTGATGAGATGCAACACGATTTTATTTAACATCTAACTATATTACATGCTTTAACTGTGGGTTGACACTATGCTGACTTGACTGGAGACCTGAGGCTAGCCTGACCAGACTATCTGACTACCACATGGTGTTTGCACTTGGTAGCTCATGAGCTCCGACTGTCTCGGAGGCTGGGTCCCGAGAGAGCGGGAAAACTGGTACCCTGTGGCTTTATAGTGGTCGTGTCCTGTCTGGTGATTGGCTGCTCTGTTCTGTGTGCTGACTGGTCAATCACTGCATGTCTGCACACCATCATATATCTGGATGTATATAATGACTACTCCCCCCCTTTTGTTTTGTGAAGTTTGTGTTCAGGTGATAAATATTAACGTGCATGTGCGTGAAGATGTGTGTATGTACGTAACTATATACAGAATATGCTAAAATGGACTTATATACATAGGAAGGTGACGCTAGGTACTAGGACGAAGGTAAGGCAAGGTACTAACATGGATTGACGATTGGCTGTCAGACAGAAGGCAGAGAGTTGGGATAAAAGGTTCTTTTTCGGAATGGCAACCGGTGACAAGTGGTGTCCCGCAGGGTTCAGTGTTGGGGCCACAGCTGTTCTCTTTATATATTAACGATCTAGATGACGGGACTGGGGGCATTCTGGCCAAGTTTGCCGATGATACAAAGATAGGTGGAGGGGCAGGTAGTATTGAGGAGGTGGGGAGGCTGCAGAAAGATTTAGACAGTTTAGGAGAATGGTCCAAAAAGTGGCTGATGAAATTCAACGTGGGCAAGTGCGAGGTCTTGCACTTTGGAAAAAAGAATAGAGGCATGGACTATTTTCTAAACGGTGACAAAATTCACAATGCTAAAGTGCAAAGGGACTTGGGAGTCCTAGTCCAGGATTCTCTAAAGGTAAACTTGCAGGTTGAGTCCGTAATTAAGAAAGCAAATGTAATGTTGTCATTTATCTCAAGAGGCTTGGAATATAAAAGCAGGGATGTACTTCTGAGGCTTTATAAAGCACTAGTTAGGCCCCATTTAGAATACTGTGAGCAATTTTGGGCCCCATACCTCAGGAAGGACATACTGGCACTGGAGCGGGTCCAGCGGAGATTCACACGGATGATCCCAGGAATGGTAGGCCTAACATACGATGAACGTCTGAGGATCGTGGGATTATATTCATTGGAGTTTAGGAGGTTGAGGGGAGATCTAATAGAAACGTACAAGATAATGAATGGCTTGGATAGGATGGACGTAGGGAAGTTGTTTCCATTAGCAGGGGAGACTAGGACGCGGGGGCACAGCCTTAGAATAAAAGGGAGTCACTTTAGAACAGAGATGAGGAGAAATTTCTTCAGCCAGAGAGTGGTAGGTCTGTGGAATTCATTGCCACAGAGGGCGGTGGATGCCGGGACATTGAGTGTCTTTAAGACAGAAATTGATAAATTCTTGATTTCTCGAGGAATTAAGGGCTATGGGGAGAGAGCGGGTAAATGGAGTTGAAATCAACCATGATTGAATGGTGGAGTGGACTCGATGGGCCGAATGGCCTTACTTCCGCTCCTATGTCTTATGGTCTTATGGTCTTAGACGCTAGTGCAGATATAGGGCAGATGAAACAGTAAAAAAAAACAATATTTACAGATGTCAAAACGATGATGTAACAAAGTTATGCAACATTCAGTCTATAAGTTTAGTCTCTGTGGCGGGCGACGAATTCTGAGGACTGCCTCAAGGGTGGATCAAGGGCCGCCTGCACTTGGACAGGCGGGACTGCCGCCAATGCGGTGGTCGCAGAGATCGTCAGGATTGCTGGTAGATCGGTGGCCTCGTGGCAGGGCGCGTCCGGAGGAAGCAGTGTGTGAGGTGGGACCACGGTTGGGTGGCGGGCATGGAAGTCTGCGTAGTGCCTGCCTGTTGCGTCGTAGGAAAGAGCCATCAGCCATGCGAACGAGAACGATCTCGGGGCCACTTGCTTGACCATCACAGCTGTGGCGGACCAGCCGCCGTCAGGCAGCTGTACACGAACTTGATCAGCTGGGACCAGCTCGGGGAGGTTGCATGAACGTCGTATGCTGATTTATGTTGGGCCCGAGACTGCTACATCTTCTGTATGACCGGGAAGTTGTCAAGGTCTGGAATGTGGATGGCTGGGAACCATTGTTCGCAGCGTGCGGTTCATGAGAAGCTGCGCTGGAGACAACCCAGCGAACAGTGGGGTTGCTCTGTATTCCAACAGTGCCAGGTTGAAATCGGAGCCTGAGTCTGCAGCCTTACACAGTAATCTTTTGACGATGTGGACGCCTTTTTCGGCCTTTCCATTTGACTGCGGGTAGTGGGGGCTGGATGTAACGTGCCGAAAGTTGTATAGCCGGGCAAAATCAGACCACTCCTGGCTGTAAAAACAGGGGCCGCTGTCACTCATCACCGTGAGTGGTATCCCATGTCTGGCAAAAGTTTCCTTGCATGCCTTGATCAACACCGCCGACGTGAGGTCAGACAGTCTGACCACTTCGGGGTAATTGGAAAAGTAGTCGACCAGGAGGACATAGTCATGCCCCTTGGCATGGAACAGGTCGACACCAACTTTGGACCAAGGGGAGGTCACCATCTCATGTTGCTGTAGATTTTCTCTCGGTTGAGCCGGCTGAAATTTTTGACACGTAGGGCAATTGAGGGCCGCTTTGGCAACATCCTGGCTGATGTCCGGCCAGAAGACTGCCTCCCGAGCTCTGCGTTGACATTTCTCAACCCCCAGGTGACCCTCATGGATTTGGCCGAGCACTATAGCTCGCATGCTCTACGGGATCACAATTCTGTCAAGCTTCATGAGGATGCCATCTACCACCGTCAGATCGTCCTTGACATTGTAAAACTGGGGACATTGTCCCTTCTGTCAGCCATTCGTGAGCTGTTGCATCACCCGCTGGAGCATTCCTCACAAATTTGAATGACCCTCTCATCAGAGGCCAGAAAGTTGGAGGCACAGAATTTCACCTGCGCGTCGATTTGACATACGATGCCAGTCTGCTCACATGGTGTGGTGATAGACCTGGAAAGGGCATCTGCAACAATGAGCTCTTTGCCCGGGTTGTAAACCAGGTCACAATCGTAGCGGCGTAGCTTGAGAAGGATTCGTTTTAACTGTTGCGTCATGTCATTGAGGTCTTTTTGGATGATGTGAACCAATGGCCTGTGGTCCGTCTCAACCGTAAATTTAGGGAGGCCATACACATGGTCGTGGAACTTGTCGATTCCCGTTAGGAGGCCCGGGCATTCCTTCCCAATCTGAGCGTACCGTTGCTCAGTGGGCGTCATGGCTCTAGAGGCATATGCAACTGGGGCCCAGGAGGAGGAGTCATCCCGTTGAAGGAGCACTGTCCCAATACCATCCTGGCTCGCGTCAGTGGATATTTTTGTCTCCTTGGCGGGGTTGAAAAACGCCAGCACTGGGGCTTTGGTGAGTTTTGCCCTCAGGTCACGCCATTCTTTCTCATGAGCGGGCAGCCACTGGAAATCCGTCGACTTTCTGACGAGATGGCGGAGGGCTGTGGTATGGGATGCCATGTTGGGAATGAACTTCCCAAGGAAGTTGACCATCCCTAGAAAGCGGAGGACCGCCTTCTTGTCCTCTGGGGACTTCATTGGGTTGATCGCCAAAACCTTGTCAACATCTGGCTGCACGCCTTGCTGCGAGATGTGGTCGCCAAGGAATTTGATTTCTGTTTGACCAAATGAGCATTTGGCTCTGTTGAGTCGGAGGCCATGCTCGTAGATCCTGTGGAATACCCGCTTGAGGCGATCGATGTGTTCTTGAGAAGTTGTGGACCAGATTATGACATCATCAACGTACACTCGCACCCCCTCGATGCCCTCCATCATCTGTTCCATTATGCGGTGAAATACCTCTGAGGCAGAGATGATGCCAAAAGGCATTCGGTTGTAGCAGTAGCGACCGAACGGGGTATTGAATGTGCACAGCTTGCGACTGGACCCGTTCAGCTGTATTTACCAGAACCCCTTGGAGGCGTCCAGCTTCATAAAGAATTTGGCATGAGCCATCTCGCTGGTTAACTCTTCTCGTTTTGGTATCGGGTAATGTTCACTCATGATGTTGCGGTTTAAATTTTTGGGGTTGATACAGATTCGAAGCTCCCCTGACGGCTTCTTGATGCAAACCATGGAGCTAACCCAGTCCATGGGTTCCGTGACCTTTGATGTGACGCCCTGGTCCTGGAGGTCTTGCAACTGCTGCTTGAGGCGATCCTTGAGGGGTGCCGGCACCCGACGTGGTGCGTGAACCACAGGGGTGGCGTTTGGTTTCAGCAGGATTTTGTATCGGTATGGGAGTGTGCCCATACCTTCGAACATGCTATGGTACTGCGCGATGATGTCATCAATTTGAGCCTGGAAGTTTTCATCAGATGAGGCCGTCGCCTGTGAGGATGACATGGTGTGGATTCGTTGAACCAGGTTCAGGAGTTTGCAGGCCTGAGCGCCGAACAGGGAAGCTCTGTCGGGTCCTACAATCTCAAATCGCAGAGTCGCTTGAAGTGACCTATTGGATACTCCAAGTTGGCATGAGTCACTGGCAGCAATGGCATTGCCATTGTAGTCGAGGAGCTGGCAGGCCGGTGGAAGAATGCTTGGTCTGAAGCGGATGGTGTCGAGATCAGATTTCGAAATGAGGTTCGCTGAAGCGCCGGTTTCCAGCTTGAAACGGATGCGAGCCTTGTTAACTGTGAGGACAGCACACCACTCGTCGTCCGGATCAACGCTCAGGGAGGTGTTTCACCAGCTTCGAGAAAGGCAGCGCATGCTTAGTAATGATGCCCACCCGGAATGGGGATTTGAGGCACTCGGCATCAGAATCTGGTGGGCTGTCGGGGTCGGAGTCTGGCACAGCCTGCTGTATCGAATGGACGCTTCTGCACTGTGGCTGGGATCACTGGATGCTGGGAAGTTGAGCAGATCTGCAATGGGCTGCGAAGTGGCCAAGCTTGCCACACTGTAGACAGCGTCGTGATTTTGCCGGACATTGCCGCGTTAAATGGGTGGAGCCACAATTCGGACACGTCATGATGCCAACGTCAGCACGTTCCGTGCGTCATCGCGCATGTGCAGTGCGGTCGAATGACGTACGCACCTGCGCAGGCTGGTCGTCGGTCTCGCCGTCCCCTCTGTGGTGGCGCGCATGCCCTGGAGCCCAGGAAATCACGCAAAATGGCCACTCTCATCAAGACTCAGGCCCTGCATTTGTGTGATGGCCTGCACCCATTCTGCCTCGTGGGGGTTTAGCTTTGCCGTTTCTGCCGCCCTGATGTGGGAGTACAGGTTGTTAGCATGCTCGTGGAGAACGCATGTTTCGATGGCGATGGTGAGGGTGAGCTGCTTGACTTTCAGGAGCTGCTGGCGAAGGGAATCGGAATGGACCCCAAAAACGATCTGATCCCGGATCATGGAATCAGTTGTCGAGTCATAGTTACATGACTACGCGAGGATGCGGAGATGGGTCAAAAAGGACTGAAAAGGTTCATCCTTACCCTGAAGCCTCTGCTGGAAAACGTACCGTTCAAAGCTCTCATTCACCTCAGTGTCACAGTGGCTGTCGAACTTCAGCAGGACTGTTTTAAATTTCGTCTTGTCTTCGCCTTCAGCGAATGTAAGGGAGTTATAGATGTGGATAGCGTGGTCCCCGGCTGTGGAGAGGAATAATGCGATCTTCCTGGCATCGGATGCGGCCTCGAGGTCGGTGGCTTCGAGATAGAGTTGGAACTTCTGTTTGAAGATCTTCCAGTTTGCACCGAGGTGGTTGTCGGCGATGCGGAATTGTGGAGGAGGGCGGACGTTGTCCATGTCACTAGATGGCTGATTGCTGGTCAACGCTGATTACCTCAAGGTTGGTCCGTCAATTCTCAGCATCCAGACCTGGTACCATGATGTGTTGGGTGGGCTGGGTCTATGTGGACTGCGTTTGATGCAGTGTAGCGAGTGACAGACTTCCAACACTTGATGAGATGCAACACGATTTTTTTTAACATCTAACTATTTTACATGTTCAACTGTGGGTTGACACTATGCTGACTTGACTGGAGACCTGAGGCTAGCCTGACCAGACTATCTGACTACCACAACCCCCACACCTCCCCCCTCCCGGTTGCAACCCCCTCCGTGATACGTATCTGCCACACTACGGGGATGTGGGCCCTGGGTTGGCAGTAACAGCAAGTGTGGTTCATGGGATGGAGGATGATGACAACCTGCTCTGCGATGCGCTCTAGTGGTCCACATCGTTCGAAAACGTCTGGCTATTACCCACGGTAGCACTTCCCACCGTCATGGTTGATTCCTGCATTGAAGCTGACCATTCCATCACACGGTGCCAACGAATCCCTGGGGTGGTGCAGGTGGAGCCAGTGGAGGAGGGGAGCCCAGCCCATCCACAGCGTCCACCATTCCCCCCCTCCCCCCTTCCCCGCACCCATACTCTGACCAGCCCGGCCCTCACACCCATCTAACAGAGCACCGAGGCAGGTTGTGACAGTGTGAACAGATGTTTAATGCCCCTATCACTAAACTGTGCCCTGCACCCCTGCCAACCTAACTGGTGTCTAACGTTCTGGCTTTACAGGCCCTAACACTACGTCTAGTTGAATCCCCAGACAGTACATCAGGAGTAGAGGCGGCCTGCTGTGATTCCCGCCCTGCAACCTGGGTCCTCTTTGGCGGCCGTCTTCTGGTTGTCTTCAACTGAGCCAGGATGGGCCTGGCTGCTGCTCCGGTGTCCCAGGTGGCATGGTGCTGCCCTGGTCTGCCCGCTGCCCACCAGATGCGCCAGGGACAGGAGGGGGAGTCTGAGGTGCTGCGGTATTCTGGCATCTTCCCTGTGGGAGTCACCATAGTAACCCTAACCTCCTGCTCCCTCGGGGTGTCACCTGGTGGCCCGCTCTTGTCTCGGCCAGTGTCTGCATGCTTGCAACCATGGAGCACGGAGTGGACCACCTCTGCCTGGGACTGCGCCACATCATGCTGTGACTGTGCCACCACCTTCTGGGTCTGTGCCTCATCAGCCAGTGACTGCGCCATCTCCCTCTGGGACTGGGTCACCTCCCTCTGTCTGTGCCAGGTCAGCCAGCGCCTGGGCAATGCCGCCGACATTCTCAGCCATGACCCGCTGTGACTGAGCAACGTTCAGAAGCACCACTGCCAGGTGTTTATGACACATGTCTGCCTGTGAGAGGGCAGCTCTGTCGTGGGCCTTGGCAGCACCTGCGCAGATTCCCCCAAGCCTTAGACATGCTGATCTATAGCCAAAATCCTTGCCCCAAGGGCTCCATTGCGGACGGCACCTATGCGGTATTGGCCTGGATGACACGCATGGTTGGCACTGCCTCCTGTTCCTGCACACCATTGGACTCCTCCACCTGTGCCTGCAGGTTCTGGATGCTCATTGATAACCCCTCACGTAGTCCCCGACTGTCCGACTGCATTTCCATTATAGATGGGACTGTCTGTTTCAGAAGCCCAAAACCCATCTGGCCGGCACTAGTCCCTGGGGATGGCCCGCCCTCCAAACATTCGCCCCACTCCACCTGGTGTACCGGAGTAGCTGTGTGTTGCGCGCCAGAGGGTGCCCAAGGAGTCTCTCGTCTCTTCACTAAAGTGCCCAACCAAGTGTCTCTTGTATGGTGGATGGTGTTGGATACAGCTGTGATGGGAAATCAGTGTCAAATCGGAATCCAGTTCCGGGGAGTCCTGGGTTTCAGGCATATGAGTCAACTCCATGTCGGTATTGTCATTATTGCTCGTCACACGGCAGGGTTCTGGTTGTGGCACTGGCTGTGGCTGGGGTCGGGGGATACCAGATGGACCTGCCCATCACCAGCAGTTCCTGTAAGAGACAAGATTAGACCGTGGGCCAGCGGGGAGTGAGGTTGCAGGTGGTGTGGGGGTGAGGGTGGTGGGGATGATAGGGGTGGCGGTGGTGGTGGTGGGGGTTGCTGGCAGCGAGTTGACCCATGTGGCACGGGGAACAGCAACTAAGGGTCTGACTTCCTCACCTGCGGCTGATTTCCATCCCGTGCCATCCCTTTCCTCAAGTTCACCAACCATGTCCAGGGCCCGCTACTCTGCCACGGTGAGGGGCCGCAGGTCAGCCGGTTACCCTTCAACTTTCTCCTGCTCTCGGCGGTTATGGGAGACCTTGACCTGGAGGGGAAACAGAAAATGCACAGTGTTAGACAGTCTGACGCATGCAGCTCAGGGTGTTGGATAGCTTCAGCCTCCAGGGCTCCCGGCCTTGCCGGGCCGATTTGGGAGCTGGCATGTGGTGCAGGGTGGGTGTTTGGCCACCCCTCTGGGTGTGGAGGGGGGGAGGGTTACGGGTGTGTGGGACGAGGGTTGGTGCCAGGGTCACAGTGCTGCCTACTCACCCTGGCCCTACTCACTGAGGAGGTTGTGCATTTTTTTCCTGCGCTGCATGCTGCTCCAGTCGGTGTTGCTCACGGCGCTCCTCATCTCTGCCACCTGTGCCCAGGCACAGTGTACGGCGGCAGATGGCAGGCTCCTTCCTGGGTCAGGGTACAGGGTGGACTGCCTCTCTTCCATATCGTCCAGCTCAGTGTCCATAAAACATGGACTGCGTGGCCTGCTGCCATCTTGTTGGCTGGGATGGTGTGTGTGGGGAGTGAAGTGTGTATGCAGCTGCAGCTTCTCAGCGTCCTGAGTATCAATAGTGAACCCAGTAAATCCCGCACCATTTCCTATTGGAATCGATTGTATTCCACTTTGGCGCCAATGCTAGCCCCTCAGCAGTCGTTGAATCGGTACAGGTGTGACGCCAGCTTTGCCCACAAATCCTACCCTGGTGTCAACTTAGTCTCAGGAACGGAGAATACCGCCAACTGTGTTGTTGACCTCAGACTCAACGAACGCCCTTATTTGGATTGAACTTTGGCCTATATCAGAACCCGTACTGGTAATCTGACTAATTCTGGTAATTCTGTGTTGAGTTTTCCTGAGGAAACGGATTATTCATCCAGATTAAAATAGGATACTGGACACGATTCAAAGTGTAATTTTGGGCGGGATTCGCGGGGTGATTTGTGCCGGCTGTAATTGCACAATCGAGATCAGTATTCACCCACAAATAGTGCAAAATCCAGCCCGCATGTGAAACTTGCCTTGCCTGAGGACTCAGGTGTCTGATTCGCCGGACTCACAGCTCAGCTGCTCGCAGCCAACAAGGGAAGCATCATTTAAGCCGTCCCTCAGCACTAACTCCCAGTCAAGCCAGGAGGATAGCGGTGCGGAGATCTCTGAGGCGCAATTCAGCGACCATGTTGTGCCCTGTGTAGATCGTGCTGCGCCGGGTGAATAGTGGGAGAGGGCGAAATTGAAGTTTGTGCTGGGCACATTATCCCTAATTTGCATGCCTTTCAATTTCATTAACGAAATTGAAGTCGAATACAGCACCCTCCTGGAAATTACCCGACTCCCCAGCGAAACTCATGCAGGTGTCGTTTAGTACTCCCTTCCAAAACGTGAAGCTGATATAAATGGCTACTGAGTGGAAGTGATGGGATGAGTAGCCATTTCCATTTTCGGGTAGCAGCTCAAGGGCACTGGAATGTCGGACCCTTGCCACTACCCATGTCCTCCTCAGGCTGATCCCCCAGCCGCACTTGGTCCTCCTCCTCCTCATACGAGGCTGCATGTTCGTCCTGCTCCTTGTCATCCAGCATGTCACCCTACTGCTGTGCCAGGTTGTGGAGGGCACAGTAGACCACCACAAAGCGGGAGGCCATCCTGGAGGCTGTACTGCAAAGCACCTCCAGAGCGAACCAGGCAGTGGAACTGCATTTTTAGCAACTCCATACTGCTCAGTGACAGAATAGATGACAGCGAAAGTTTCATTGGAACAGATCTCCACCTCGATCTTGGGTCTCTGCACTGGTGTCATCAACCATGACCTCAGTGGGCATCCCTTGCCCCCATGAGCTAACCCCTCATCTCAGGGTGCTCCTTGAAGACACTGGGGATCTGAGTGTGTAGGATATAGCTGCCATGTATGCTGCCAGGATAACATGCACATATGTGCATGATCCTGAGGTGATGGTTGCACAGGATCTGTACATTCAAGGAGTGGAACCTCTTCCTGTTGATATCGGGCACTCCCTGATACCCAGGTGTTTGCACAGCGGCATGTATGCCATCGATGTCATGCCGCTGGACCTGCGGCATACTGGCAATGACACTGAATGCTGCAGCCTGGGCACCTTGGTGAACCTGGTCCAGGGTGAAGGTTATGTAGTCAGATGCCCAGGCATACAGAGATCCGTCGCCTCTAGGATGCACCTGTGGTCTGAAGATTGTAATTTGCCACATAGGTGCCCGCTTGAGCCCTGGAATAATCCGGAACCGTAATAATTAAGGGCCGCCGCTCCCAGAGTTCAGGCACACTGTTCAGGCATCAGAGGTTGCTCGACATCCAGTCCACTCATCGTCCTCTCAGATAGGGCACCTGCTCTTTCGAGGAGGCACTGAGGAGTTCAGGGAGTGTGAGGTGCTCTCACAACTAACAAGGTAAACCCTCTGTTATAACCTCCCTGCTTACCATTGGCTGTGGACTAATGACAATCCCACAATCCTATGGGAGTATGAGCTTCCCCAATGAGGGGGGCGGAGAAATCATTAGCAGACTCCCTGCATAAATAGAGCTGGCCAGTTTGGAACCAGCAGAGAGAGAGGAGTGAGCAGCAAAGGAAGTTGCTGCTGCTGTTATATATATATATATATATATATATATATACATGTTATTGTAAATAAATGTTATTTCTTTGTATCCTGAAAACTCATGCTGGATTCTTCGTGGCCCTCACAAAACTGGCGACGAGGGTTAAAGTGAATAGCTGTCTACACTGCTGAAGCCACCTTCCTGGATTTTTGTTGGATACAGGTTGGAAGTTGTTTTCTATTACACCATGCCTCTGTATGGACGTTTGGATGTTTTTGATGCTGCGCTGGAAAGCTGGAACCAGTACACACAAAGGATGCGTTACTATTTCCGGGCAAACAACATCACCGAAAACGAGTGCCAGGTGGTCATATTGCTCACCGCATGTGGCACGCATACGTTTGGGGTGATTAGGAGCCTTATGTATCCAGATGTGCCAGACACCAAAACGTTTGATGAACTTGTGAACTTAGTGGGGCAACATTTTAACCCAACCCCATCCACGATAGTCCAATGTTACCGGTTTAATACCACTGAGAGGACCCCAGGAGAATCCCTTGCCGACTTTCTATCCAGGCTACGCAGGATTGCGGAGTACTGTGACTATGGTGAGACCTTGTCAGAAATGTTACACGACCGTTTGGTTTGCGGTATTAACAATGCGGCGACCCAGAGAAAGTTGTTAGCCAAGCCAACATTGACTTTTCAACAGGCCATTCAAATGGTATTGTCCCGAGAGAGCGCAGGACGAGGAGTGCAGGAGCTACAGGGAATGGAGGTGCATGCCTTGGGGCGCAACCCCTTCCGTCCGAAAGCGCCCCCCCAGCACTCCTGCAGTACCTTGGGCGAGGCGACGTCCGGATCGACACCAGTGGCCGTCGGACATTCCTCTCCGAAGGGAGCTTTCTCCAGAACCAATCGATGAGGAACCATGTCCATGTCAGACTTGTAGGTGCCGACCCCGTCGCGGACGCCGGTCCTGGGGGCGCCAGAGGCGCTGTCGTTCTGACCGAAACTGGGGCCAGCTCAGGGGCCGTACCTTTCATTTGGATGAACCTGCGGTGACTATACCCGAGGATGTGGAGACGGAGGATGACTGCCTGCAGCTGCATTGTGTGGCAGCTCCCTGTGTGGCCCCCATTAAAGAGACAGTACGGGTCAATGTTCACCCGCTTGAGATGGAGTTGGACACTGGCACAGCGGTCTCAGTGATCGCCCAGAGGACATTCGACCGCATCAAGCAGGGTATACAGACCCTTACATTAACCGACACACAGGCCAGGTTGGCCACCTATACGGAAGAACCATTGGACATTGCAGGAACTACGATGACCCCTGTTGTTTACGGACGCCAGGAGGGGCGTTTCCTACTTATCGTGGTGCGTGGCCATGGGCCTAGCCTGTTGGGTCGGGACTGGTTGCGCCATTTGCGGTTGCAGTGGCAGCACATCCTCCAAACAGTTTCTGGAGGGTTGACTGAGGTGCTGGGACGATACCCAGATGTATTGCAGCCCGGTTTGGGGAAAATAAAAGGGGCTGTAGCCCATATCCAAGTCGAACCAGGAGCCACGCCGCGCTATTTCCGGGCGCGCCCGGTGCCTTACGCCTTGCTCGAGAAGGTAGAAGGGGAGCTCACTCGTTTGGAGTCTTTCGGTATCATCAGGCCGTCCGTTTTGCTGACTGGGCAGCACCAATTGTACCTGTAATGAAGCCAGATGCCACAGTTCACTTGTGCGGCGACTATAAACGTACAGTTAATACGGCTTCCCGACTCCACCGATACCCAATGCCTCGCATAGAGGATCTCTACGCGAAGCTTGCAGACGGACTCTCGTTCACAAAATTAGATATGAGTCATGCCTACCTACAGTTGGAGCTGGACCCTGTCTCCCGGCCATATGTAGCGATTAGACACACCTAGGCCTGTATGAATATACACGTTTGCCCTTTGGAGTATCCTCTGCCTGCGCTATTTTTCAACACATTATGGAGGGCATTTTGAGAGGTTTACCGCATGTTGTTGTCGACTTAGATGACGTTTTGATCACAGGGACGTCGGAGCAGCAACATTTGGAAAATTTGGAGGCTGTCCTTAGACGCTTTTCGGAGGCTGGAGTCCGTTTACGTCACACAAAGTACGTCTTTCAGGCAAAGGAAGTAGTCTACCTGGGTTATCGGATGGACCAAGAAGGTTTGCACCCCGTCGCACAGAAGTTGCACGCGATTCAACAGGCCCCCGCCCCGACTGACACTTCGCATCTTTGTTCGTTTCTCGGCCTCGTAAACTATTACGGAAAGTTCCTCCCCAATCTGGCAACTACGCTGGTCCCGTTGCACCTTCTGCTAAAGAAGAATCACACCTGGGTTTGGGGTCAGCCGCAAGAAACCGCTTTCCGGCGGGTAAAACAACAATTGTCGTCGTCTGGGTTACTAACCCACTATGATCCTGGAAAGCCTTTACTCATCACAGGTGATGGATCCCCATATGGTATTGGGGCCGTCCTGTCCCACAAGATGGAGAACGGGGCCAAGCGGCCGATAACTTTCGCCTCCCGCACATTGACTGCAGCGGAAAAAAAGTATGCGCAGGTCGAGAAGGAGGGCCTGGCAGTGGTCTTTGCGGTGAAACGTTTCCACCAGTAGGTATATGCCAGCCACTTCACTATCGTGACTGATCATAAGCCTCTGCTGGGACTTTTCAGAGAGGATAAGCCAGTACCGCCCATTGCTTCCGCACGGATCCAGCGCTGGGCTTTGTTACTCGCTGCATAGGAGTATTCTCTGGAGCACAAACCAGGAATCCAGATAGGGAATGCCGCGCACTGAGCCAATTGCCTTTATCGACCGGCCCCATGTCGACCCCCACGACCGGTGAGGTGGTTGCAACCCTAAATTTTATGGACACCTTGCCTGTCACGGCATCACAGATCCGTGAGTGGACCCAGATGGAGCCAGTCCTGTCAAAGTTTCGGCACATTGTCCTGAATGGTGGGCAGCATAGACAGCTCCCAAGCGAGTTGCGGGCATTTTCCTCCAAGCTGTCCGAATTCAGCGTGGAAGACAGCATCCTTTTGTGGGGGACGCGTGTGATTGTCCCGGAAAAAGGACAGGAGCTGATACTGAGAGACTTGCACAATGGGCATCCAGGTGTGACCAAAATAAAAATGTTGGCCCGGAGTTATGTCTGGTGGCCAGGCCTCGACACCGGCATTGAGAAGGTGGCCTAAAACTGCTCCATTTGCCAGGAGCATCAGAAGCTTCCGCCGGCCGTGCCCCTACATCCCTGGGAATAGCCAGGGTGGCCTTGGGCACGCTTGCATGTGGATTTTGCCGGCCCTTTTCAAGGATCCATGTTCCTTCTATTAATCGACGCCCAGTCTAAATGGCTAGAGGTGCATAAGATGGGAGGCACAATGTCCTGTGCAACAATCGAGAAGATGCGTTTGTCTTTCAGTACGCATGGCCTCCCTGAGGTGCTGGTCACGGACAACGGCACTCCGTTCACAAGTGAGGAGTTTGTGAAGCTCATGAAGATGAAAGGCATACGCCATATCCGCACTGCCCCTTACCACCTGGCTTCAAATGGCGGAGCGCACAGTGCAGGCATTCAAACGAGGCCTAAAGAAGCAGTCTTCCGGGTCGATGGACATGCGACTGGCTTGTTTTTTTGTTTTCATATAGGACCACCCCCCATGCAGTGACTGGGGTAGCTCCCGCAGAACTCCTAATGAGCCGGAGACTTCGCACCCGCCTTAGCATGGTTTTTCCGGACATTGGCGCAAAAGTACGCCGCACACAAGAACGTCAGGGACACGGTTTTTCTCGCCATCGGCCGATTCGGCAGTTTACGCCCGGTGACCTAGTGTTCGTTCGGAATTTTGCTGTTGGTGCCCAGTGGGTCCCTGGCTTAATCTTTCGCCAAACAGGCCCTATCTCCTACCAGGTACAAGCCCAGTGTCGTCTCCAGCGCAAACATGTAGACCATGTTCAGTCCAGAAGACTATCCCTTCCAAAGATTCCCCGCCCCAGGAGCTCATTTCTACAGCCGCAGAAACCAGACACAATGGAAAGTATTCCTCACAATCTTCCTCTGGTGCCTCACTCAAAGCCAACGCAGGTCATGACAGTACCGCGTGGAGATAAAGACGCCGAGATGACGGAGGCAGCAGACTCTGACTCCGAGATGGAGACACAAGACACCTCAGAGGGGGAATCCTCGGGCCCACGGGCCGTGGATGTACAACCGTTACACCGTTCATCACGGAAACGCCGGTCTCCATCCCGTTACACGCCGACCGATCCAGCGCCTCGTGCAAATGGTGTCCGGCCTGCGGCAAAACGCGTCCGACACCCTCCTTCGCCAGGGTCTTCGGTTGATTCCTTGGACTTTGGAGGGGGAGGGATGTTATAACCTGCCTTCTTACCATTGGCTGGGGACTAATGACAATCCCACAATCCTATGGGAGTATGAGCTTCCCCAATGTTTGGGGCGGAGAAATCATTAGCAGACTCCCTGCATAAAAGAGCTGGCCAGTTTGGAACCAGCAGAGAGAGAGGAGTGAGCAGCAAGGGAAGGTGCTGCTGCTGTTGTGTATATATATATATATATATATTATTGTAAATAAATGTTATTTATTTATATCCTGAAAACTCGTGCTGGATTCTTTGTGGTCCTCACTATCTCCTTTGAGATAGTCTTCAGCTGTCAAGCTAGAGGCTGGTCACAGTCAAAGGGGTGTGAAATGGAATGTGAACACCCAAATTCAAAGGTGGAAAAGAAGGCAGACTGCAACATTGAAACCTTCTTAGGACTTCATGGAGGTGAAATGGACTTTCATAAGACAAGCTACAGCATTGGTCTGTCCTGTGAGGGTTTGGTAGAACAGAGAGGCTGCAGTTGTGGTTGGCCCTGTTATGAGTTTCCATAATATTTAAAGATAACTTGAATGCCTTACATATGCAATCCCTCTCGGTGCAGGGGCAGCCATCGACCCTGGCCTCATAATAATAATTAATAATGATTTTTATTATTGTCACAAGTAGGCTTAATGCAATGAGGTTACTGCGTAAAGCCCCTCGTCGCCACACTATGGCACCTGGGCAACGAGTACACCGAAGGAGAATTCAGAATGTCCAATTCACGTAACAGCGCGTCTCTCGGCACTTATGGGAGGAAACTGAAGCATCCGGAGGAAACCCACGTAGTCACGGGGAGAACGTTCAAACTGCACACTGACAGTGACCCAAGCCGGGAATCGAACCAGGGACCCTGGTGCTGTGAAATGAAATGAAAATCGCTTATTGTCACAAGTAGACTTCAAATGAAGTTACTGTAAAAAGCCTCTAGTTGCCACATTCCAGAGCCTGTTTGGGGAGGCTGGTATGGGAATTGGACCGTGCTGCTGGCCTGCCTGGGTCTGCTTTCAAAGCCAGCGATTTAGCCCTGTTCTAAACAGTGCTAACCACTGTGCGAGTGTCCCGTCTCCAACACCTCGAACAGCCTCAACCCCCATGAATGCTCCACCCCCCCCCCCCCCCCCCGCCCCGCCCCAGCACTGGGGCATCCGCTATGTTGCCCATGAGCCAGTAACTTTACTCGATCCCCCTCGGTATCCATGGCGTCAGGTCCCTGCTTTTGTAAAAGAGTAGATCTCGCTTATGAGATGAAAATGAATGCAAATTAGTTTTAATCAGGTAATCAGATTCTTGCCTGAAGGGATCAGTGCCAGGGGCAACACAGTGGATCAATCGTTCCCTGTTTGTAAAGTTAGGCTCAAAGAAGCGCTAGGTGTTTATTTTGTTTCTGTTTTGCTGCATATCTGAAGACCTTTAAAATAAATATTCAGTGTTTGGTATTTGGACAACTGTGTGCGCTATTGAACTGAGTGAACTCCATCCCATTTATCATGATCCCCAGCCCCTGGCAACATAACTATAACCGACTCCAGCCTGGAATGCTTAAATATTTCAGAATTTTCTAGATTATAGAATGACTTAACCACAAGTGTGTTGACTGGGTAACACCAAAGATATAGGGTGCGGTTCTCCTGTACCTGGCGGAGTGGGGGGTCCCGGCGGGACGGAGTGGCGTGAACCGCCCCAAAGGTGCGGAATCCTCCGGAGCGGTTTGTGCCCCGCCGGCCGACGTGGAAGGCCTTTGGCGCCATGCCAGCCAGGGCAGAAGGGACTCCGCCGGCCGGAGCGGGTCCGCGCATGCGCAGGAGCATCAGCAGCTGCTGACGTTATCCCCGCGCATGCGCAGGGGGGTTCACCTACCCGTCGGCCATCGTGGAGGCTGACATGGCCGACGCGTCGGAAAAAGTGCCCCCACGGCACAGGTCCACCCGCGGATTGGTGGGCCCCGATCACGGGCCAGTCCACTGTAGGGGCACCCCCTGGGGCCAGATAACCCCGTGCCCCCCCCCCCCCCCCCCCCAGGACCCCGGAGCCCGCCTGCGCCACCAGGACCCGCTGGTAAGGGACCTAGTTTCATTTACGCCGGCGGGACTGGCAAAGGACCAGTGGGACTTCCGCCCATTGTGGGCCGGAGAATCGCCGGGGGGGGGGCCGCTGCGAGCGGCTGCCGACCGTTGCGATGCGATTCCTGCCCCCGCCGAATCTCCGGTGCCGAGAATTCGGCGGCCGGCGGGGGCGGGATTCATGCTGCCCCCGCCCCCCGCCCCCCCGCCCCCCCCCCCCCCCCCCCCCCCCCCCCCCCCGCCGATTTTCCGACCTGGCGGGGTGTCGGAGAATCCCGGCCATAATATTTACTTCTAAACAGAGGGTGGTGATTGGCCAGGTTTGATTTGCCCTACTTTATGACCAGGACATACCTGGGCACTTTTCCTCATTGCCAGGTAGATGCCAGTGTTGTAGCTGTACTGGAACAGCTTGGCTTGAGGCACAACAAGTTCTGGAGCACACGTCTTCAATACTATTGCAGGAATTTTGTTACGGCCCATAGCCTTTGCAGTATCCAGTGCCTTTGGCTGTTTCTTGATATCATGTGGGGCGAATTAAATTGGCCGAAGATTAGCATCTGTGATGCTAGGGATCTCTGGAGGAGACCGAGATGGATCGTCCATTCGGCACTTCTCTCTCAAGATTATTGCGACTGCTTCAGCCTTGTCCTTTGCACTGATGTGCTGGGCTCCTCCATCATTCAGGATGAGGACATTTGTGGAGAAGCCTCCTCCAATGAATTGCTCAATTGTCCACCGTTATTGATTGGATTTGGCTGGACTGCAGACCTTAGATCTGATCCACTGTCTGTGGAATCACAGCAGCTGGTTTAGCACAGGGCTAAATAGCTGGTTTTTAAAGCAGACCAAGGCAGGCCAGCAGCATGGTTCAATTACTGTACCAGCCTCCCCGAACAGGCGCCGGAATGTGGTGACTAGGGCCTTTTCACGGTAACTTCATTTGAAGCCTACTTGTGGCAATAAGCGATTTTCATTCCATTTTATTTTCACTTAGCTTTGTCTACCACTTGCTGCTTACATTGTTTGGCATGCAAGTAATCCTGTGTTGTTGCTTCACCAGGTTGACACCTCATTTTTTGGTGCGCCTGGTGTTGCTCCTGGTATGCCCTCCTGCACTCCTCATTGAACCAGGGTTGATCTCCTGGCTTGGTAGAGTGGGGGATATGCCGGCAATTGAGGTTATAGATTGTAGTTGAGCACAATTCTGTTGCTGCTGATGGCCCACAGCGCCTCATGGACACCCAGTCTTGAGTTGCTAGATCTGTTCGGAATCAATCCCATTCAGTACGATGGCAGTGCCACCAACATAATGGAGGGTATCCTCAATGTGAAGATGGGACTTTGTCTCCACAAGGACTGTGCGGTCATCATTCTTACCAATACTGTCATGGACTGATGCATCTGTGGCAGGCAGGTTGGTGAGGATGAGGTCAAGTTTGTTTTTCCCTGTTATTGGTTCTTTAACCACCTGTTGCACACACATTCTCGTAGTCATGTCCTTTAGGACTCGTCGCCTCAGTTAGTAGAGATGCTACCGAGCCAGAGTCCAAGAATTCGTTCTGTGCACTTGCCACATCCCCACCTGCCAATATGTTCCAAATAGGATGGCATTTAATGGAGGTGATAGTCTCATTAATCAGTGAAGAAGCAGCAAAAGCCCAAATGGGGACTCCCCGTTCTGTCGATGGGTTAATCCCAGAAGCGGCGATTTCGGCCCTTATAGCCCACTAAACACCTCAATTCGTAGTGGGGTGGCAAGGCTGCCCATGAACTTCCCCACCACAAACTTAACAGGAGTGGAGGCCAGAAGGTGACATTATCGTCACTCAGTACCCAATTAAATAGAACACCATGGGGGAGAGTATTAAATTCTGCCCAATGTTTGTTTCATAAATCTGTATTATGTACCAGGTAGCTCAATTAAAAGAACTTGTGTTTTATTGTAGCATGCTAACTGATTTGTTCGTTGGAAAGATATTACAACGGAGTTTTCAGGTTCCTTATGCAAGGCAAACTTTGCATCAACTCTATTTACCAGCTGCAGTCCTACAGGACTGATATTGTTCCATGCCATTGAAAGCACTGCTCTTATTTTTGTTTTATTTATTCATTTAGTCTGGAGCTTTTATCTTTTAACAACCTGCACCTTTTTTCAGGGTGAAATTACACCTGCCAGTGGTAGGGTTTCCTTCACTCCATTTTTCTGGTCTCCAATGAAAATGAATGACAAAAGCTAATGTCACCCAATGATTGTAATGAACACCCACTTTCCCATCTGTGTTTACCACAATTGTCTTCCTGTTTGTCAACCCCAGGGCCAGAATATACATTCGTCTTACCTGCTTGGAAGCTCTGACAAGGGCATAGGGCATATGCTGTAATAATTAGGTGCAAAATAATATCCCGGCAACTTCGTCTCTGAACACCCCAGCCCATAGGCCTAATTACAGTTGTTCACAGTCATTTTACTTTTCATTCATTTTCTTATGACTCAACACCCTTCAAAAATTCCTCTTCACGATACACCTCTTTTCATGGTCCAATTCTGCTTGTTGTTGCCAAGTATTCCACACAAACAACAGGTGCACCTGGGCAGTTTCCACTTTATTTACACTGGGAAAAGTTAATGTTTTACTGAATCCAGGTCACACCTGTGAAAGAAAAGAACCTTAATAAGATCTTTTGATGAGATTGCTGCTCTGCTACCACAAGCGCCTCTGTGTTAAGAATGAAGGAGAGATGAAGAATTGGTTTGAGTTTCTCATTTAGTTTAAAGTCCCCTATTCTATGTAAGTGGTATATAATATCAGTGAGTTCACAAAGTGTTTTGTGTTATACTCCAAACCTCTGCTTTCTTTAAGAACTGAGCATCCATTCTGTAATGTGTATCTAACTAAAACAAGGCCAGAACAATGGGTGATTCCAGCAAAAAACAGGGGCACCCCATCCGAAAAAAAACATAAAATGAAACATGGTTTCTGCTAAAGTCAGCAGTCCAGAACTTTATCCGGAAATCCTTGTCATTTAAATTAAAACATTATAAATGGAACATAAAGTAGTGAATGAAGAGCAGAGATCATTGACTGTCTGCTCTGTCCACAGATGGTGATTGACCTACTTTTGTGTATCCAGCATTTTATGTTTGTGGTTTATAATTTTAATCCTAATAATCCTCTAGGCATCCAGCATAATTCGCTTGTTAAAGTTTTGACATTTATAATTTAACTTTATTAATGCAATTGTTGCTGGTCACATTAATATATATTATACCAAAGAAAAAGTAAATCTCCGTGTTATGGTTACAACAAGCTAATCTCGAGCTATGTAAAACATTCCACCTTTGTGCAGCAACATCTTGACGTCCCTTTCCTTTTCAAAATGACTTCATTCTTCGTGTTCATTGAAGTCATTTCCACAGAACCTTTGACCGTTCCAAAGTGGCATCTTATTATAGCACATTATACGTACATTTTATTGGGTTAAGTAAAGTTAACAGCATTTTTTAATCTGGAAAACTCCATACATCAACTCACCCCGATTCTCTGCACATTAATTAAGCACCTGTCTTTCTGAAAAATGAATCGGTAATATGACCCATTTCTGAATTATTTTAGTTTCTGTATGAGCTTGAGATTTGACACATGTGCAATGATTTAAAAACTGCACAAACACCACTCCTCCAGGGGCGGCTCAATTCAATCATGGAACCAAAACTAACATATCAGGGTTAACATTGGTTCAGTTTGTTAACTCCATGTTAGACCTCAATTTACAACAAAAGTCAGATTATTTCAGAAAACCATCAACTGATGAATCTAATTAGATTCCACAAACGTTATGAGCTCAAGGTTTCCACAGCAATTTGAAGGTAGAGGAACCATTTTGTTTCCGTGAACTGCTATGTAAATTCCCGTTGGTGGAATAAATTCCTGTTGGGTGAATATTGTTATTCACAGGTGCGCCTGTTGTCATACTCTTGCTGCTGCCATGATCACTTTTCATTGTGTCGTATCATGGCTGCTGTGGAGGAAAAATCATCTGATTTTCCACTGAACTATATTGAACAAAAATTAAAGTAGCTGCATAAGAATGCCTGAAATGTTGATGTAAAACACACATGACAATATAACAAAGTGGATTGCTGATGGCCTTTGCAGAGTAAAATTGAAGACTTTATGGCATTTTTGTTATTTTAGCAACAAGCAGTTTTCGAAGTCATTCGGTCAAACGGGAGAGCAGCACAGAATCAAATTAAGTATGGAGGGAGAAAAGTTGTTGTACAGGACAAAACATATCCGCGTTCTGTCACATGCATTGCATCGACAGTAGCTTCTCATCATTGCACAAGCACAGAATACTTTTATTTCTGACTAATCATGGGTTCACTTGGCTGTGGGTAAAGGTGCCTTGAAAAAATACAACTTGATGGACAAGAATGGCCTTTCATAAAACTATCTCTAGTGCAGATAGTTATGGCTGTCAGATATCTGTGTGTTGGTCTGACAGGAGTTACTAAAGCACACAATAGCTGTGTTTGTCTTTGGTCCGTGGACCTAGGATATTCTTTGCGGAGAGACCAAGGCTGTATAGGTAATAAGGTGGTCAATGATGCAACGAAAAGATCAAGTTTAAAGTCAAAATTAAAGTAAAATTCCCAGCACTATTGTATTTCACTCCCTCTATAGGTTGATATGCTGCTCAACCCTCTGTCCCTGTCATGGGCAGTAGAGCAATAAAAACACCAAGTTGATTTGTAAGCTTTAGCTAGTGGGAGGCCTCCTGATCCATTGACACCGAGCTAACATGTCAGGCCTGTCAGATACCTTGACAAGGTTGACAAGTAGAGATGTGATGCAGTTACATTTTCAGTTTAATAGGAGCACTGTCAAATTCGAGATTTACATTTGGTTACAGAATCTAGATAGCCAACACAGACTTAATACAACAGCACAGATGATAGTGTATTAAAAAGTGAGTACACGTGGAGAACATTGTATAAAGACTATTGCTTGAGAAAGTAATCCACGTCAGATTAATTTTGTAGGCTTGGTTATTTTTGTTCACTGTACAATTGCCATAAAATCCAATGCATAATTTTCACAGCGCTATTTATATCTTTTCCCACTTTTACTACTGCACTCTTAAAAGGAGTATCATTGTGCCCCTGTAATAGAAAGTTTTTTCATTGCACACATGTGGTGAGAAAGTTTTGTACAATCAGTTGGCCCTTGTACCTGTGGAAATCCAGCAATGTTTCCGAATCCCACAGCTCTGGCTGCCTAACTCTGTGGTCAACTGCACAAAATTGTTGGCTCATCTGAAAAGGATTGGTGACCCTTCCTGATGTATTTGTGAGTGCCTGACTGCAAGCTGCCACACATGTCTACCACCCACAGTAGATCCCTGGCATTGGATTGCCACCCCCCCCCCCCCCCCCCCTTCCCCAACATTCCACGAGAGTGTAGGTTTTCCTGAAGGAGCTGGCTGATGAGTTATCGTCAGCCACCTCCGACATTGTCTCTCTGATATTTCCGGGTTGTTGCACAACCTGAGGTATATTCTATTATGGTGGTGGGTGGGTCCCGATGGTGGGTGGGTCCAGAATCAGGGGTCACAGTCTGTGGAGTTAGGGTAAACCAGTTTGGACAGAGATGAGGAGACATTTCTTCACCCAAAGAGTGGTGAGCCGGTGGAATTCTAAATGCTAAAATATTGAATATATTCAAGAGGTGGCTAGATATAGCACTTGGGGTGAATGGGATTAAAGACTATGGGGAGAAAGCAGGATCAGGCTATTGAGTTGGATGATCAGCCATGATCATGATAAATGGCGGAGCAGGCTCGAAGGGCCAAAAGGCCTCCTCCTGCTCCTATCTTCCATGTATCTATGTATTATATGCCAATGTTTGGTACCCACTGGCCCCTGATTTAAAGCATCCTGAGCTGCCTGATATTCTGCTGGTATCCTTGTTGGTGTTCTCGCTATTGTTGTGCCTAGCCTTGGGCCACACTCTGCCACTTTCTCTCCAGCTGCGCCTGATCTAGCAGAAGCAATAGGTGCATTTGGCCTCTCCTGTCTGCCTGAGTTGAGCTGCAAACAAAAGGCAGACGAGGATAATGTCAGCACAGTCTTTAAGGCCTTCCTTCCTGTCCTGAGTACATTTGACAAATGGAGAGACCTTTCCTTTTTATCAGTCACACTCTACTCTCTACCCACTCCACTGTGGATAATATTATCCTCTCTCACTTCTTCCCTCCTTCCTTCAGTCAGCCACGCCCCTGCCGCTTTTACAGCCAGCACTCAATCTCAAAGCATCAGTTCTTCCTTTCCCTCATTCAACAAAGCTCACCATAAGGAAAAAAAGCTGCTCCAGAGTCCAGTTCTACCAGGAAACCTTCCTCGCCTGCTGCGCACCATCTTTAACCAGCTGTGAATCTGAAGGCACATGTTTCTTGTTAGCTGCATATCTGATTCCAAAGGTACACTTTAATCTGGCAAAGTTGCATTTTAGTGGGCATACATGACATGATGATGTATTAAAACCAGGTTCCCACAGCTTGGCTTCGGGAAGCGCACTCCGCCCTCCACCCAACATCAACTTAATATCCAACTTTCATTCCTCTATTGGGAAGGTGGTATTTTGTCTCCTGCTCAATCAAGTTCCCCCTGCAAGCCTCGTACTGTGCAACCAGAAGCTTCACAACATTCCACCCTGTGTTTCTGATGGAGTACTTAGTTCACAACTACATTTGACTCGTGGAATGTCAAATTTCTTTTAGTTGAGAAAAAGAGCATATTTTTAAAGATTTTTAAAGTTTGTTTGTGATATTTCAGTTTCTACTTTAATCCCTTATGTATGTTCCAATTACATATTTTACTCTATAAAATGTACAAAAGTAAAAGATATTTAGAGGTTTTAAATTGCTGTGTGAGAATACTTCAGTGTGATTGCTGATTGCCCTGCATGGTGATCTCTGTGTTGCTGCAGGCAAGAGACCCACTTCAGTTGACACCAGATTCAAACTGATGTTGGAAAAGGGGAAATCCATGCCATAGGGATCATTAGAGCTTTGTTGGCAGTATTCTTCAAGGTCAGCGATGAGCCCTTTCGCCACTGACAGTGACACCTGGGCCCACATTCATGATGCCATATTTCCTGCATGATTAGCCATTGGGAGAGTATGTCCAAAGCATGGGACTGCAATCCACTATCCTTATTCACAAAGTCAGGTGGCAATTCAGCTGTTTGTGGTGCATGCGACGTGTACATTGCATTTATATCATGCACTTTCATTGAAGGAGTAAATGTACTGACACTTGTGTGTCTCCACACCAGCAAATGAATTATGAACACTTTTGCAACTATAGTTTGGACAGTGGAGATAAAAGTTTAATTTTCAATGGCCTTTTGAAGTTTCCAAGCAGATTACAAAATGTTCCAGCTGAAGGATTTTTATAAGCAGGATTCTTGTTTAGGTGGGGACAGA
This sequence comes from Scyliorhinus canicula, assembly GCF_902713615.1. Lineage (NCBI taxonomy): Eukaryota > Metazoa > Chordata > Chondrichthyes > Carcharhiniformes > Scyliorhinidae > Scyliorhinus > Scyliorhinus canicula. The sequence goes on along the minus strand of NC_052148.1, from coordinate 174,973,131 downwards.
GATGTGCTATTTTCAAATCTGACAATTTGAGAACCAGCAGATTGCTACAATGTTTTTGAATATTTTTCTTGTATGATTTGTTACCATATTAAATGTTGACAGGTAATATACGCCAGTAGAAGTTTTGTGATGTTCACTGTGATGGTTACTGTGCTTGATGATTTCCACGGCTGTAAGTTTCTCCTCACATGCCAAAGTAACATACCACGAGAACAGGCTTTCATTAAGATCAAAAGCACCAATTTCTAAAATGCAGGTTGTATTCTTTTGTTTTACCATAAATATGTAATGAGTTAAGTTCAAGAGGTTAACTGAAGTAAAGCACCAGCCATCATTTTCCAAGTCCAGGAAAATTAGAGCTACTGTGTTTAATGCCTGTGCATGTCCACGGGAGGTGAAGGGGGTGGGGGGCCTTGGTCTAGCCTATCGTAATATTTTTTTAAATTTTGATCCCGTCCCTTTATTTGAATTGGCACCCTGCATATGGAAAACATGCACGGAAAGCGAGGTCTGCAAGCTGTTTGGCTGTCAGTAGGAAAATTGAACCCGGCATCTCTTGAAAGGGAGTTCATGGCACAGTGAAGGTGCTACATACGAGTAGAATGGAGCACAAAATTGTCCACGGGGGACTGATGCTTGGGGCATTCTACTGTGATTGTTGTGCAAAAGGAAGCATGGCCTTCCTTAGGGAAGACAGTCAACCACTTACTGAAAACAGGCGCTAAATCTGCCTGGCCTGAGTGCTCACGTAAGTGTTCCACAACACGCGTGCATTCACTTACTTCCTACAAGACACAATACAGACACTTCTTTCCTAAGATATGTTTAAAAGTAACACAGAGTTCTCAGCGACTTCAGCTGCAAAGGTTCTACACTGAATTGAACTACATAGAACATCCAGTGCAGAAGGAGGCCATTCGGCCCAGCGAGTCTGCACCGACCCACTTAAGCCCTCACTTCCACCCTTTCCCCGTAACCCAATAACCCCACCCAACCGCTTTGGTCACTAAGGGCAATTTATCATGGCCTGAACCCAACCTGCATGTCTTTGGACCGTGGGAGGAAACCGGAGCATCCGGAGGAAACCCACGCAGACACGGGGAGAACGTGGAGACTCCGCACAGACAGTGACCCAGCAGGGAATTGAACCTGGGAAGTGAAACCACAGTGCTATCCATTTGTGCTACCGTGCTGCCCTGAACCTATATGTTGTTCACTTTCATTCCACTGAAGTTGCACATCATATTGCTAGTGGAATTAATATTTCTCTATAATGTGTTCTCTGCAGGGAAGGTACAAGAGAGACTTAACAGGACGAAACATGGTATAAATTACTGGGATAGGTCTGAGCTGGATGTAATGTGGATACGGTACATTTTATATTTCAAGTGGATTTAGATTTGGGTTTATTGTCATGTGTACCGAGGGACAGTGAAAAGTATTGTTCTGCATATAGTCCAGACAAATCATTCCATACATAGATAAATACACAATGTAAATACATAGACATAGAATTCGGGCAAAGTATACGGAGTGTAGTACTACTCTGTAGAGAGAGATCAGTTCAATCCATAAGAGGGTCATTCAGGAGTCTGGTAACAGCGGGAAGAAGCTGTTTTTGAATCTGTTTGTGCGTGTTCTCAGGCTTCTGTATCTCCTGTCCAATGGAAGAGAGAATAACCCGGGTGGGAGGGGCCTTTGATGATGCTGCCCGCTTTCCTGAGGCAGCTGGAGGTGTAGACAGAGTCAGTGGATGGGAGGCAGGCTCGATGGACTGGGCTGTGTTCACAACTCTCTATAATTTCTTACGGTCTGGGCCGAGCAGTTGCCATACCAGGCTGTGGTGCAGCCAGATAGGATGCTTTCTATGGTGCATCTGTAAAAATTGGCAGAGTCAATGTGGACATGCCGAATTTCCTTAGTTTCCTGAGGAAGTATAGGTGCTGTTGTGCTTTCTTGGCCATAGCGTCACCGTGGGTGGACCAGGACAGATTTTTGGTGATGTGCACACCTAGGAATTTGAAGCTGTCAACAGGGATGTGTACGATACTTTGCTTTCTGAAGTCAATGACGAGCTCCTTAGTTTTGCTGCCATTGAAGGAGCGATTGTTGTCGTTACACCACACCACGAGGTTCTCTTCCTCCCTCCTGTATTCTGACTCATTGTTGTTCGTGATCCAACCCACTACGGTCGTGTCATCAGAAAACTTTGTAGATGGTGTAGGAGCCAAAAGTTGTGTGTATAGGGAGTATAGTAGGGGGCTAAGTATGCAGCCTTGAGGGGCTCCAATGTTGAGGACTATCATAGAGGAGGTGTTGTTGTTTATCCTGAGGGTGGGAAGTAGAGGGTCCAGTTGAAGAGGGAGGAGCCAAGTCCCAAGTATTGGAGTTTTAATGTGACCTTGGCTGGGATTATGGTGTTGAAGGCAGATCTGTAGTCAATGAATAGGAGTCTGACGTAGGAGTCCTTGTTGTCGAGATGCTCCAGAGATGAGTGCAGGGTCAAGGAGGAAGTGTCTGTTCTGGACCGGATGTGGTGGTATGAGAATTGCAGTGGATCAAGGCATTCTGGGAGCATAGAGTCGATGTCTCTCATGATCAACCTCTCAAAGCACTTCATAATGATAGATGTCAAGGTCACCAGATGGTAGTCATTCAGGCACGTTGCCTGGTTCTTCTTTGACATTGGTCTGATGGTGGTCTTCTTGAAGCAGGTGGGAATCTTGGATCGGAGTAGGAAGCGGTGGAAGATGTCCGCGAACACATCCACTAGTCGGTCCACTCAGGATCTGAGTGCACGACCATAGACTCCGTCAGGACCCGTTTCTTTCCAAGGGTTCACTTTCAAGAAGGTCGATCTGACTTCGGAGGCTGTGACGGTAGGTATGGGTATATCCGAGGCTGCTGGGGCAGCTGACAATGGTTTGTTGATTTCCTGCTCGATACGATCATGGATGCATTGAGTTCATCGGGGATGGGTGTGTTGCTGCCAGAGATTCTACTCAGCTTTGCTTTGTAGCCCGTTATGCTGTTTAAGCCTGGCTGCAACCGCCGAGAGTCTGTGATTCTAGCTTCACCTGGTATTGTCTCTTGGCGTCCCTGATGGCTTTGCAGAGGTTATACCTAGATTTCTTGTATCGGTCAGGGTCGCCTATCTTGAGCACCTCAGGCCTAGCCTTCAGTAGGGAGTGAATCTCCATGTTAAATCATGGTTTCTGGTTAGGAAACACACGTACTACCTTGTTTAGTACGCAATCTTCCACACACTCGCTGATGAAGTCTGTGGTGATGGTGGCATACCCATTCAGGTTGGCCACTGAGATCTTTAATATGGACAAGTACACTGACTCCAAGCAGTCACGTGGGAGCTCTTCTGTTGCCTCGGACCAGCATTGCACGACCTTCTTTTTTTTTAATATAAATTTAAGGTACCCAATTCACTTTTTCCAATTAAGGGGCAATTTAGCATTTTCAATCCACCTACCCTACACATCTTTGGATTGTGGGGGCAAAACCCATGCAAACACGAGGAGAATGTGCAAACTCCACACGGACAGTGACCCAGAGCCGGGATCGTACCTGGGACCTCGGCGCCATGAGCACGATCTTCTTAATCGTATTCTCCCACTTAAGTTTATGCCGGGAGAAGGAGCACCGCCTTAGCATCCGATTTTCTGAAGTACGGTCAGGGGATGGATCAGTAAGCACCCTTGATGTTTGTGTAGCAGTGGTCAAAGATGTCTGGGCCCCTGGTGGGGCAGGGAATGCGTTGGTGGAATATTGGCAATCCACTCTTGAGGTTCGCCTGGTTGAAGTCCTCGGCCACGATGGGCAAGGCCTCCAGGTATTCTGTTTCATTGTTATTTATAGTGGTGTAAATTCATCAAGTACTAGGGCCGGAATTCTTCCCTGCCCGGTGGGGCGGGGGTTCCTGACGTGTCGGAGTGGCGTGAACCACTACGGCGTCGGGCCGCCCCAAAAGGTGCGGAATTCTCCGCACCTTTAGGGGCCAAGCCCTCACATTGAGGGGCTGGTCCCGCGCCGGAGTGGTTCCCACTCCGCCGGCTGGCGTGAACGGCCTTTGGCGCCATGTCAGCTGGGACCGAAAGCACTTCGCCGGCCGGCGTAAGTCCACGCATGCGCCGGAGCGTCAGCGGCTGCTGATGTCATACCGGCGCATGCGCAGGGGAGGGGGTCTCTACCGCCTCCGCCATGGTGGAGGCGGAAGAAAAAGAGTGCCCCAGGGCACAGGCACGCCCGCCGATTGGTGGGCCCCGATTGCGGGCCAGGCCCCCGTGGGGGCACCCCCCGGGGTCAGATCGCCCCCCAGGACCCTGGAGCCCACCTGCGCCACCAATCCTGCCGGTCAGGTAGGTGGTTTAAACCACGCCGGCGGGAGAGGCCTGTCAGCGGCGGGACTTCGGCCCATTATGGGCCGGAGAATTGCCGCGGGGGGCCCGCCGACCGGCGCGGCGCGATTCCCGCCGCCGCCGAATCTCGGGGGGCAGAGAATTTGGGACAATACGGGGCGGGATTGACGCCGGCCCCCGGCGATTCTTCGACCCCCCGGGGGGTCGGAGAATTCCGCCCCTTCTTTACTTCTGCCCAGGGCGGGGTTCAAACCGCCGTGATGATAGCAGAAGTGAACTCTCGTGGAAGGAAGTATTTTCTAACATCTTCATAAAGGTGCTTGATTTATGAAGTAAAGCTGCCTATGACCACAGTCTAGAAAGCAGCTGTTAAATTTAAGTATTTAAGGCCTCGGTTCGTGAACCCATTAATTTCCACAGTCACCTTGTATTGTTTTACCTGGTGAGTAATGCCCACAGAGTTGTAGTCAGAAGATAAGAGGTAAAAATTGGCAAATTCCTGCTGGCTTCCTGACACACCTGCAGCCTCTAGTGTTTTAACCTTAGACAGCACCGTCCAAATCCACACCGCTATCATCTGGGACAAGGGCAGCAGACATGTGGAAACACCACCACTTCGACACAGTAAGAAGTCTCACTCTTGTGTGAGATTTCTTATTGTGCCCACCCCAGTCAAGCGCCGGAAGATCCCCTCCCAGCCACTCACCGTCCTGATTTGGAAATTTATCGCCGTTCTTTCACTGTCGCTGGGTCAAAATTCTGGAACTCCTTCCCTAACAGCACTGTGGATGTAGCTACACCACATGGATGCAGCGGTTCAAGCAGGCAGCTCATCACCACCTTCTCAAGGGCAATTAGGGATGGGCAATAAATGTTAGCCTAGCCAGCAAAGTCCACATCCTATGAATAGATTTTGAAAAAATTGCCACCTGCATGGAAACTGACCCACCTTGGCAGGTTAAGATTGACGAACTTTCGGTTGACGAACTTTCAAGAACAGAGAAAGTCTGTGATTGTGTGAAAAGCAGCAAAGATTAAATGATAAAAAGGATGATGATGCCAGGCAGAAAGAGATGGTAATTGTTCAAGTAAAGAAACAATAGATGGGGCTCCAGCTGAGTTGTAAATGGGAAACAGCAGAATCAGCAAAAGCAAAATTGAAATATTCAAACTCAATGTTAAGCTTACAAGGCTGCAATATACCTAATTAAAAGATAAGGTGCTATTCTGTGAGATTTTGTTGTAGCTTCATTGGAACAGAAAGGTCAGAGTTAATGGGATTTTCCGTTTGGGAGAGTTCTGCCCTCGGAGCTGAATTGCTTTATTTTTACAATCCCTTTGCGGTCGTTAAGCAGGATGCAAGTCAGTGTTCTCCGCCATCTAAACTTATGCATGCATGGAATAAGAGGGATTCCCAGAGAATTCCGCTATCGAGCCGCCATCTTGAGGTCCTGTGGCCGACCCCCACCCCCTCCGGTCTCTGGAGCTGCAAATCAGCCTGACCACCCTCCCCCTCCCACCACACAGCACGGCAGCCTCCCACCCCTGAATTGCCGGATATTCATGCCACCGTTGACCAGGTTCCCCCATTCGGTGAACCTGGAGGCAATTAGAGCATCCTGTGCACGGTGGTCCTGGCATGCACGTTGTGCGACCTCCTGAGGCTGTCCGGGGCCCCGTGCACTGTCCACGAGGCCTGTGTTCATTGCTTTCCTCCATCACGTCGCCCCTCTGCTGTGCGATGTTGTCGAGGACACAGCAGGCCACTACGATGTGGGAGATTCTCCTAGTGCACGACTGGAAGGCCCCTCCAGAGTGGTCCAGGGACCTGAACCGCATCTTAAGGATGCTGATATACCACTCGATCATGGCCTTGGTCGCGCGTTGTAGTGGACCTTCACGTTGGTCTGTGTCCTCCGGATAGGCAACATGAGCCACCACTGCAACGGACAACCCGTCGCCCAAGAGCCAGCCCCTCATCAAGGGTGTGCCTCAAAGGGCAACCGTTGAGGATGAAGGTGTCGTCCACTCTGCCTGGGCATTGGGTGCAGACGTGTATGTTGTGCATTGTGTGGTCACACACCAGCTGCATGTTCATGAGTGGAACCCCTTTTGGTTTATGAAGGCCAGGCCCTCATGTGCGGTGCTTGTAGTGCATCCTGGGGCATCACGGTGATGGCAGCGAACCCTGTTGCCCGGGCAACCTAGTGGATTCCGTCCACATTGAAGCTGATATATTGAAAAAGTCAAGGGACGGGATTCTCTGTCCACCAATGCCGGAAACGCGAAGCATGATCGGGCTCAGAATCGCACGTCAGCTGAAAATCGAGGCCGGCGCTGGGCGCCCAACAGAATGCCATGCTTTTGGCATATTATTATTGGGCCTGCCCCGGTATTTTTCATGCCTCCTGTGATGCTCCATTTCTGCCATGAGAAATTACTGATGGCGAGGTTCATTGTGGTATTTAAAATTGGGAAATGGACACCATGGTTGCTGAGGGACAGAGCAGAGGCAGGACATGTTCCCATAGCGCAGCCGTGGGCTTCCGGCCCTGTCGCTGGCAAGGCTGGCTGGGGAGGAGGGCATCTACCAGGACTGGAGGGTAGGAGCGGGGGGTGACTAGGGTATGGACCATGGTTTGGGGTCGGCAGAGAACACACAGTATTAGACAGTCCGATGCATGCAGCCCAGGAGGCGGGCAGCTGGTGGCTTCATGTTGCCAGGGTACCTGGCATGTGGTGTAGGGTGGGGGATTCGGACGCTCCGGGTTGGGGGGAGGAGTGGGTAAGGGTTGAGGGGGGTTGATGCCAGTGATGGGTCTTCTCCCAATGTTTCCTCAGGTTCGAGGTGCTCTGTGGGCTGGGCTGATGGCCTGCTGGTACCCCTATGATGCGACCATCAATTCGTGCGAAACAGTGAGTAGATGTGAACTGTGGCATCAATCGATTAGAACAGTGCCTGCCTGCAACTACTCTGCTAGTGAGAACCGCCTACAGGGCAGATTTCGGAGGCGTTGAGGGTACGGGAAAAACATGCCAGTGGCTGCCCGCCTGGTTAAGGGTCGCTCTCCATCTGGAAAGGGACAGACTTTGGCAATATCTGCCTTGATATGACTGAAGGACTGGCGGGCCTCGGCCGCCAGTGGGAAGATGGTGGCCTTGATCAATGGGTGGGCTTTGTCCGCATAGTTGTGGACCCACTGGGCGTAATAGTAAAAGAACCCGAGGCACCTTTACAGGGCCTTGGGGCAGTGGGGAAGGGAGTGTTGCAGGAGGGGGCGCATACGGTTGGGGTCCAGTCCTAGAACTCCATTTTCCACGACGTAGCCGAGGATGGCTAGTCTGGTTGTGCGGAAAAGCATTTCTCCTTGTTGTAAGTGAGGCTGAGGGTTTGGGAGGTTTGGAGAAATCTCTGGAGATTGGCGTCGTGGTCCTGCTGGTCGTGGCTGCAGATGGTGACGTTGTCCAAGTACGGAAATGTGGCCCGCAGCCCGTACTGGTCCACCATTCGGTTCATCATTCTTTGGAAGACCGAGACCCCATTTGTGACGCCGAAGGGGACCCGGAGGAAGTGGAGGAGACGGCCGTATGCCTCAAAGGTGGTGTAGGAGCGGTCCTACGGCGGATTGGGAGCTGGTGATATGCAGACTTCAGATCCACTGTGGAGAACACCCGGTAGTGTGCGACCTGGTTAACCATGTCTGTGATCCGGGGAAGTGGGTACGCAGCGAGGTGCGTGTACCGGTTTATGGTCTGGCTGTAATCTACAACCATCCGGTTCTTTTCCCTGGTCCTGACGACCACCACCTGAGCTCTCCAGGGGCTGGCCTTGATGATCCGCTCCCGCAAGAGTCGCTGGACCTCAGACCGGATGAAAGTCCTGGCCTGGATGCTGTACCGCCTGCTTCTGGTGGCGACTGGCTTACAGTCGGAGGTGAGATTTGCGAGGAGCGTGGGATGGTCGACCTTCAGGATCGCGAGGCTACATACGATGAGTGGGGGTAGGGGCCATCCGAACTTCATCTGCTTTTCGCCTCATTGTTTATGCATAAATGAGGAGCTTGTTGAATCTCAGGACAGGAAGGGACCCGCGGGAAGGGTCGAATCTACGGCAGCCATATTTAAATGACACCCACACACACACAATCACTCTCTGCAACTTAGTACTTTTTGTTGCAAATGATGGTCCTAAAATGATACAAGCACTCTGGCCCCGAATTGAGCGTCAAGCGTCTGGAGACTCTCTTCCAGGCCGTCCAGGACCAGCCGGAGGTCCTTTACCCTTGTGATGGAAGTTGGTGTCCACTAAACGCAGCACGCTGGCTTGAGAAGAAATCAGCGCATATGGAACCCAAAAGAGGACCGTTATGCAGTACGGAAAAAGATGAATAATCTCATCCGTCCAACTCGGGAAGTCAACTTTCACTTCACTTTAAACTCACTACCATAAGGCCATCAGGCATTCTCAGGATTACAGCCCAGAGAATCTCACACACTACCAACAGAAAAGAAATCAACATTGATTCTCACACACAATTTAACATCATCATCTATTGTGACATCCTGCACAAGTTCAGTCTTCAGTCCATACTGGGGACCACTCAACACATACAGCAGGCATGCATCCACATCATCTGCTCTTGTATCTCTGCTGCTCACAGTCTATTCATCTATGAATCTCAGTTCTATATGCGCAATCTTCTTGGAGATCCTCTCCACTTTGAGCCGGCAGTTTGCGGTGTCGATGGTTGCCATGATGTGGAGATGCCGGCGTTGGACTGGGGTGAGCACAGTAAGAGGTCTCACAACACCAGGTTAAAGTCCAACAGGTTTGTTTCAAATCACTAGCTTTCGGAGCACTGCTCCTTCTCAGGATATCACCTCGAAAGCTAGTGATTTGAAAAAAACCTGTTGGACTTTAACCTGGTGTTGTAAGACTTCTTACTATTTTTATTGTGATGCTGATAGTAAAAATTGAAATATGAACATTGGACACATATAAAATCAGCCCAATTTTTAACTGGTCAGAAGAATTGATTCATTGAAATGGTAGAGTTGCTATGGATAATATCTTTTCAAATTAGGCTCTGTAAATCCGATGGCCAGATGGTGCACTCACATTCAGTCAGGAGTGCTGCAGAAGAGTACAGCAAATCAGCCAGAACCTTGATGTACTGGATCCTGCCCTATGACTTGAGTTTCCCTTCGGCTCAATTTGGAGTGGAATCTTTAAGTGGCTCAACATGGCTAACTATGGCAGAGTAAATTTAACTCTCTCTGAATAAAAAATAGCAGATCCTTACTGATATTGGCTGCCTCATTTAATGGGGCTGATTCAGCATATTAAAAGATGTTATTCTGCCGGCATTGCAATAGGCAGCATTGCCCTTGATGGTATGGGCAGTTGGCACTATTATTTGAATAAGGCAACCTCTCCAACCCTAGATACTTCAATATGGTCAAGAGCAGTGGCTCACGGGTGCCCCTTCCATCATCATTCTAAAGAAGTTCATTTCAAATAACATGAATTACAAATGCATTATTAATACTACTTTATTGAACATCGTCATCAGCTTGCATGCAGACAAATAACTGTTTTCCATTGAACATTTAAATATGGTTATTTTCTCCATTTTCAACATTATAGAAGATCATGATGCTTTCAAAAAAAGGAATACATATTTTCAATAGAACATCCTGCCCTTTGGTTTGGCAACAGCTCTTAGTTTTCATCAAGTGTTTTGTGCGGTAGCTGCTTACTTTTATAAATAACAGAGAAATCTTTCGCACTATTACAATGACTAACAGATCAACATAAATTGTGATATTATTTCACTGAAACTAGTTTTGCGAATTGAGCAGATAGGATTTGACCAGTTTCCAAGAAAAATTGAGTTATACAAATTGGAAAATCAGAATATCCCCTTCCAAAACACTGACAGAATCCTCAAGAAATGATCAAGACACTTGTCTCAGAGCGTCTTTGAAACCTTGTATGTAAATTGGATGCTCTATCACAGAATGGGCAAAATTCTCCGCGGACCGACGTGACGCCCATTTCCAGCGGGAAAAAGCGGTGTGCATGACTCCGGCGTCCGGGCCTTCTTTTAAGCTGGCAATCTCCGTTCCTGGAAGGGCCAGCAGCGGACTGACGCGATAGGCGTCAGTTTCTCCAGCTGCGGAAGTGGCGAGTCCCGGCGTTTGTGTGGTGGGGAGAGAGAGAGACCCAGTGGGGTGGGGGGAGAAGAGCGACCCGGCATTGGGGGGGGGGGGGGGGGGGGGGGGGGGGAGACGAGCGACCCAGCATGGG